>NC_082664.1:39421515-39724545 GCF_025265405.1 Mesoplodon densirostris
ACTAAGGCAGCGTGTGTGTGAGTGTGAGTGTGTGTGTGTGTGTGTGTGTTGTGGGGGTGCAGTGTTCTAGTAACCCATTTGAACTAGCTTAAGCAAACAAACAAAAAAACCAAAAAACGTTATTTGAAGGCTAGAGGGGGACTGTCTCGTGGAAGTCAAGGATAAGAAAGTGCTACCAGGCCTCCTGAGGGATTGGAGCTAGGCTCTGGAATGCTATCAGAACTAAAGGCATGCCATCCATCTTTGTTTCTTGAGGTTGCATGGTCTCGCATTTCTGCTTCTTCCTTTTCTGTCTCCACTTTGGCATGTGTATGTCAGCCTCACCCCTAGCTCTACATCATTTTCAAATTCAAGCACGTAACAGAGACTGACTGACTTTCTGACTTTATTACTATTAGGAAAAAGAATCTAATCGGCTTAGCCCAGCCAATGGATTTGCTTCCCTAGAGCCAAGTGTCCATGTCTGATTCAGGGGCTGTGGTCAATAGAGCAGGATCACACAGTATGAGCATGTCTCCAGGGCCACACTGCTGGGTCTAAGTGGGGATGTTTGCAGAAGAGAGGGATATAGATTGGACAGTATCATAAAAAGAATATACTATAAACTACAAGTGAAAGAAAGAGAGGGTATTCTGGAAAAGGAAAGTAGTTAATATTGTTAAATGCTACTAAGAGGATAAGCAGGATAAGTACTGAACCTTATAGAAGGCTTGGAAAATACAAGAATAGGAAAAAGCTAGTATTAACTTTATTTCCTTACAATTTTGAAATAATTGGGACCATATTGTATATGGACTTTATTCTTTTTTTATTTAATATAATGTGTGATGGTAAATTTTATGAGTCAACTTGGCTAGGCCACAGTACCCAGATTTTTGGTCCAGCACTATTCTAGATGTTTCTATGAGGATATTTTTAGAAGACACTAACATTTAAATCAGTAGATTTTGGATAAAGTAGATTACCTTCCATAATGTGGATGGAGCTTTATCCAATCAGTTGAAGGCCTTAAGAGAAAAAAGACTGTCCTCCCCCAAGGAGGAGGGGATTCTGCCAGCAGACTGCCTTTGGACTTGAGCTACATCAAGTCTTCCCTGGGTCTCCAGGCTGCTTTCCTACCCTGAAGATTTTGGATTTGCCAACCTCCATAATCCTTAAAATAAATCCAATAATAAAGCCAATTCTTTATAATAAATCTCTCAATATATATGTATACATATACATCCTATTGGTTCTTTTTCTCTAAAGAATTCTAATACATTATGTCATAAATTTTCTATCAGTAAAAATTCCTAGAAAACATTATTAATGAATGAAATATTTTCATATTCCTGCAAAATACTTTTTATACTACAGGGTTGTCCTTACTGTTGACATTATTATCTTTATAAACGAGGAAACTGCATTGCAAAGAGACTATAAAACTAGCCCATGGTCCCACACCTGAAGAAGTAGGCACCTTTCGGGGAGTCTGCCGAGTTCCCAACCCTCTGAAGGTTCCCTCACCTATAGGGCTGCCATATTTTCTCTACGTGTTCTTGCCCATCAGGAACTGAGAAGAGTACTGTTTGGGCAGGTTCCTCAGTGAAGAAATAGTGAATTCAGAAACCTTTATCTACCATGTGGACTGAAGAACAGAGAAACTAGTCTGCAGAAAAAGAAGAATGAAGTGGATATGTAAAGAGAAGAGATGGTCCTGTGACTGTCCGGTTTATAATTCCAGTTTCTTCTTTTTTTTGCGGTACGCGGGCCTCTCCCGTTGCAGAGCACAGGCTCCGGACGCTCAGGCTCAGTGGCTATGGCTCACGGGCCCAGCCGCTCCGCGGCATGTGGGATCTTCCCGGACCGGGGCACGAACCCGTGTACCCTGCATCGGCAGGCGGACTCTCAGCCGCTGCGCCACCAGGGAAGCTCTCCAGTTTCTTCTTGAAGCTTAGCCTCATTCTGCCCTAGGGTTCTGTGAGATGCTCTGTAACTTTACAGATACATCTCTTTTTTTCCCCTTAAGATAATTTAATATCTGTTATTTACATTTTTAGAGTCCCAATAAATGCATGTAGTAAGTGGCTAGATCCAGGTCTGTGTAGCTCCAAAAACTGATATTTTATTTTATTTTTTTGGCTTTGCTGCGTGGCTTATGGGATCTTAGTTCCCCGACCAGGGATTGAACCAGGCCCTCGACAGTGAAAGCGCCAAGTCCTAACCACTGGACTGCCAGGGAATTCCCAAAAACGGATATTTTAAGCACTACTTTATTATCAATAAACGTTGATTTATTCACTGTTGTATGGTATAATTTTATGATAAACATTTATATATATAATCCTTGCCCTCATTTCTATTTCTTTAGTGAAGAATTCTAGGAGAGAGGTTACTGATTCAATGTATATGAACATTTATAGCTCTTTTATGTATTGACAAAATGCTTTCCAGAAAGGTTGCCTCAATTTTTACTCCACTAGCAGTGTATGAGAACAGTGCAAGATATATCAGTAATGTGTTCTTCCTGTCCTTTGTTGTTCATATAAACACTGTCCATTCCTCAAATGGAAAATATAATTTTTTTCTTGGTGCTTGCCTTTGTCCCATGTTTAAGTTACTTTGTACGCGGGCCTCTCACTGTTGTGGCCTCTCCCGTTGCGGAGCACAGGCTCCGGACGCACAGGCTCAGCAGCCATGGCTCACGGGCCCAGCCGCTCCGCAGCATGTGGGATCTTCCCGGACCGGGGTAGGAGCCCGTGTCCCCTGCATCGGCAGGTGGACTCTTAACGACTGCGCCACCAGGGAAGCCCTAAGTTACTTTAAAAAATTTTGAATTCTACTAAGAACAGTCTTTGTAACTGCTTTTTTTTTTTTAATGTTTTTTTTTTTTTTGGCTGCATTGGGTATTTGTTGCTGCGCGCGGGCTCCCCCTAGCTGCGGCGAGTGGGGGCTACTCTTTGTTGCGGTGCGCGGGCTTCTCATTGCGGTGGCTTCTCTTGTGGAGCACGGGCTCTAGGTGCGTGGGCCTCAGTAGTTGTGGCTCACAGGCTCTAGAGCACTGAGTAGTTGTGGCGCACGGGCTTAGTTGTTCCGCCGCATGTGGGAATATTCCTAGACCAGCGTTCGAACCCGTGTCCCCTGCATTGGCAGGCGGATTCTTAACCACTGTGCCAGCAGGGCAGCCCTATAACTGCTTTAATTGTAAGTAATTTTATTGACTTACTGACTTCAGTGAGTGTGAATGGAAAATGTCCTAATATAAAAAATAATTCCAATTATGAGTGATAAATATTTAAGGAAAGCATATCAGTAAGAGTAAAAACATTTGGTAGAATAACTGAAGGAAATGTTTAGATAAGTGTTCTGTGATAGGATTTGCAATGAAAAGATTAGATAGTGGCATGAAATTAAAAACATCTAGGAGGTCATATAATCTGTTTTGAGTTTGGTAATTTTTTATTGATTTGAAAATAGGAAGGATTTGTACATTTTTCTTTCATCTTTTTGCTGTTGTTGTTGTCATTTTGCTTTTTTCTTTGGCTGCCCAGCTTGCAGGATCTCCAACCAGGGATCGAACCCACACTCTCGGCAGTGGAAGTGAGGAGTCCTAACCACTAGACTGCCAGGGAATTCCCTCTTTCATCTTTTTTGATAAGATCTGAAGACTTAAGTAAAAACATTCTTTTTAGAGGAAATAACATAAATTCAGCAGATAAAGCTCAACATTCTCTAAGAAAAAGAAAATAGAAGCTAGGAATCCCTACCAAACTCAAAATTATAACCTATTTGTGTAGTGATAAAAGTGTAAGGTAATAAGCATGGTAAATTGGAAAAGTCATCAGAATAGGCCACTAGAATATAATACTAAACGTTATTTAGCATTGCTGGGTCTGTTTCTTATTTTGTAAAGAGAGGGGAGAGGAATTAGTGTAAGATCCTTTGTACTTGTAATTAAGTGAAATTTGTACCTAGCCTCCATTCTAAGAAAAACTAAGTAAAATGTATCTGTGGTATTTTTGATCCTAGGGATACAAGGAATTAAACAAACAATACACTTTATACAGCTTAGTATAGTGGTTAAGAGCTCAGACTTGGGAATCAGACTTCCAGTGTTTGAATCTCATCTCTGTAACTTAATACCTGTTTGATTTTGGGCCTCTCTCTGCCTGTTTCATTTAAATTAGAACACCTACCCCTTAGGGTTGTTCTGATGATTAAATGAGCTAATATTTGTAAAGCTCTTAGAATTGTGCCTGGTACATGGTAAATTGTACGCTAAATTATTTAATCTATTAACATCTCAGTAAAAAACAAACCCACACATATTTCTTCTAACATCTGCCTAGAATTGAATTTGGGGTATAAAAAAATCCAGTTTGAGTTTTCTGTTGCAATGCCTTTTGCATTTTGAAAATTACTGTACTTAATTGCCTTTATTCCACTTACTCTCCCAAGTGCTGAGGCAGCTCCAGAAGAGCTGTTGTCATCCCAGACTAGATTTGCTCCCAACCCTAGAGATTTGAATTAGGAATTAAAAAAAAAAAAAAATCTCTACAGAACCTGTACTAGACACTGGAGAGATTTTCTGGGACCTTGTGAGCAAATAGGCTATATTATCCAAGAGACAATTAGATTAAAAATGATTAAAAATGATTTGACAGGTTACAATCATAATGAATTAATGAATTGGATACTGCCTGGATTTACTAAATTTCTTTTGTTTCTACTCTGGTTTCTGCAGAGGGAATTAAGAATTTGTTGTTCACCTTAACTATCTGGAAAGCTGTGGGCTTTAGAGCTTCCTTTAGCAGCTCTAAAATGATGCAATCTGTATAATATTACATGTAGCCCTTATCTTTTTTCCTCACAAATCCCTTCCCTATAATAGGAATTGGGAAATGGACTTATTTTGTTAACATAAGGTCACATCAACTAGTTTGCTAATAAATAGTATTTCCTTACTGTGGTTTGTAATATAAAAGACATTTAAAATTATAATTAAGTTCTATTGATGAGTTCTTTTGCTAAACTGTGATATAAAAGTTTGACAGTGAAACAGTAACTAAGATGACAACAAATGTGTATAGGTCAAAACAGTAGATTGAGTTGAAAATGTTTTAGTACACATTTTTATTAATATGTACATTAAATGACTATATATGGGTCAGATTTTGTTTTACCTATTTGAACCGACATATTACTCTACATTAGTCTACCAGTGTGGAAGGTACCATGAAGGAAGACATGCTATTTTGATTAATTTTTTTTTGATTATTTATTTTTGCTTTTAGTGTAGAAAATATAGTTCATATTGTGTTGTAGAATGAAGTGGCTTTTATATTTCTATGCAACTTGAGTTACTTTGTTTTAGAAAGTATATATTACTTTTAAAAGCTTAAGCTACAGAATCCTTACCTAATAATGTTTATTCTAAAACAAGTATTGGAAGTTCCCTTTCCTAGTTTACTCAACAGGATTTTCAGATTGCAGTTTATCATGGTGAATTCCAGAGATGCTCTTAGAACTAAAGTTTAACATAGCCCAGGTTTGAGGCCAGGAATTGAATGATACCATGGCTTTTGACCCCAAGCTATCTTGAATGAGATACTGTAAGACTGATGTTCTTAGTGGCTAAAGGCTTACGTTTACTTCATTCAACAAGTATTTATTGACTGTCTACTATATGCAGACACTAGACAATAATTAAAATAAATACTATTATTTTAAGTACATATAAGTATTTGTAATATATATGTACATATAGAATATACATTAAATATATCCTAATGCATAAATATATCCTGTCAAATATAAGGGTGTTTAATTTCTTTTATTAATATTTTATAGTTTTCAGTTTAATTTCTTTTATTAATGTTTTGTAGTTTTCAGTATACCGTTCTTTTATTTATCTGGCTAAATTTGTTCCTAGGTATTTTATTCTTTTGGGTGCTATTGTAAATTGAATTGTTTTCTTAATTTCCTTTTCAGATTACTCATCACTGGTGTATAGAAACAAAACTTATTTTTGTGCATTGATCCTGTACCCTGCAACTTGCTGAATTAATTTCTTAACTCTAGTAGTTTTTTGTGGATTCTTTGGGATTTTCTGTTTTTAACATCATGTCATCTGTGAATAGAGATAGTTTTACTTCCTAATTTAGATGTTTCTTATTTCTTTTCCTTGCCTAATTGCTCTGGCTAGAACTTACAATACAGTGTTAGATAGCAATGGTGAGAGGTAGACATCCTTGTCTTGTTCCTAATCTTGGCAGGCAGGGTGGGAGGGACCTTTCAGTCTTTCAACCATTGAACTTAATAGTATCTGTAGATATTTCATAAATGCCCTTTATCACGTTAAGGAAGTTCCCTTCTATTCCAAGGTTTTGAGACCTTTTATTAGGAAGGAGTGTTGGATTTTGTCAAATGCTTTTTCTGTACCAATTGAGATAATAATGTGTTGTTTTTGTTTTTGGTTTTTTTGTGTGGTACATGGGCCTCTCACTGTTGTGGCCTCTCCCATTGCAGAGCACAGGCTCCGGATGCGCAGGCTCAGCGGCCATGGCTCACGGGCCCAGCCGCTCCGTGGCATGTGGGATCTTCCCGGACTGGGGCACGAACCTGTGTCCCCTGCATCAGCAGGCAGACTGCCAACCACTGCACCACCAGGGAAGCCCGTGTTTTTGTTTTGTTTTTACTTCATTCTATTAATGTGGTGTATTACATTGATAGATTTTTCTTTGTTGAACCGCCCTTGTATTTCTGGGATAAATACCACTTGATCGTGGTGTATAATACTTTTAATGTGCTGTTGGATTTTGTTTGCTAATACTTTGTAGAAGATTTTTGCATCAGTATTCACAAGGGATATTGGCCTGTAGTTTTCTTGTGATGTCTTTGTCTGGTTTTGATATCAGGGTAATAACGGCCTCACAGAATGAGTTAAGAAGTGTTCCCTCTGCTTCTGTTTTTTGGAAGAGTTTGGGAAATACTGACATTAAATCTTCCTTAAATGTTTGGTGGAATTCACCAGTGAAGCTGTCTGGACTCAGGTTTTTCTTTGGAGGTTTTTTTTTTTTTACATCTTTATTGGAGTATAATTGCTTTACAATGGTGTGTTAGTTTCTGCTTCATAACAAAGTGAATCAGTTATACATATACATATGTTCCCATATCTCTTCCCTCTTGCGTCTCCCTCCCTCCCACCCTCCCTATCCCACCCCTCTAGGTGGTCACAAAGCACCGAGCTGATCTCCCTGTGCTATGCGGCTGCTTCCCACTAGCTATCTATTTTACGTTTGGTAGTGTATATATGTCCATGCCACTCTCTCACTTTGTCCCAGCTTACCCTTCCCCCTCCCCATATCCTCAAGTCCATTCTCTAGTACTTTGGAGGTTTTTGATTACTTATTCACTTTCTTTACTTGTTGTAAGTCTGTTTAGACTATATTTCTTCTTGAGTCAGTTTTGGTAGTTTGTGTTTTTCCAGGAATTTGTGTATTTCATCTAGGTTATCTAATTTGTTAGCATATAATTGTTCATAGTTTTCTCTTATAATCCTTTTAAAAAAAATAAATTTAATTATTTATTTTTGGCTGTGTTGGGTCTTCGTTGCTGTGTGCAGGCTTTCTCTAGTTACGGCGAGCGGGGGCTACTCTTCATTGCGGTGCGTGGCCTTCTCATTGCAGTGGCTTCTCTTGTTGTGGAGCACAGGCTCTAGGTGTGAGGGCTTCAATAGTGGTGGCACGTGTGTTCAGTAGTTGTGGCTTGCAGGCTCTAGAGCGCAAGCTCAGTAGTTGTGGCGAACGGGCTTAGTTGCTCTGCAGCATGTGGGATCTTCCTGGACCAGGGCTCGAACCTGTGTCCCCTGCACTGGCAGGCAGATTCTTAACCACTGTGCAACCAGGGAAGTCTGTCTTGTAATCCTTTTTATTTCTGTAAGATCAATAGTAATGTTTCCACTTTCATTTCTGATTTTAGTTATTTGCATCCTCTTCTTTTTTTTTTTTTTTTGTCAGCCAGGCTGTAGATTTATTAGTCTTGTTGTTCTTTTTAAAGAAATAACTTTTAGTTGTGTTGCTTCTCTTGTTTTTCTATTCTGTATTTCATTTTTCTCCACTCTTGTCATTTTATTATTTCCCTCAGTTGCTAGCTTTGCATTTAGTTTGCTCTTCTTTTTCTAGTCCTCAAGGTACAGAGTTGTGACTGATTTCTTTCTTTTTAATGTAGGGCTCCACTGTTATACACTTCCCTCTGAGTGCTGCTTTTATTGTGTTACATGATTTTTAGTATGTTGTGTTTTGTTTTTACTTGTCTCTATTTTATAACTTCCCTGTGATTTCATCTTTGGCCTATGGTTATTTAAGGGTAGTTTAATTTCGGGACCTCCCTGGTGGTCCAATGGTTAAGAATCTGTCTTCTGTTGCAGGGTACACGGGTTCGATCCCTGGTCAGGGAACTAAGATCCCACATGCCACGGGGCAGCTAAGCCTGCACCGCAACTATTGAGCCCTTCCGCTCTAGAGCCTGCGGGCCACAACTAGAGAGAAGCCCGTGGGCTGCAACTAGAGAAGCCCCCGCACCGCAAGGAAGAGCCCTTGAGTTGCAACGCATGCTGCAACTAAGACCCAACACAGCCAAACAACAATTAAAAAAAAAAAGAGTAGTTTAATTTCTACATACAGTTGATCCTCATTATTCATGGATTGCTTGTTTGTAAGTTTACCTACTCAGTAGAATTTGTCGCTCGAGAATCAGTACATTCAGACCTGTGCAGAGTGGTGAAAAATTTGAGTCACCTGGAGTACGTGTTCCCAGCCAAGGCTGAACAAGGCAATAAACTGCTTTCTTGTTTCAGCTGTTATACTGCAAACAAGAGTCCTTTTTGCAGTCTGCTCAGTACCACCTTTGTCATGTCTTTGTGCTTTTTTTTTTTTTTTTGCGGTACGCGGGGCCCTCACCGCTGTGGCTTTTCCCGCTGCAGAGCACAGGCTCCGGACGCACAGGCCCAGCAGCCATGGCTTACGGGCCCAGCTGCTCCACAGCATGTGGGATCTTCCTGGACCGGGGCACGAACCCGTGTCCCCTGCATCGGCAGGTGGACTCTCAACCACTGCGCCATCAGGGAAGCCCTCTTTGTGCTTTTTTTTTTTTTTTTTTTTGATGGCTTTGCTGTTTAAAATGGTCCCCAAGCTGCAGTGCTGTTTAGTGTTCCTACATACAAGAAGGCTGTGATATGCTTTACAAAGGAAATATATGTGTGTGAGGTAAGATTCATTCAGGCACCAGTTATAGTTCTTTTGACCATGAGTTCAATATTAATGCATCAACAATATAGTATATCCAGAAAAGGGAAGAGGAAATTCACTGATGTGTATGTAAGGCCACTCTGGAAATGCTGAAGTAGTATCTGTAGTGTCTGATGAAGCTGTGGAAAAGATGGAAAAGTGGCTGACTTTGTGGATTCATGAGATGATAACCAATTTAAAAAAAGCATAGTGGACAGCATCGTTATGAAGCTGAAAGCCAATGAAATCATGTTACCCAGAGTAAGGAAAATATTAAATTCTTCTCTTGTACTAACTGGCCTGCACATTTCAAAAGACTATACAGCATGAAAAATGTTAAACTTGCAATAATCCTGAGTCAAGATCAAGAGGCTGTGGGAGAATGTTTAGGTTGTCTGCTAAGTGTTATTTAGGAAAAAGGCTATGTTGAAAAGCAGGTTTTCAATGCTGATGAGACTGGCTTGTAGAACTATTTCTCCAATTCTGTCAATGTTTGCTTCAGTTATTTTTGGGCTTTGTTTGATGCAAATGTGTTTACAATCATTATATCTTCTTAATGAATTGATCCTTTTATCAATACATATTGTCCTTTGTCTTTGGTAACAATTTTTGACCTGAAGTCTCTTTTATCTGATTTTAGTAGTGCCACATAGCTCTCTCTTTTGGTTACTATTTGCATGAAATATGTTTTTCCATTTGTTCACATTCAACCTATTTGTGTCTTTGGATCCAAAGTGAGTCTCTTTAGGCAGCATATAGTTGGATCGTGTTTTCTTATCCATTCTACCAATCTCTGCCTTTCATTGGAGAGTTTAAACCATTTCCATCTAAAGTAATTACTGATAAGGAATGACTTTTTTTTTTTTTTTTTTTTTTTGCGGTATGCGGGCCTCTCACTGCTGTGGCCTCCCCCGTTGCGGAGCACAGGCTCCGGACGCGCAGGCTCCGGACGCGCAGGCTCAGCGGCCATGGCCCACGGGCCCAGCCGCTCCGCGGCATATGGGATCCTCCCAGACCGGGGCACGAACCCGCATCCCCTGCATCGGCAGGCGGACTCTCAACCACTTGCGCCACCAGGGAGGCCCTAAGGAATGACTTTTGACATTTTGCTATTTGTTTTCTGTGGGTCTTATGCATTTTTTACTTCTAATTTCCTACATTACTGTTTTCTTTTGTGTTTGAGTTTTTTATAGCGTACCTTTTTTTTTTTTTTTTTTTTTCACCTTGTTTTAAACGAGCCCACATGCTATATAGCAGACACTATGAGCACAGCTTCAGGACTACTATTCCTCCTTTTATGACCACCGAGACCAGGGTTCATATCCAATGGGAAAGGGAACTGGAGGGTTATAGCGTACCATTTTTATTTCCTTCTTATTTCCTTTTGTGTATATTTTTTAGATACTTTGTGGTTACCATGGAGATTACAATTAATAACTAGATATATTTTGAAGGTATAACTGACACTTTTAATGGATTGGATGATGGGTATGAATGAGGAAGTCAAGGTTAACAACAAGGTATTTGGCCTGAGGAATGGAACAGTGGAGAAGTCATTTATTAGGAAGGAGATAACCATAGGAATTTAAGCTGGTCAGATGTGGAGATGGCAGAGAAATCAGGAGTTCAGATTTAGTCATGTTACATTTGAGATGCCTGTTAGACATTGATCACATAGGCAGTTGGATATAAAAGTCTGAGATTCAGGAGACATGTCCTGGCTAGAGATGGAAATTTGAGTCATGAACATAAGGATTGTATATAAATCCTTGGGACTGGATGAGATCACTAAGGGAGTGAGTGTAGATTGGGAAATGGGCACACTAATACTAAAGAGCTGTGACTAAAGGGGGGAACTAACAAAAATGACTGAAAAGGAGTGGTCTATGTATATTTTATATATTTGTAATAGATTCTGTCATTTCTTAGGAAAGGATAATTCCACATCTGTTTTCTTTCCAGCAATATCTAAATGAGGACAGTGGTCCTAAATATTAGTGGTCCTAAATTTTAGAGACAGTTTAACATAAAATAAAAAGGTAGTTATAATTTGGATATTCTTAAATATAAAATAAGTGTGCCAGATGAATTGGTTATTATGCATAATCTTCCTCCCCCAACATGGTCCCACTTTAGGAATATTACTTTATCTAGTTTTTCTAGGTGGTTTTACTTTTTATAGTCATTAAGATCTGTGATCTTTTTTATCTGCTTAAAAGATTGCTTGATAAAATACTTCTTTGCTTTGATACTGTAATTATACTGAATTCTGTTCTGTGGGGAGCGAATGTGAAAGTTATGTAGTCAGAACTGAATCAGGTCTTCCCCCAAATGTGTTTGTTTCCACAAAAAAAATCTAGGGAAAATATTGTGAAGGTAGAGACTAATGGCTTAAAAAAATCAACCGTCAATGAAAAAAAAAGTGACTTGATCTTTTCCCAAGTAGTCATCTTACCCCAGTGAGATCTAAAGGTGCTCTGGAATAGGGGAAAAGCCTCCGCATGTAGCTTGTTCACATTCCTAACTCTCCCATTTAAACACCTTGGAGTTAGTAAACCTGAATAAAGGTGGATTAAGTTAAGTTAAATTCAGTTAACTTAAAATGCTTCTTTTTGCCTACCTTCAGTCCTAGCTTTTGAGACTTAATAAATGAATTTTTCTTCTATCTATTGTGTAAGAGAATTCCCACCAATAACTTTGTACTTTTTAACTTCCTTATGGGGTCTAAGTGAAAAAAGAGAAAGAAGAAAGACGCATAGGAGACTTTTTTGGTGGTGGTGGTAGTTTTTACTTCTTTGCCTCTCCCTTGCTATTAACAGTTTAAAAAAAATTAACAGAAAAATTGAAAAAACCTGAGTGCCTGCTACAGAGACAAAAGCCACTGTTATCATCTCTCACCTAGATTGTAACAGCAGCCTCCTAACTGGTCTTCCTGCTTCCACCCTTGCTCCCTTATTGTCTAATCCCATGACACTGCTCTGCTCAAAACCCTGCAATGGCTCCCCATTTGATTCCCCCCAAAATCAGATTTCTTATGGAGGGCTCTTAGGCTCTGGTTGCCATGACGTCTCTCACCTCTCCTCCTACCTGCTCTCTCTGTTCCAGCCACACTAGCTTCCTTGCCAGTCGCATTTCCTCATTAAAGACTTTGCTCTACCTGATCCCACTGCCTCATATATGTTCTTTCCTCAGATACCTGGTTGACTAATTCTCTCACTTCCATCCAGTCTTGGCTTAAATCTCAGCTTGTCAATATAAAGCCTACACTGACTATCTTTTAATACTTTAACCTGCCCCACTCACATTCCCATACTCCTCATCCTATTTCTGTTACAGTTTTAATTATGATAGGCGTGGTTATGCTGTGGTAATGATTAACCCTGAAAACAGCTTAACAACAAAAGCTTATTTCTCATTTGTGTTTCATATCCATTATGGGTTAGCAAACAACTCTGTTCCACTTAGAACCTCAGGGACCCAGGCTGATAGAAGTTTGCCCATCTTGTGATGCATCTCAACATGCAGCTTCCAGCATCACATCTATAGGGAAGAGAGAGTTCATAGAATGATTGAAAGGGGCAGAAGCCACCTTTTTCCCAGTTCATTGTCAGAACCAGTCACATGGCCCCAATCTAACTGCAAAAGGAGCACAAGGAATATTTGGTGAACATTACTGTTTCAACACCTGTTCTCTTTTTATTTCTCCATAGTACTTATCATGTTTTATTGTATAAGTTGTATATGTTATATAAAATGTCATTTATATATTTACATATTGTATAATTTGCATATTTTGTGTTTATTATTTAGTGCCTTTCCTCAGCAAGAATTTAAAACTTATTCTCCTAGAAAACCTCACTACTTACAGCTTCTTGGACACAAGCATTTCTTCATTTGCTCCTGCTGTTTGTAATGTCCTCTATCTTTTTTGCCCTGTGCTTCTTTTTCCTCTAAAGAGTAAATCCTACTTATCTTTTGGGACAATTTGAATCTTAATCTGGGAGACTCAACTAACATCCTTAAACTAAGTTAAAGGCCCATCCCTTAGACTCCCTCTGAATTTTTATTATACTCCTATCGTAGCCCTTAACCTCCTTATAGGGTTACATGTCTGTCTGCCCCATTAACCAAGTTCCTCATGCATATGGAAGAATGTCTGAAGAAATACATGGAGCCTAGAAAAGAAACTATGAGGATCCGAATAAGGACAGTATAAGTAGGGTGAAGAGATGACAGAATCAGAAATATTTAGAAAGTAAAATCAGCAAGACTTGCTTATTGGTTGAATATGAGGGATAAGGGAGAAATCAAGGATAATTCATGCTTCTCATTTAGATTATGATACTTCCAAGTGAAATAGGGAATATGAGAGTAGGAACAAGTCTAGGTGGTAGGATGATGAGTTGGGTTTGAGGTATAGTATGTTTACCTCCATAAGGATCTCAAGATGGAGATATGTGCAGGGGTTGGCTAAATGGTTCTTAATCCAAGGACATGGATAGGTCTTCAGCATGCTAAGTAGTAGTTAAAAGATAAGAAAAGGTGAGATTGCCAATAACTACTAAGGACAGAACCCTTAGTTAAACTAACGTTTAAGGAACAATTAGAGGAATACATGCTCTTGTGCAGAAAACACAGAAAAAAATAGGTGGTCAAAGGGGAACCACGAGAGTGTGATGCTGTCGAAATCAAGGTATTTAGACTTTCAGGAAGAAATATGTGGGCCATGTTAAAAGCAGTAGAGAAGTCAAATCAAAACAACTGTGTACTAAATCTTGACCACTCTTCTTGCAACCTTACTTAACTCTTTCAACTCCACTTCTTATTGAACCACCTTGAATTCTTATTGAATTGAACTATCTTGGCTTCAATTTCATTGAGAAATTTGAAGTTATCAGGCACATGCCCATCCATCAATCATTTCCTCCTTCCCCTTAATATCAGGAGCTTCAAAGCCAAGTCTAATACCAGTGCCATTAATACTAAGAGTTGTCTACATTTTAAGTTTTTTCCCAATTTATGGCTTTCTGCTCCCAGTATCCCACCAAAATTTTTTGCAATAAGGTTGCCATTTGAAATTTTAGTGGAGGGGCAAAAATGGACAACAAATTACGTGATGCTGAATATCGAAAGGAAGATGTGGAAATGGCAAATAGCAGTCAGTCACTGATGGAAGTGAGAGGGAGATAATGCCTCCTCCCCAAGGGAGCAATGATATTCACCTGGACCAGATTCAGGCGTTATTCCAGAGGCACTTTCATTTTGGAGCTACAGTAAAAGTATGTCTCTTACCTGTTTTTCTTCTGTAGCATACCAGTGATTGAATCTTTACTGTAGAAGCAAAAATGAGCCAATTCCCACAACGAAGATTGTAGAAGCATTCCATTTGATTCATTTGTTCATTCATGTAAAAGTATTTCCTGAATGTCTGCTATGTGCCATGCTTATGGTTAGGTGCTGGGAATACAACGGAGAGTAAAAAACACATAGTTCTTGTTCTCCTGGAGTTTTGTAGTATAGTGATTTTTTATTTGCTTGTTTATATTTAACCTAATTTATTTAACTAATTTTACTTTTTTTTCCCTTTAGTATCCTCTTATATATGGACTGATTCTTATTCCCTGCTGGTGTTCTCTAGTTTGCCTAAGTAGAATTTACATGGGCATGCACTCCATTCTGGTAAGGAAAACATTGTGTTCATAGAGCTTTATTTTTTTCTAAAATCGACAGGCAATTGTATAATTTTTAATCATTTTCAAACTTACTGGAAACCTAAATGAGAAAATGTAGTTACTGTAAATCTTCTTTGTTTTGCAAAAATAGAAACAGGATGCTTTGTAAAGTTTTAATGTAGTTATCATGTATTTCATACAAACAGTTCCCACAATAACCAAGTATTATACTCAGGATAACATTTCTCCCTCCTTCCAGTTTCACTTTTCTTTTCTTTCTCATTCTCTTCTATGCCTTTCCTACCACTGAGTCAAAACCAACAATGTAAATACAGACACCAAGGAGCTCTACTTATAAGTGAGGACCCAGTGACTAGAAGCTAAATGAACTTAAACTGTCCTGGTGCCACTTGTATTTGAATATTAAACTCTAGTTTTCTTGGCTTACATCAGATATTTTATTTTGAGAATGCAATTCAGTTTCAAAAGCAGCAGCACAGAGACACTGTACTCTTTCAGCCAGCCACACCTACTCACTTCCCTTCCCCTCTATCCCATTGACATTTCCTAGTTCGGGCCTGCACCATCTCTTAACCAGATTACTGCAGCAGCTTCTTAATTAGCAGCCCCACTTCCAGTAGGACACTGATCCATACAGTGTTTAGCCTCCTGTTGTAGTTTACTGCCCAAAACGCAAGTATGATGCCATACTGAATGACTTGTGTTTCCTCAAATGCAAAGGGTGTTTCATATCTCAATACCGTTAGGAATGCCTTAACCGCCACATGGAATGCCCTTTTCCTTTTCTTTGCCTAACGGACTATCATCTCCTGTTCTTCATGACTCACAAAAAAAATTATCTCCTAAAGCGTCATTACCTTCCCCATCTTTCCTTTCTCAAGACTGGTTAGGTAGCCTTTCTCCCAGAGCATATTGAACATAATTCTGGCATAGCACTTATGCTAAATTGCTATTGCTTTTTTCTTTATCTCTCATCCCCACTAGATAATAAGCAACATGAGAAAAGTAACTCTCTATCCCTTGCATTTAGTGTGGTGTCTCTTAGGACACTCTGTGAATATATTATGTATTATCTTGTAGATAAAGGATCAGAAGAAAGGTGGAGAGATAGAAATGAATTCATGGAATCCAAAAGTTTATAATGGGTTATATAAAATTTTTCTTGTCCTTAACAAGTTCACATTTTTAGACTTTTCTGCTCATAAAAGTGTGTCATTAGCTTATTCCGTAGCTGTAGAAGTATTGGGTTTCTACTTCTTCCTCAGATTGCTTGCTTCCAGCAGCTGCCCCTTCACTAGTAAATTTCCAGAAGTCCCAAATGCTATGTTAAGAAGCAAGCTATTTGTGTTTTATTTTTTATAATTATTTATATTAATGCAAATTATGAATTGGCATATAATTATCTTTCTGACTAATCTCTACTAATTTTATAATAGACTAAGTATCACATTTTTATATCAAATCTAATATTAGTCACAAGAAAATGTTTTCCATCTCTGTGCCATGTTACAGTTATTCCCTTCCACTACCAATTAGCAATATTGCACCTAAAAAACTAACAAAAGGTTATACATCTATGAATGATAATATTATCCCTAGGTTCATTATCATCATAAAAGAGGAATAAGAATCTTAATATATTGAATATGTAATCTCAACCATGCTGTTCTTCAAAAAAAGGAAATGTATAGTGAATTGATTAAATATTCAAGCTGAGTTCAGTTCATGTTTAGATACTGGATAACATCTGTTCTTGAATCAGCTGAAGTAAAAACAATATTGATGTATTATTTTTCAAATCATGCGTCTGACAACCAAATCATGAGTCCAATAACCCTCGGTCTTTTTTTTTTGACCGCACTGTGAGGCTTGTGGGATCTTAGTTCCCAGACCAGGAATTGAACCCGGGCCCCAGCAGTGAGAACACCAAGTCCTAACCACTGGACCACCAGGGAATTCCCCAGCCCGTCTTTTAATTATTCAAAAACGATCTTGTCCCATAAAATGTCTTTATCAGTTTTATTCTGAGTAGCTACTGAATTTTATTATGTATAGCATTGCAAGTTGTTTTCCTTTTAAAAGTAAAATCACAGATGACTTGCAAGCATTGTGAATTATGTTTCTGTATTATAAGCACGATTATTCCGAATCAATAACATATTGGTTTTATCATTTGATAATTAATATATGAAATTATAGTCATAATGAATCCCCCCTTTTTACATTATGGATCTAATATATTCCCACAATTTTTACTTTTTCCTATATTTTAATGCTTCAGTAATTACCTGCATTTTGAACTATTGTCTTAATCATAATTTGTATCTTCATTGTTTATTGTGAAATTACTATGGAACTATAGGCAGAGTATGCCCTAGAAGTTGCTAATAGGTGCTTAGATGCCATACTATCTAAGCAGATGTCTTTATTAACATTAAGAAGAAAGTTCTAATAATGTAGTCTAAATAATTTATAACGAGCACTTTGTTGAGTATTTTCCATACGCTTTGTTTTTATTGTTATAACACAAAGAGCAACACTTAAGTTTATTTTTAACATTTGTTTACCTTCCTAAATAGATTTTCTTAATCCCCAGAAAAGTAGAGGAGTTACTACATCCATTTTTCCTCTATTTATGTATGTATGTATTTATGTGTTTGTTTACTTTTTTGGCTGTGCCATGCAGCATGTGGGATCTTAGTTCCCCAACCTGGATCGAACCCATTGGGAGTGCAGAGTCTTAACTTAATGGGGAAGTCCCCATTTTTCCTTTATTCATTATCAAACTTAGCTCTAAAAATTTCTTGAAACACAAGCCATTTTTAAATTACTAGATTAAGTACTTGACAAATTACTGTTTTGTTTCTACATTAGTAAAATTATGAATATGTTATAATTACATTTACCCAAAATTGTACTAAAAGTTTATTTTTCTATATGTGGAAAGTCTTTTTAGAAAGGTATTATGAGATCATGAAGTAGAATGTACCTCTCAAACCCATTTTTGTGTGTGTGTGTGTGGTACGTGGGCCTCTCACTGTTGTGGCCTCTCCCACTGCGGAGCACAGGCTCTGGACGTGCAGGCCCAGCAGCCATGGCTCACGGGCCTAGCGGCTCCGCAGCATGTGGGATCTTCCTGGACCGGGGCACAAACCTGTGTCCCCTGCATCGGCAGGTGGACTCTCAACCACTGCGCCACCAGGGAAGCCTCAAACCCATTTTTATAACAAGACATAAAAATCAAACTAACCAAACAACAGGGAAAATCCTGAAAACATGTTATAGAGAAAGATCCAGAACAGTAAACACTAAGAGTTTTAATAGTGGTTATTTCTGGGTAATAATTACTTGTTAATGTTTATCCATATTTTCTAGTTTTTCTGTACTGAACATGAATTAAATTTTAATTTTAATTAAAGATAAAAATTTCAAAATCCATCCCTAATAATGCCTTTATAATCAAGGATTGCATTCCAATAATACATTTTGTTGTTAGAAACCCTGTTGGCATCACTGACATGTTGAATTAGAAGCTGAACACCTGAAATATGTTACAGTTAAAAAAAAAACAAACCTCTAGGAGCCAGCAGAAGTCTTGAATTCTAGCCTCAGCGAATCACTAGCCTCTCTAGTTTTATTTACTGATTGGAAGAAATGAAAAGGAGACAATTTCAGATTTAATACATAAGAAATCTTTATTGAATTTATGGTATTTGATATCTTCTACCATAAATTTGATAACCATGAACATTCCATTCAAATGTGTAATTAACTTTTACAGCATATATGTTATCTATAATTAATAAGTATCTAAAATTATTTGCTAAGTTTCTTTTTGGAAAATTTCCTACTTTGAGTTCTTTATGCTACCTTTAACATCAGCTTTTCTCTATTGCATACTTTGTGCTATAATGCTTAAAACCACTTAGTTACACATTTTAATATTGTACATTAAATTGATATTACAATGATAGCCACCATGTTTATGTCCTGAATTCAATCATTCTTCCTTCTGGTTCTGTAGCATGGAAATTAAATGTGCCTTTTTATCCAGGATAATATTATAAATAATTAATAATTCAATCAGAAAAGGAGGCAGATTTGTATAGAGACTTGTAGCGATCTAAGTTTATTATTCATAGAGCTATAAAAGAAAAGCAAAGGACAACAAATATTGGATGTTTTATGTCATACTGAAATATACATCTAAAAATATAATTGATGTGTTGTCATATATATATATAATCATGTAAATCAGCAAGCAAAAGAAAATCCAAAGGAATAGTTGCCCTAAAGACACAAATATACATTGTATAGAAAAGGAACAGTCCATAAACATATGAAATAATGCTTAATTAATTATAAGGGAAATGCAAATAAAACATCAAGAAATACCAACAACTCATGGGATATAAATTTCTATAAACATTCTGGAAATTTTTAATTGTCTTGTAAAATTGAACATGCACATATACTGTGATTCTGCCATTACATTCCTAGGCATATGTCCTGGAGAAACTTTCATAGACCCATACGGGAACATAAAAAGAAAGAACATAGAGGCATTGTTTATAATGCTGGTTGGTTTAAGAATATATACCAATTAAGAAAGCATTCAAGCTTAACCATAACCAATGAACTAATCCAAAAGCTGAAAACATCCTAAGTGACCATCAGTGGGAAAATAGATAAATTGTATAACCACACAATAAAATATTACATAGTTGTGGCAGTGAATGACCTATAACTAACTACATATGATGAATGAATCTTAAAAACTTAATGTTAAGTGTAAGAAGCAAATCAACGGAGACTGCATACTGCCTAACATTTTTATAAAGCTCAGAAAGAAGCAAAACTAGGTAATGTTTTGTTTGGAGATATGTGATAAAAGTTTTTAAAAGCAGGTATTTATTCAGCTAATACTCAGGCTTATGCAGGGTGATAGAACTAGGAAACAGCATACCAATAGATTCAAAGTACTGGTAATATTATAGTTCTTTATGGGGGCAGTGATTTCATAGATATTCTTTTTGTAATTTCATATATATTTTACGTATCTTATTCTATGTACTAACTATTACATAATAAAAATCTTAGGACAGAAAAACATTAAGCAACTACTCTGTTGCTTAACTGTATTGAATGCTGTTGAGACGTAACCATTGTTTTGGGTAGCATAAAGGTCACTAGTATCCATGAAAAGAGTGGTTTCAATGCAGTGATTAGTTTAGGAAAAAATAGGAAGTGAGAAAGTGGAGGCAGTGAATATAAGCAACTCTTCTGATAAGTTTTTCAGTGATACTAGATCCCAGGGTTTTGTTTTGTTTGTTTTAAGGTGGAAATTCTGAAACAGTTTTGTTCATGTCAGGAATGATTCAGAAAGGAAAGTTCTTTTTATAATAGTGTTATTTCCTCCAATAAACCATCTTCTATTTTCTACCCAGTTGTTTGTACCTAAAAGTAGGAGTCATTTTTGATCCCTTTTTCTTTTGCTTCTCTCTTACATTCAGATCATCACCAAGTTGAAGTCCGTCAACTCTAATTTTAAAATATTTTACTAAATCCATCTAGGTACGTCTCTTTATATGGACCATATCTAGAGTGCACCACTACAGTAGCCTCCCACTAGTGTCTCCTGTCTTCCATACTTTACCCCTATAATATATTCTCTACACAGCAGATGGAATGTTCTTCTATAAATATCCATCAGATTTTATTACACTCCTACTTGGGAATCTTTCAGGCTCCCTATCACTTTTGAAATAAAATCTGAACTTCTTACCTAGCCTACAGGGGCTCTATCTACATGATTTGACATCTGCCTGTCTCTTGGATCTCATATCACATCACTCTTCTCACTATTTGAGCCACACGGAATTTCTCTAAGTTCCTTGAACTCACTAGGTTCTTTTCTGCCTCAAGGCCTTGGCACTCCCTCTACCTAGGACACTTCTCCTTAGATCTAAAGATAGGGCTGACTCTTTTTTGGAATCAGATTTCTGCTCAAGGGTCACCTCCTCAGACAGGTTTCCCTAATCACTCTAATAGGGTCTTTCATCATTCTACCCCATTGTCTTGTTTTAATTTCTTTATAACAATCTGAAATTGTAATATTTATCTATTTTTTACTCACATGGTTACTGTCAGTCATCCCCACTAAAATGTAAGCTCTATGGCAGTAGGAATCTTTTCATTTATTAAGCAGTGTATACTCAGCCCCTAAAATAGCATCAGGCACATGTAGGTACTCAATAAGTATTTGTTCAGTGAATAAATGAATGAATGGGAAAAGGAAAAATAGGCTTTGTATCCTCTTTAGTCATGGAAATAATTATGTATTTAAATGTGTGATTATTAAATGCATGAAGATGAAGTCTTTGAAAAATAAGTACAGTTGATCCTTGGACAACGCAGAGGTCAGCACAATAAAAAATCCACCTATAGGGCTTCCCTGGTGGCACAGTGGTTGAGAGTTCGCCTGCCGATGCAGGGGACGTGGGTTCGTGCCCTGGTCCGGGAAGATCCCACATGCCGTGGAGCAGCTGGACCCGTGAGCCATGGCCGCTGAGCCTGCGCATCCAGAGCGTGTGCTCCGCAACAGGAGAGGCCACAACAGTGAGAGGCCCGCGTACCACAAAAAAAAAAAAAAAAAAAAAAAAAATCCACCTATAATTAGAGTGCCCTTCATAAACTTGGTTCCTCTGTATCTGCAGTTCCTTTGTATCAGGGGTTCTGCATCCTCAGATTCAACCAACTGGGGATCATGTAGTACTGTACTACTGTTTACTATTGAAAAAAATCAGCAGTTAAGTGGATCCACACAATTCAAACTCATGTTGTTTAAGGGTCAGCTGTATATTGTTTTTCCCAGAAATCACTACATACGTTAAGCATAGTTTATTGTTCATTTGAATATACATTTGTGTATAGCATATATGTATTAATTTGTAAAAGGGCAGAGCTATAAAAGCATAATCATTTTATTATCATCAATGAATCTTTTTAGTATTATTAAAACAGCTTTTAGTACCTATTATATAAAGTTTACTTTAAGAATGTGACATATTTTAAAAATGTACATTTATTAACATTGAAATGTGAAATATATATATATATATATATATATATTTCCTTAAATGCCAAAAAAGTATTATACTAAACAACTCTACCTTCTTCTTTTCTCAGGATGTTATTGCTGGATTCGTATATACCATTTTAATCTTAGCTATCTTCTATCCATTTGTGGACCTGATTGACAACTTCAACCAAACTCACAAATATGCTCCATTAATCATCATCGGGCTTCATTTAGCCTTGGGGATCTTTTCTTTCACTCTAGACACTTGGAGTACATCCCGGGGAGACACAGCTGAGATTCTAGGAAGTGGTGCTGGGATTGCATGTGGATCTCATTTTACCTATAAAATGGGTCTAATATTAGATCCTCCTCTGGATATATTACCTTTACCTAGGTCCCCCATTTCAGTGACTCTGTTTGGAAAAGCCATATTGCGGATTCTCTTAGGGATGTTGTTTGTACTAGTAGTCAGAGATATAATGAAAAGGATCACTATTCCTTTAGCCTGTAAAATCTTCAATATACCATGTAATGATGTTCGAAAAGCAAGACAGCACATGGAAGTTGAACTTCCTTATCGGTATATTACCTATGGAATGGTTGGTTTCTCTATCACATTTTTTGTTCCTTACATATTTTTCTTTATTGGTATCTCTTGATGGAGAAATATTGTTTATGATAAGAAAGGAGGGTATCAGTTACTGATATCTAAAACCATATTCTAGTTAAAAGCCAAATCAGAGTTAGGCTTTTGCAGGAATTTAACTTAAATAATTATTTAAGTAAATTCATAGGAGTCAGTGCATTTTATCATTGCACATCCAGTTATTGTTTTAGGTGAGCTGAGCTATTTCAACATTGAGAAAATGATAAGTATCCATTTGGAATGTTCATGTAATATTTGGAGAGTTTTGTGCTGTTACGGATTCAAGTTATATATAATATATATTAAGGAACATAATATACAATTATGTGTCTAATATACGTTATATATAAAATAATATACCTAAGTTTTTCTTTAAACCATGGGGGTGTATTATAAAATCAATAATAATATGCAAACAGTTGTGCCTGTGTATTTGGACTTAATACAGGTATGTTGTTATTAACAGATATATTTAACGTTTATTTACTATGGGAGCCATTTCCTAATCAAATTGCATAATTACTAGACCAGAATTTGTATGCTACCACATATTGATTTCCTGCCTCTTTTTATACTGCCATCACCTTTCATGTTACTCATGACGTTGAACATAGGAGGCATTTTTAATGGACCAAATTTTCAGAAAAATTAGTTTTTGGATTCCTTTTTTTTGTTCCCCAGTTCTGTACACTGTGTTGAATGTACTTTATTTGCACTTGTTCTGGACATTAGTTTAATAATTCAGGTACTGAATTTTATTGCTTGCTAATTGTGCCTTTCTGTTGCTGAATTAAGAAATGCCATGTATACTGTGATATAAAAATAAGACTAACTTTATCTTAAGTTACATATAATCAGACAAATATTTTAAAAAAATATCGTCAAGCTAACAGGGCTAGCAGTAAACCACCTTCAGTTCTTTAGCCTTTGTTTAGAAAGAAATGTGGAATGGACTAAACTTTCTCACTAATTTATTGGGAACCTAAATGGATAAATATTTCCATTTTTGTAGGTATTTTTCTGTGCATTGTAAGTTATAGGAACAAGATATATTTTTTGTACATTGTCTTGATCGTTTATACTACAGGTAGATATTTCCAATGAATGGAACTGTAATTGAACTTTATAGATGGGACAATGCACATTTCATATGTAAACAAACCATTTTTCTAAATTATTTGCAAATGATTGGGTTTAGCAGGGTTAACTTTTAATACCATTTATTAGCTACTATGGTAAATTATAAAATTTTAAAGTATCAGTATTTTAGGTCCTATTATTTTTTTCAACCTTTTATTATTTTCATGGTGGAATATTTGAGTATAAATATTAAACTATTCTTTATTCTGTTCGTGCCTTTATATTTTGAAGTGTAATTGTAATTAGATTAACATTAAGTTTATTTGTATTAAGTTTTTCATAAAGAAGAGAATTAACTTTCCATGTAAATGAGCATCAGGTATGGAATTACTGACTTAGTGCAATATCTGTCTGATTATCCAGAGGTATCAACTTAAGATGTTTCTATTTTGGGCAGCATAACTATTTGAGCTCATATTTTTATAATTATGATTGAGAATTTAGGGACATGGTAATTTTTGCCAGTAGTGAATCTGATAATTGTTAATAAAGCAACTAAATTTTCGACATTTACCTATTAGTTAACAGAAAACCAAGGCACTTAGGAACATATCGGTACGTTGGAAAATGTGCAAAGAACTTTTCTTTCAAAATGTGTTCACTGAATCAAATTTTAGGGACTATTTCCCATAATTTGAGCATATGCTATCTTATTAATTTTTATATCTAGCTTAAAAGGTATTTGAAAATATTCCATTTCTTTGTGATTTATTATTTTCTGTCCTATGATAGTTCCATGCTAAATGTATTTTAAAATAAAAGCCAAATTCAAGATTGGAGGGTGTTTTGTTTGCCTTCTATGCATTTGTTTCTGTATTGTCTGGTAGAGATTTATAAAATATATCTAGTTATTTTCATTCTAGCAGTCTTTTCCTGTGAAGCATTTTATTCAATATAAGTACTGTTTTTAGAAATAGAAGACACTGAAGAAATTCTTTAAGGTTCAAACTGCCTTGGGGTCTATATATGATCATTCTGACACTGTACTTTTAGTGAAAAGTTTCATAACTTTATTTTTAAAACTTATGCATAAAACATGTTTCAGTAAAATCCATGACTGAGTGTTGTAGGTAGTTGACTGTTAATCCATTAATCCAGGAATTAATCATAATACAAGGAACAGGTACTTTTACAAGCAAAATAAACATATGGACATTTCATTTTGTAACTATAAAGTGCCATGACATGTGAACTGCAAAAACTAGGGCTTCCTGAAAGTCATTATAAGACCTAATATAAAGCAATGCTACTATAGTAGATTTATGTAATTTAATTTTGTCTACTAGCTTTCTTTACAAGTAGTGTTTATTAAATGTCTTTCAAAGACAACATAAAAATTAATTCAGTGATATGAGTATAATTTAAAGGCAGATTTTCATAAAATGTTTGATAAAGATGAGTAAATGTTAAAATGTTTTTGTTTTGAGTAAAATTATGTATAATCACACAATTTTATATGGCAAAGATTTTTTATTGCCAGAGCAATTTCATTCTTGTTAATGAAGAATGTTTACTCTAGATTTAAAACCAAACTGTTTAATCTGGATATCAATAAGGCCCAGTTTTTAAAATGCAACTTTATAGCTGAATTAGTTTTTCTGAAGGGAGTTTTTGTTGTTTGCTGTGGAGATTATTTTGAGAAAGGGAAGAGGCAATAGTTTGAGAAAGTAATTTGATGTAGTGGATATTACTATGCTATTATTTTGTCAACTTTTGGTCATGTTCTTCCAGTTTTTGCTGTTATATACATAAGTTAAAAAGAAAACTTTTAAACTTGAATTTTAAATAACTTTTACACTTGGATTTTAATGGTGGTTACATACGCTATAAATAGCACAATAAAAATAAGTTTTAACATGCTAATTACAAAGGACATTTTAGAAAGCTCTTCATTTTTAAGCACACCAGACCACTACAAATCTTTATAAACAAAGCATGCCATGCCTTCCTTGTGAGACACACAGGAGGGAAAATTCAAAGAAAAATAAAAGAAATATTTTTTTAAAATAAAAATGTTTACAGAAATAAACACTAACTTTTTAACCTCAACTATCTGGTATCTGCTAATTTGCCTTTCTTTTTTCCTTTCATCATGTTTAGTCTTGGTGCACTTTCCATGGATGTCTAAAAAGCCTAGCTCCTAGTACTGTAAGTGACAGGATATGACAGAAATCTAAAGTGTGTTTTTAAAGGGTATTTTCCTGTCATTTTCTAAAAGCCAAGTGAATTTTAAAATAGCTTTATGACGTATACTAACAGATTGTATCATGATGTCTACAACATCATTGGGTTTATTTCAACCTTAAATGTCATAAAGTCCATTATCTCAGGTTTTAAAAGTTCATACACTTACCTATTATGCTGTTTGCAATATTTGTTTGATTTAATACATATTTTTAAAGTTTCCTTTGTTACATAATGACATTTTCTTATGAGATGTAAAATGGATTCTCTTTTTAAAAAATAGTTACTACAGTAATATTACTTCTTCAGATTTGAGGTTTGTCCCTTGTCCTAAATTAGGGGTTCTCATAACTGAAATCCATTGTAGCACATATCACAACCTGTGATTATTTATGTATTATTTTCTTAAATTTTCTATCTTCATCTCCATGATGTAAGCTCTGTGAGGAAAAGTGGCTTGTACCTCTATTTACTTCTGGATCCTTGGGACAGAGCACGCATAATAATATATATTGAATGAATACCCAGTCCCTAGACAGGCTTCAGTATGTGTATTTATCTGGGTGAAAAATTCTACAATTTTCATCAGCTTCTCAGAGAGATCGATGATCTAAAAAAGTTTAAAATTGGGCTTCCCTGGTGGCGCAGTGGTTGAGAGTCCGCCTGCCAATGCAGGGGCCACGGGTTCGTGCCCCGGTCCGGGAAGATCCCACACGCCACGGAGCGGCTGGGCCCGCGAGCCATGGTCGCTGAGCTTGTGCGTCCGGAGCCTGTGCTCCGCAACAGGAGAGGCCACAACAGTGAGAGGCCCATGTACCGCAAAAAAACAAAAAACAAACAAACAAGTTTAAAATTATGTAATAGTCTACATTTTACTTGTTCTAGCTGTTTTAAAGGTTTAGATTGTAAATAAATGCATCCAATTCATCTAGTAAAAATTTTGTCACTTTTCATGCAAATATTTAAAGGATAATCATTTAGATTCTTGAAATGTTTTACATGTAATTACTATAATACCCCATTGTATAGAATGTGATTTGTATCCAAATAAGTTTTAAGATGTTATTTTCTTTGGAATTAAAATAAAATCTGAGAAGAAAATATTCTGCATATATGGGGATATAACTTTAGTTTCTAGTAATAAGCTATATAAATATGTTCTTGAGAATATTACTTTGTATGGTTTGATCTTTAATCTTTCACATAACCAACTACTTCACAATCTGTGATTTTTATAATTAAAGTGATATTTATAATTAAAATGTAGATGAGATATAGTCAGGGCTTAAATATCAATTTTTTTACTTAAGCACAAAGACTCCCCTGGATTCCAAATGTCTCCAGGCCCAGACTTGTGAGACTCAACTGGGGTTGGTGACAATAAAGTGGATTCTAATTCCCCTAATATTTAAAGTTCCCCCAGTGTCCCCCTCCCTGCTTTTATCTGGGCTGACTTAAGGGATAAAATTCACCAAACTCATTTTAATGGTGGTGTTACTTTTGCTAATTTCTGATTGAAATGCTGTGATGACAAACTTGAAAAAGTAAGAGAAAAAAAAGAAGTTATAGTCCCTCAACATTTCCACTCTGCAAAATGTTTCAAATAGCTTTACAAAATAAATATTTTAAAAATATTTCTTTCTCTTGGCAGTATATTCCCAAAATCTTATTTAAATTATTCATGGACACAAGCTGTAAATTTTTTAAATGAACATATAACTTAATTTATAAATTTCATTAATTAATTATAAACCCAAACATGACATTTATATCTGAAATATTTTTCTTCCTTTTCTAAAAATAAGTTGTCTACATTTTCCAACTATGTTATATATGTTAAGGCTAATCGTAGATTTACAAAATACTTTATTTTTTTAATCTATTTTTTATTGAAGTATAGTTGAATTACAATGTTGTGTTAATTGCTGTACAGCAAAGTGACTCCGTTTATATATATATATATATATATACATACACATTCTTTTTCATAGTCTTTTCCATTATGGCTTATCACAGGATACTGAATATAGTTCCCTGTGCTATACAGTAGAACCTTGTTGTTTATCCATTCTATATATACCAATTTGCACTGCCAATCCCAAACTCCCACTTCCACCCTCTCCCACCCCCCTGCCCCTTGGCAACCACCAGTCTATTCAAATGTCCCTGATTTTGTTTCTGTTTCATAGATAGGTTCATTTGTGTCATATTTTAGGCTCCACATATAAGTGATATATGGTATTTGTCTTTGTCTTTCTGACTTCACTTAGTATGATAATCTCTAGTTGCATCCATGTTGCTGCAAATGGCATTATTTTGTTCTCTTTTATGTCTGAATAGTATTCTATTGTATATATGTACCACATCGTCTTTATCCATTCATCTGTCAATGGACATTTAGGTGGTTTCCATGTCTTGGCTATTGTGAATAGTACTGCTATGAACATAGGGCTGCATGTATCTCCTTGAATCATAGTTTTGTCTGGATAATATGCCCAGGAGTGGGATTGCTGGGTCATATGGTAAGAATTACAAAATACTTTAGATGTATCTGGCATCTTAGAGCGCATATATGGCAATTTCTTACCAAGTGCATAAATCTATAATATTATTAGCAGATAATCATGTGCAGTCTTCTTAAATACTTAGGCAGACTGTAACTTTATGATGCATTGTTGAAATAAATGAACGAATGAAATAAGTGAGATAAAATTTCAATGGGCTAAGAGCAGTGTGGTGGGACAGAGGATACATTTTAGGTAGAAGTAATTGGATGAACCAAAACATGGAAATGGGATGTATTAGACCCGTTTGGCAAAAAAGTGGATTGCAGTTTGTCTGGAGCATCAAGGTACCTGGAAGGGAGTGGTAGAATGTAAAGCTGAGAAGTTTGTTAAATTGTTCAGTAAACAATGGTAATAGTGGATGTTGCCTTTCTTTACCAGTAGAAGAGCTGCACTATTTATTGCTTGTGGATGAAATTACACCCAACTTGAAGGTAATCAAAACTATTGTTTGTTCAATAAATAAGTATATATATATATATTTTTTTTTAAGGTGTTGGGGGTAGGAGTTTATTAATTAATTATTTTTGCTGTGTTGCGTCTTTTTTTTGTTTCTGTGTGAGGGCTTTCTCTAGTTGTGGCAAGCGGGGGCCACTCTTCATCGCTGTACGCGGGCCTCTCACTGTCGTGGCCTCTTGTTGCGGAGCACAGGCTCCAGACGCGCAGGCGCGGCAGTTGCGGCTCACAGGCCCAGTTGCTCCGCTGTACGTGGGATCTTCCCAGACCGGGGCTCGAACCCGTGTCCCCTGCATTGGCAGGCAGACTCTCAACCACTGCGCCACCAGGGAAGCCCCCAGGATATATTTTTAATCTGTGATAAAGGAAGAGAGTTGTGTGTTTAGCTTTGTCTTGTTTACTTATTGAGAAGAGAAGTAAGGCAATTTTTTATTATTAATCCTGGATTTTATATGAAGAAGCCCAAGGCCTTGAACTTTGGTGACATGAGATCATGACTGCTACAGTTGCAGTTATTTAAAGGAGCCCCAAGTGACTTAGGAGAACTTTGAATGTGAAGTTATACTCCCCCAACCTTCCACCCTCACTAGAGGGTTGTAAAGCAAATAATGGCACACCAAGAACCCCGTGAATGACCCTAAGGAATGCAGCATGAGGACTGCAGAGTTTGCAGGCCTTCATGTGTTCCACGACAAGGACTACCTCCCAGGGGATGCACTGGGCTTTCTAGACATGCTCTGGGAGTAATGTTGGCGTTCTTCAATTTATCTCCTATCCCACCATACTTGAGACTGAACTTTCTTCTTTGGTTTGAAGTCAGAACCTATCACACATCTGATCAACCCCAACTGCTTGAGACATGGATTGTGGGGTGAGTGTAGGAAGGATGTTTGCTAGTAGAATCACAGAGACACCATAAATATGTTCTATATATGTCAGGTAATCCACAATACACCCATGAGCACCTGATTTTTCTGATTCAACATTATTGTTCAGGAGGGCTCTTAGCTTTCTCATTAGAAGTGTGTATGTGTGTCTATTACCTATTTTAAAAGGACATAATAACTATATTGTCTTATATTTACCTTCCAGTTAGCCCTCAAACATGTTACTATACAGTGCAGATCTGCAAGTATAGCCATTCCATATCATTCACTTGAAACTCTCAAAGAACCCTTTGGTGACTTTTCCATGAGACGGTTTTGTAAGTAGAACAGAAAGATCATAGAATTTTGTTTTGGGGGACTTTAAGGTGTTCCATGTCATAATATGTTACATTCTTATTCTTGCCCTTGCAAGTCTATCATAAAGCTGACTTCAGATTCCCAGCTTGCAAGCAGTGGTTTCTCTCAAATCCTGACCCTGATAAAGAACTCTTCATTTTTTACAGAACTTTTGTTCATCCTTGTGAAAATTTTTGTGTATGAATTCCATTCTGCATGAAGATGCTGGTGCCAAACTGTTATTGAATTTTATGTTCCCATTCTGTGTCTGTTTTCTCCAGTAAATACGACAAAACAAATATGTTGAATAAAAGAAACAGACTCAAGCCAGTATGTTACAGATGACGTCAGAAGAGCAGAATTTTTGTTTTGACTTTGTTTTGTCTTTGACTATAATTTGCTGTATACCTTTAGGCACTAACTCCATCTTCGTGAAACACCATGTCCTCACATATAAAATGAAGACGTTGGACTTGATGTTCTCTAAGATCCCTTTCAACACTAAAATTTAATAAACTGTACTAGACGAAGCATACAAAAACAAAGGGAGGGCTTCCCTGGTGGCTCAGCGGTTGAGAGTCCGCCTGCTGATGCAGGGGACATGGGTTCGTGCCCCGGTCTGGGAAGATCCCACATGCCTTGGAGTGGCTGGGCCCGTGAGCCATGGTTGCTGGGCCTGCGCGTCCGGAGCCTGTGCTCCGCAACGGGAAAGGCCACAACAGTGAGAGGCCTACGTACCGCAAAAAAAAAAACAAAACAAAGGGAACATTTCTATTGGTTTTATGAGGATACTGAAATTTAACGGAAAAAATTTTACTCCCTTTTCACTGAGGGAATAGAGTCGAAGGAGCCTATCTTGTCCTGTCCGTAAAAGGTTTGTAGACACCCGTCTAAGAAAGTTTCAAGTTTCTCCAAAGAGAAACAATGAGTTAATAGCTTTAGAAGGGTCATAATAAGAGGTTATAAGTCTCCGTTATAATTCTTGTTTGAATCACAAGGTTTAAAGTGACCACTAGGCATTACCTAATCCAGCCTACTATCCAAATAGCTCTGACCTGTAATCACCCTAAACAGATGGTTCTTTAAAAAATAAAGGGAGGGGGGCAAGGACAGGGTAAACGCCAAAGGCCTCAGTAATTCTATAATTCATTCAACAAATCTTGCTAGCTATGGAGATGAACATGTAAATGAAAAAGAGAGAGAGAGAAAGAGAAAGAAGAAAATTCCCTTTGGGAATCTCAATCAGAACTAAAAGAAAAAACAAAGAGAATGCTTGATAAAGAATGTAAAACTGGGGCTTCCCTGGTGGCGCAGTGGTTAAGAATCTGCCTGCCAATGCAGGGGACATGGGTTTGAACCCTGGTCCAGGAAGATCCCACATGCCACGGAGCAACTAAGCCCGTGTGCCACAACTACTGAGCCTGCGCTCTAGAGCCCATGAGCCACAACTACTGAAGCCTGGGCGCCTAGAGCCCATGCTCCACAACAAGAGAAGCCACCGCAATAAGAAGCCCACACACCGCAACGAAGAGTAGCACCCGCTCGCTGCAACTAGAGAAAGTCCACGTGCAGCAATGAAGACCAAACACAGCCAAAAATAAAAATAAATAAAATAAATTTATATTAAAAAAATGTAAAACTACCTCATTACAAGCATAAATCTCGTATGAACATTGAAGATTCATGTTGTATTTTAGAAAATAAGACCCTTGTAATAAATTCAAGACATTTAAAAATTGCAGAGCACATTATCAAGTTATATTTTTTAAAAATAAAATAAGCAGAACATAAAATCACTACCTTTGTTCATTAGAACATTTCTAAAATTTCAACAGTGCTCATTGCAGTAAGCATTTAAAAAATGTTTCAAAAGTTCTGTTAGGGCTTCCCTGGTGGCGCAGTGGTTGAGGGTCCACCTGCCGATGCAGGGGACAGGGGTTCGTGCCCCGGTCCGGGAAGATCCCACGTGCCACGGAGCGGCTGGGCCCGTGCGCCATGGCCGCTGAGCCTGCGCGTCCGGAGCCTGTGCTCCGCAACGGGAGAGGCCACAACAGTGAGAGGCCCACGTACCGCAAAAAAAAAAAAAAAAAAAAAAGTTCTGTTAGAAAACATGAGGTTATTGAATGTCAGTCAGCTGTTTTCTTACAGTGAAATTTTTTCACAGAAATGAGAAGTTAACTTGCCACAAAAAATTACGTGAGATATATATGGATACATTGGTGTAAAAAAATTCAAATACAAGAAAAGCAGAAGTCCTATTTGACCATTATAACAATTGCATTCTCCTCCCAGAAGTAACCAGTGTTGCCATTTGGAGGGTTGTTTTTTTTTTTCTTTTGTATGTATATATTCACACATGTTGAAATACATAATTGTGTTTTATAAAAGTTGGGTTTTCTAAACAAAAGCAGGATGTTGTACATATTGTTCTGCAAATTGCTCCCCTCTTTTTTTTTTCCAGTTAATGATATATATTGGAGTTCATAGAGAATTTCTCTCCTGGAGTTATCTTTTTTATCCTGAAACATAGACTTTTCCCTATCTACTAAACTGCTGCCAAGAGCACACAAACATGGTCTGCCTCATGTCTCTGTTCTCAGCTTCTTGCGAATTGTCTGTATATGGTCTCCACTTCCTTACCACCCATTCCGTGTTTTATTTGAGAATTTATAACAATTACAGAAAAGTTAAAAGAATATAATAAATATCTATATTCCCATTACCTAGAATGAACTACCCTTGGTATTTTGTCATATTTGCTTCCAGTCTGTTGTATTTTACTTTTTAAAATTGAGATATAAAATAAATAAAATTGAGATATAATTGACAAATAACATTATATTAGTTTTGAGTGTACACATGATTTGATATATGTATATATTATGAAATGATCACCGTAATATGCCTAGCTAACATCCATCACTACACAGTTACAATTCTTTTCTTATGATAATATCTTTTAAGATTTACTGTCTTAGCAACTTACAAGTATATAATACAGTATTATTAACCATAGTCACCATACTGTATTTTACATCCCCATGACTTATTTATTTATTTGTTTGTTTAAAATTTTTTTTTCTTTTTTTTGCGTTATGTGGACCTCTCACTGTTGTGGCCTCTCCCGTTGTGGAGCACAGGCTCCGGACGCGCAGGCTCATCGGCCATGGCTCACGGGCCTAGCTGTTCCATGGCATGTGGGATCTTCCCGGACCAGGGCACGAACCCGTGTCCCCTGCATCGGCAGGCGGACTCTCAACCACTGTGCCACCAGGGAAGCCCCCTAAGCATCTTTTAATCATTGCCATATTCCCATCCCCTCTCATGATTTGCAGAGGCAATTGTTATGAGTCCTTCCAGTCCATTTTTTACTTTTATGCACATATTTGTATATCCATAACCAGTGTACAATATTTTATGTGTTCTTTTAAATATACATCAATGGTATCATTCAACAATTGCTTTTCTTTGATTCAGCATTATGTTTTTGAGATATATCCGTTTATAATTTATAGATCTAATTCATTTGTTATCTAATGTATAGTATTTCATTATATAATTATACCACAATTTATTCGTCTAGAAGGGACAATTAAATTATCAATATGTTTCATTAGAAAATATAATAGACTTTATTTTTTAGAGCTGTTTTAGTTTTACAGTAAAACTGAGCAAAAAGTATAGAGGGTTCTCACATTCCCCCACCTCTCCTCTCCCCAAACCTCTTACATAGCCTCTACCACCATCAACATCCTGCCCCTGTGCACTACATTTGTTATAATAGCTGAACCAACACTGATGCATCATTATTAATCAAAACCCATAGTTTACATTAGAGTTCACTCTTTGTGTTGTATACTCTGTGGGCTTGGCAAATATATAATGACGTGTATCCACAAGTATAGCATCATACAAAATAATTTCAATGCCCTAAAAATCCCCTTGCTCTGCCTATGCCTCCCTCCTTCCCCCTAAGGCCCTGGCAACCACTGATCTTTTCACTGTCTCCACAGTTTTGCCTTTTCCAGAATGTCATATCGTTGGAATCATACAGTAACAGCCTTTTCAGATTGGCTTCTTTCACATATTAATATGCAATTTTATATTAAAATAACATGCTTTGATGTACAACACAAAGAGTGAACCCTAAAGTAAACTATGGACTTTAGTTAATAATAATGTATCAGTGTTGGCTCCTCAATTGTAACAAATATTACACTAATGCAAAAATTAATAGGGGGAGTTGGGGAGGGGATTAAGGGCCATATCTGTATTTTTCCCCCAGTTTTTCTGTAAACCTAAACTTGCTCAAAAAAAAATCTCAAGGTAAAAAAAAAAAAAAAAGACTTACAAAACTTAACTCAAAATGGATAAATTAAGAGCTAAAACTATAAAATTCTTAGAAGGAAACATAGGAATAAATCTTTGTGACTTTGGATTAGGCAATAATTTCTTTTTTTTTTTTTTTTTTGCGGCACACGGGCCTCTCACTGCTGTGGCCTCTCCCACCGCGGAGCGCAGGCTCCGGAAGCGCAGGCGCAGCGGCCATGGCCCACAGGCCCAGCCGCCCCGCGGCACGTGGGATCCTCCTGGACCGGGGCACGAACCCGCGTCCCCTGCATCGGCAGGCAGACTCCCAACCACTGCGCCACCAGGGAAGCCCAATAATTTCTTATATATGACACCAAAAGCACAAACAATAAAAGAAAAAATAGATAAAGTGGACTTCATCAAAATCAAAAACTTTTGTGCCTCAAAGGATACCATCAAAAAAAGGAAACAGACAATCCACAGAATGGGAGGAAAATATCTGATAAGGGTCTAGTATCTAGAATATATAGAGATCCCTTACAACTTAATAACAAAAAATTAATAACCCAATTTTTAAAATAGGCAAAGGATTTGAATGACATTTCTCCAAAAAAGATACACAAGTGACCAAGAAGCACATGAAAAGATGCTCAACATCATTTGTCATTAGAAAACTGCAAATCAAAACCACAATGAGATATCACTTCACACACTAGGATGACTGATAAAAGAGATGGACAATAACAAGTGTTGGTGAGGCTATGGAGAAATTGGAATCCTCAAACATTGCTGATGGGAATGTAAAATAGTGCAGTGTCTTTGGAAAACAGTTTGGCACTTCCTCAAAATATAAGCAGAGTAATTATATGACCCTGCAATTTCACTCTTAGGTATCTACCCAAGAGAATTAAAAACATATGTCCATGTCTGTGAGTTTGTTTCAGTACAGAAAACAAACTTATGGTTACCAAATGGGATAGGGAGGAAGGGAGGGACAAATTAGGAATGTGGGGTTAACAAACTACTACACATAAAATAGATAAGCAACAAGGATTTACTGTATAGCACAGAGTTAAATTATATTCAGTATCTTGTAATAACCTATATGGTATATAATTTGCAAAAAAAAATCACTATGCTGTACATCTGAAACACAGTATTGTAAATCAACTATACTTCAATAAAAAAAAACTTACATCCACACGAAAACTTAAACACAAATACTCATAGTAGCATTATTCATAATAGCCAAAAAGTGGAATCAATCCAAACACCCATCAGTTGATGAATGGATTAACAAAATGTGGGATGTCCCTGCAATGGAGTATTATTTGACCATAAAAAGTATTGATATATGCTACAAAATGGATGAAACTTTGAAATTGTGTTAAGTGAAAGAAGCCAGATATAAAAGACTACATATTTGGTGAATCTGTTACATGGAATGTTCAGAATAGGCAAATATGGACAGACGGAAAGTAGATAAATTATGCCAGGGACAGGGGGAGGTGGGGAGGAGTGATTGGGGAATAACTGCTAATGGATATGGGGTTTCTTTCTGAAATGATGAAAATCTTCTAATTAGATATTGGTGATCATTGCACAATTTTGTGAGTATACTAAAAATCACTGAATTGTACACTTTTTAAAAACTAAAATGAAAAATAAAAAGTTCTATAAAAACCTTTGTGACAATTTCCTTGTGGAATTATGCAAGAGTTTCTCTTGGGTACATATCCAAAGTGTAAGTATTGGGTTGTGAATTATGCACATTTATAATTTTAGTAGCTACAAACAAATTGCTCTCCAAAGCAATAGTACCAATTACAATCCCAATAACAGTACTTTTTTGCTTCACATCATTGCCAACACATCCTATTTTTATGCTTTTTAGTTTTTGCTAATATATGAGTATGAAATGGTATCTTGTTGCTTTTATTTGCATCTATACTCCTCAGTGCAGTTGAATGCTTTTCCCTCTATGACCATTCGAGTTTCCTTTTGTAGTTTGCCTACTCCAGTGTTTTACCCATTTTTCTACTGGATTGTCCTTAAAAAATTGATTTCTAGGATTTTTTTTTTTTTTTTTTTTTTGTGGTATGCGGGCCACTCACTGTTGTGGCCTCTCCCGTTGCGGAGCACAGGCTCCGGACACGCAGGCTCAGCGGCCATGGCTCACGGGCCTAGCCGCTCCGCAGCATGTGGGATCTTCCTGGACCGGGGCACGAACACGTGTCCCCTGCATCAGCAGGCGGACTCTCAACCACTGCGCCACCAGGGAAGCCCAATGATTACTATATTAATGGACTTCCAGATTGCTGCTAATTTTTTGCTATAAAAATGCTACTCTAAAGATTCTTCTATGTATCTTTATTTATTATTATTATTATTTTGTAATTGCATGTGACTGCAAATAGGCAGGGAGTCAACAGAGATGAATAAATAAGACTAGGGCTTCCCTGGTGGCGCAGTGGTTGAGGGTCCACCTGCCGATGCAGGGGACATGGGTTTGTGCCCCGGTCCGGGAAGATCCCACATGCCGCGGAGTGGCTAGGCCCGTGAGCCATGGCCGCTGAGCTTGCGCGTCCGGAGGCTGTGCTCTGCAACGCGAGAGGCCACAACAGTGAGAGGCCCACATACCGCAAAAAAAAAAAAAAAAAAAAAGACTATATCCTGTCCTCTTTCCTAACAGCATTTCTATTTCCTTTCTCCTTAGAGATTTAAAGAGTCCTCGTACCCAAAGTAATTTTGAAACATAAAGCAAGTTTGTTTCTTTTAATAGCTAGATTCAAAGAGAAAGTTTTTGCTTTATCATCAAGAATGTATTCTCTGTCCCAGTCTAGTTAGATCTGAAATTCTCTTATGTCTCAGAAATCACCATGGGATTGTAAGAAGATAGAAGACCCTTAAAATTACCTCTACAAATAATTTTAAGTTTGATCTTTCATCATCATCATCTTATCTCTGTTGGCTCCCTGCCTGTACACGTCTTCAGCAAGTTATACTAGAATGTTTAAAAGTCCAGTACCGAACATTTTGTAACTATCATTTTTAATGGATATTTATTGCTATTTGTATTCCCTTTATATTTAATAGCTGTTGGTATACTGAAGTATATCAAAAATGTATAATTTATTTTAAGAAAATTAGTACTTAAAATCTGCTTCTGGAGGGAGTCTTTACAACACATGTTTCACCTCAAGGACAAAAACCGATCAACTAAGAGTGTTTAAGGGCTGTGTTGTGAAGAATTATTCAAAATTCTGTCGATAGGAGTGCTACAATTAATGATATCTGCCAAGGGCAAGAGAAAGGGGGTGGAAGATAAGAAGTCAATGAAAAGGACCCTAAAATCCAGACTGAAAGGGAGGAAAGGGTTTCCAGAAGAACAAAGAGATCAACAGTGTCAAATGCTAGTGGAAGGATTCAGGATAAGGGTAGAGAAAAGCCATGGGTTTCTTGTTTACCTTTAAAGAGAGCAAAGTCAATAATATATGTGGTAGGATTAGTAGTACGATTATAATGAGTTACAGGGGGAACAAAAGAATTGGGGAATGAGGCAGTAAGTGTATTTCTGCAGTTTATAAATTTGTGAAATTAGTAGGTACTACATGCTAGAACTAATTTTATTATATACAGTTTTTAAAATCTACATTAAGGGCCTCCCTGGTGGCGCAAGTGGTTGAGAGTCCGCCTGCCGATGCAGGGGATACGGGTTCGTGCCCCGGTCTGGGAGGATCCCATATGCCGCGGAGCGGCTGGGCCCGTGAGCCATGGCCGCTGAGCCTGCGCGTCCGGAGCCTGTGCTCCGCAACGGGGGAGGCCACAACAGTGAGAGGCCCGCATACCGCAAAAAAAAAAAAAAAAAAAAAAAAAAAATCTACATTAAATCTAAGATTAGACTGCATATGAATCGGAAAGAATGTAAAACCTAAAGCTAAGAATATCCATCAAATGACTTTGTAGCACCTGATCTTAAGCAATAAATTTCAGTACCATTAATCTAGCTTTTATCTCACATTTGTCAAACAAAGAGAAAACATCAGGGAACCACATCTAGGGGATTAGCTAAACTACCTGGAGCCGTGATTCTCAGTGTGCATTTCCCTGACCGGCAGCATCAGCATCACCTGGGAACTTGTCAGAAATGCACATTCCCAGGCCCCATCTAGGACTTACTGAATCAAAAAAGATTTGGAGGGGCTTCCCTGGTGGCGCAGTGGTTGAGAGTCCGCCTGCTGATGCAAGGGACACGGGTTCGTGCCCCGGTCCGGGAAGATCCCACATTCCGCAGAGTGGCTGGGCCCGTGAGCCATGGCCACTGAGCCTGCGTGTCCAGAGCCTGTGCTCCGCAACGGGAGAGGCCACAACAGTGAGAGGCCCACATACCGCAAAAAGAGAAAAAAAAAGATTTGGAGCCTGGAACCAGCAATTTTTTTAACAAGCCCAACAGGTAATCTGGGTGCACACTTGATTTATTATATTGTAACATATTATAATGGTACTTTCTTATTAAATAAGCCACATAGTTATTAAGTTACTAATCTACTTGGTGGGCTTGGCCTAGATGCTATACTGCCAAACCCTTTCAAGGCCTCAGAGCCAACTGAAAGTCTTTTAAGGGTATTGTGGTCTATTGGCCAGTGTGATATATTAAGAAACCTCAGAGCTGGAGGAAAAATGATTACTCACATTGGGCACCAGCGATCCCACAAGTGAGAGAAGCTCCTCTCCTTAAGTCCCTGGGGCTTGAACTCAGAAGTCTCAGGTACCCCGAGCCAATTCCTGACACATCAAAACTACGTACAGTCATTTTTGACATATTTGTCCGTGAAGAACATAACTATTTGTTGAATTTTTGCCTCACTACCCATTTGTAACATATGCCTTGCAAAAATTCTTCCCCCCTTTTTTTACAAGTTTATTTGTACATCTATTACATTGCTGTCTTACATATAATATTACATAATAATATATTATACTGCATTTCAAAATAATCAGATCCTTTAAAAAGATCCCTTCATCTAGAAAGTGTGCTTCTCCTACTGAGTTCTCCTTTCAGCCTCGCAATTATTGAAGGTCTTTACATAAAGAAATTAAAAGCTCGCTTCTTTGTATAGTATCAACCCAGTTCAGAAAATAGATTATCTAGCCAGTATTTACAGGCATAGTGTTGACTCTGCTGAACTTGTGCTCACTACCCAAGGCCCTCTCTTACTTTCTCTGACTCTGGTTTGGTCCTAGTTACCTCCATTGGTCAATCTGTGCTATGGGCATGAGGCTTGAAGTGGCATCCTCACATTTGCCAATGCTGTGTATGCCAGGGAAGGTCTAAGACAGAACCCCACGATTGAGATCAATAATTGTGTGATTCATATTTGTAAAACTGAGAACATTTATTTTCAGTGTTTTTTTTTTTAAATAAAAATTGAAAATGCCCTTTACTAATCAATATTTTATTTATAGTGAAAGTTATAGTATGGGTTTAATGGATATCTACATCATCAGATTCAAAGCATTTTTTAACAATAACCTTAAGAGTGAACTTTGTCCTTAATTTATCTTGTAACTATATGAATGTCTAGACAATCTGTGCTTCAGAATTATCATGTAACCTTGAAATGACTGATAGTGATTATGATTGTTTTAAATTCATGTATTCAACATATTTACAATTCATTAAAAATTTTTCCAAATTGTTTTGAATTCATTGCTACCAACCAAATGCAGGTGCATTATTTTCCTCTTTATTAAATCCACATTTCAATTAGTGCAATGGAAAATCACATATCACTAATTTTTTTTTTTTTTTTTTTTTTGCGGTACGCGGGCCTGTCACTGTTGTGGCCTCTCCCATTGCGGAGTACAGGCTCTGGATGTGCAGGCTCAGTGGCCATGGCTCATGGGCCTAGCTGCTCCACGGCATGTGGGATCTTCCCAGACCGGGGCATGAACCCGTGTCCCCTGCATCAGGAGGCGGACTCTCAACCTCTGCGCCACCAGGGAAGCCCACTAATGTTTATTAATAATCATGCAATAGCATAAACTACTATGTTTCAAATACCTTCTAAACATTTATCAACATTTAAATTGACAGTATTTTGTTGAAAAACTGTCAACATAAAAATAATTTCTCCTGCCTCAAAAATAATAATCCTTATAAATCGTGGTTTGGTTTGAAAGAAAAGAGGAAGAACGTTTATGAAAGTTCCTATAAAAATACATCTAGTACATTCAATAATGTGTATTTAATAAACTCAGTTTCTTCTAGAGTAAGTTGAACTGAAATTTCTGACTATTGCCCTAAATTTATCCAGATTATCAAATCAGCATTTTATTTTCTGCTATGCAAACTTTCCTTAAAATCCCAAATTTGAAATACTGCACTTAAAGACATTTCTATTGCAGGGGGGGGGGGGAACCCCATAAGTTAGTACCATAATAATTATAAAAGTGTAAAACAGCTGTAAGAAACCCATACCTCTCATGCTATTGGAGTCGTTAACAGATGACAAAGAATGAAGACTTCCCAATTGTTAATAATTTAACTACCAGTTCAAACTGTAGAAGGCTAATATGTATTATTACCAGATTGGAAATTAGTCTTTGTTGCCAGACTTACACAGCTCTTCCTCTCCACTATGTTCAAAGGAGAGCAAGATGGTGATTTCCAATATCATTAATAATATTGGTGGGGGCTTCCCTGGTGGCGCGGTGGTTGAGAGTCTGCCAGCCGATGCGGGGGACGCGGGTTCGTGCCCCAGTCCAGGAGGATCCCGCATGCCGTGGAGCAGCTGGGCCCGTGAGCCATGGCCACTGAGCCTGCGTGTCCGGAGCCTGTGCTCCACAATGGGAGAGGCCACAGCAGTGAGAGGCCCACGTACTGCAAAAATAATAATAATAATAATAATAATAATAATATTGGTGGGACCTTAACCTACATATGCTACATTTTTCAAGGTTTTCAATATATAAATGTTTCAAATAAGTGTTCAATACAAATTCTGGTGATATAGGTTGGCATTTCTTAAAAAGATTCTATTTCTGTATGTGGTATTTCAAGAATAGTATTCACAATATTTTTATCTTATGAAGAGAGTGCTCCCTCGAGAATCAACATTTATATTTCAAAATTTAGTAATATGTATAACCACAGAAGAGTGGAACAGTAGTTGTGTTTTCAAGAGAAAGAACTTCTCTATTTCTTGTAGCCATTCAAAGCATATATAGGAGTTTTGCAAAATCAGGAAGTAACATTAACAACTTACTTTCGCTGTCTTTGACAGAGAAAAAGTGATAAAGTGTATTGTTTTATAGCTAAACGTCAGTTAAAAAGAAATTGACCTGAATGCTTTGAGATGAGCTACTTAATTTTTAAAAAATTAGTTGTGTTTAAAAGAAAGCCCTTTTTAATGAAAGTCTTTGAAAATTTACAAATAAATTACTTCCATAACTTTGTAACTACAATTTAATTCTCCTTTAACAATGGAGAATCTAATTTTCTCCTACAGTCAATATCTGGAAGAACAAATTTTCATGTGCTATTCCAGTCTGTATAGAGACCCTGTTCTTGGAGCTTAGAGGCTGCTTTTTTCTAGAAGGGGGATTGCAGCAAAGATTTCTGAATGGGTACATGACATTTTATTTTATTTTTTATAAATTTATGTATTTATTGGCTGCATTGTGTCTTCGTTGCTATGCGCGGTCTTTCTCTAGTTGCGGCGAGCGGGGGCTACTCTTCGTTGCCGTGGGCGGGCTTCTCATTGCATGGCTTCTCTCGTTGCGGAGCATGGGCTCTAGGTGCACAGGCTTCAGTAGCTGTGGCTCGCGGGCTCTAGAGTGCAGGCTCAGTAGCTGTGGCACACAGGCTTAGCTGCCCCGTGGCATATGGGATCTTCCCGGACCAGTGCTCGAACCCACATTCCCTGCATTGGCAGGCAGATTCTTAACCACTGTGCCACCAGGGAAGCCCAGTACATGACATTTTAATGTAGCTATTTTATGCGGCCATTTCGGTCCATTGATATTTTTTAAAGTTTATCACAAGTTAATAAAACTTGCTCATAGTTACAAAAAAATTAAAATATAACTGAGATACAAAGGGGAGAATAAAAGTCTTCCTTTTACTCCTCAGAAGTAACCACTGTTGACCCTGTAGACTTTTTAAAAATGTATACACTAGCATAAAAATCCCTTTGAAAGTTAAATAAAAATGAGCTATATATATGGTTCCGTAGTTTCATTTAAAAATTGTATGAAGGATCTACCTAATTTTAATGGCTGCATATTATTGTATTCTTGTAGCATAGTTTAACCAGTATTCTATTTATAAATTTAAGATATTGCTAGGTTTTTAAAAATTACAGTGATACAGAGTCTATCCTTGTATATACATTTTAATGCATTTATGCAAAGTAACTGACAAGTCAACGTTTTTGTGGATTTTATTATTGATAGATGTCAAATTGCCCTCCAGATAGGTTATATCAATTTATAGCACCACTAATAGCATATGAAAGTACCTGCTTCCCTATTCACTTTTTAGTGTATACACTTTTGTGCTGTTTGAAGGTTTTTTGTTTTATCGTGAATGCAAATCACCTTTTCAAAGTTCATAATTTTTCTAAAGTGGTGAGATAATTTAAATTCAGTCTTTTTCTTTTATGGCTATCCTATTTTTCCAAAACTATTGTTGAATCAGCCATCTTTTACTCATTATTCTGAAATATCATCTTTATCATATACTAAATTCCCATATAAATATTAGTCTTTTTCTGGATTCTTTATTCAGCTTCGTTGATTTATCTGGTTGCAAAGAGTTTCAAGTACTGTAGCTATATAAGTTTAAAATTCTTATAAGACTAATTAATTCTCCATAAATGCTCTTTTTTAAAAAAGTTTTTTTTCCATCTATTCTCATATTTCTAGAAGAATTTTTTTGGCCAGTCAGATTTTTTTATTGTGGTAAAATACACATAAAATTCAGCATTTTAACCATTTTTAAGTGTACAGTTGTGCACATTCACACTGTTGTGCGACTATCACCACCACTCATCCCCAGAATCTAGATGAATTCTAGTAAGACTTCGTCAAGTTCCAAAACATAATGCTGTTGATATTCTGATTGTTATTATATTCAGTGTAGAGATTTACATAGCAATAACACTTTTTACATTATTGTTTCTAACCAAGCACAATATGTCTTTCCATCTCATTCATTCATTCATTCATTCATCACTAACTTAAGAAACATCTGTTGAGTGCCTATTATACCGAGAACTCTGCTAGGCACTGGAGATATAAATGTAACTAAAGTAATGTATCTGTTATCATAGATTTTATGAAATCCAGTAGGGGAAATAGAGATTAAGCAAACAATTGTACATATAAACATAAAATTGTGAAGGGAGAGATATATGCTGGGCCTATATAAAGTGATTTGATCTGGGCAGTCTTCCCTGAAGAAGTGACAACCAAGCTCACTCAAATTATACTCAAATATACTCAAATCATCTTCAGTATCCTCCAATTGGCTTCATACAGGCCCAGAACATTTCTTAGGTTTTTCCCTGAGTATACAATCTTTGAAATAGTATATGGGATCTTTTATTCATTTTATTTTCTAACTGGGTCTCTTCTCTTTGTGGGAAAGTGATTGAACTTTGTATTAAACTTTTAAACAGCTGCCTTTAGGATTTTTTAACTGTTTTTGAGGGAACTCATTCTCTTATTCTTGTACATTTTCCCTCAGCCAGTAAGACAGGAATGTCTGCCAAAACTTGCATACTTTGGGAAGTTTTAGGGAGATGCTGCTTTCTCCACCTCTGTGAATGTAAGAGGGATTTATCTATTTGGTGAAATGGTGAGACTATGACATCTGTGTTGAGTAGAATTAATGTGTGAAAGGTGGCCCATCTCTTTGGGCTCTTGATAGTCAACAAGTAAGGCAGACCCCAATCCACTCTGCAGCAGGCTGGTTCACATGTTTGCTCTCTTGACATAGCTCTCCTGTTATAGGAAGGATGCTTGAGTTCCACACACTACGTTACTTCATGTAAACTTGTTTGGCCAAGAAAAAATTGGAAATTATATTTTTATTCTTATATCTTGGATTTTCACCTATTTCAGAATGAAATTAAAATATTAAATTCTATCAGCTTGGAGAGTTTGATTAAAGAGCATTCTGTCAATGAAGTACTTACTATTCACTAGACCAGTGGTCATCAAACTTTGTTGATTGCACATTCATCATAAAAAATTTTTAAGCATCTATCCCTAAACTTTACTTAATAAATTACCCACATGTACTATAATAATGTTCTTTGTATTATAAAATATACATGGAATCAAAATTGTTAAAGGATGAGATTTCTAAAATAATTTTTACTTATGAATGATTCTCAAATGTTTTGCTCTCAGCAATGATAATAATTATTATAATTTCATTATGTTTTAAAATCTTGGTTTAACAATTTGGCTATAAAGCTTCTTGAAAGTCTGATTCTACATTCAATTTATTTCACTTCTTGGTTTTAATGTCTATAATGTATGAAAAACATACTTCAAAAAGGTACTAAGGTTCAAAGGGAAGTGGTGCAAAATCAGGATACTCATTTTTTATTATCTATATCCTAATTATGGAAATTTCTGTGGAAAATTCCACTAGAAAAGTGGAAGTTTTTGTTGAAATTCCACTAGAAATCTTCCCTAATGTCAATCAGATGGTGTATATTTATATCTAACATATGGATTAAATATCTACTGTAACTCTTCATTGGAAAACTTTCAAACAAGTTTGACAATTCTGTTTCCCAATTTCAGCAGACTTTTTATAGATGACAAAACATCATTTTCAGCAATAAAGTCACAGAATGATAGAAACATTTCCAAACGTGTTTTCAAATTGTATTTGCTTTTTTTTAAAAAAATATGATGGCTACTCAGTGAATCATCTCTTTTTTTAATAAAAATTTTATTTATTTAGTTTATTTGGCTGCGTCGGGTATTATTTGCAGCACGGGGCTCTTACATGCGGTGTGTGGGCTTCTCTCTAGTTGTGGTGTGTGGGTTTTCTCTCTCTAGTTGTGGTGTGCAGGCTCCAAGGTGTGTGGGCTCTGTAGTTTGTGGCACACAGACTCTCTCTCTTTAAGTTACCCGAGCTCAGTAGTTGTGGTGTGTGGGCTTAGTTGCCCCGTGTCATGTGGGATCTTAGTTCCCCGACTAGGGATCAAACCCAAGTCTCCTGCATTGGAAGGCAGATTCTTTACCACTGGACCACCAGGGAAGTCCCTGTACTTGCTTTTGATAAGCAATTACTTTTCTATTCATTGTTAAAAGGTCGCTATTACCTTGAAGGAACAGATAAAGTGTTCCTTTTTTCTGTTCCCCAAAATATCTGCCAACACTGCATTTGCAGAGAGCCACTTGTCAGCACAGGAAATTTGAAACACTTTCTTTTTTGTAAAGGGAAAATGTGAAACTCATCTTCACTTTGGCAGCTCTTTTAAGTACTCTGCCACAAAATATCAGTAAACCTCTCTGTTGTATAAAAAAATTTTATGCCCCTTCTACGGATAATTAAAAAGTATTGTAAAGAGTCTACACTAAAATTTTAAAATTTTGTTTCTATTAAAATAGATGATATTCTGTAGAATTTCATACAGTCTGGCTCCAACTTTCCTGTCATTGTAACTTACCAATGAAGAATCCACTGATTTGATTTCACATGTTATTAGCACTGTAACCATGTTCCAGAGAATTCATTTATTTTAGTGAAACCAGTTGCTCCACTAAAAAAAATCAGTTTTCTTTTCCCATGCAAAATTGTTTTTATTAGCAAAGTCATTTATTACTGAAAACATAACCTCTCTGGGATATCTTTCTTTTAATGGCTCAAGAAAATCAGTTCTTCCTGTACTTCATTCTTAACTCAGAATTTAACAAATACCATAAGCTGAAACAGATGAGAAACACTTACACGTTCATCCAAATGAATAGGAACCTCCCACACTGCATAACTTGTTTTAATACTTGTCTCTCCAACTTTGCACAATATTTTCTATGCATATTCCCTTTAGAATATTACCTAAAGAATGTATTTTAGTTTGTCTCTTTTAAAAAATTCTTTATTTTAGCTATTTTAACTGTTGCAGGAAAGAAATATTTCCCCAGTGGCGTATGAATTGATTTTTTTTTTAGTTATTGCTATTTTTGTTTTGTTTTGTCTTTCACTTTTAGGTAAGAAACCTCAGAAGTAAGAAATCTTAGAATTCCAAACATTTATCACTTAGTTTAGTGAAATTGTATAAAGTGTTGCATGTCACATAATTTTAAATATTGCTCAAAAGACTGTTGAAATTTAGCTTCATATTCTGGATGCATCGATTTTAAATACCTTGCTAATAGTGTTTTTATAGTATTATTAGCTAATACCTCAATCCATTATAGTCACTAAGGCAAGATTCATTTGCTGGAAAAGTGTATAGAAATCCATATTTCAAATAGTCTTCTTTTTGGTTTTTAGCTGACTTGTTAGATCTCATTACACTGTCATTTTTATCACATATTTTGGCTAAGAAGAGATTGTCCTGAAGTAGGAAAAATCTAGTTCTGCCATTTGGTTGTTGCTTTTGCTTTTATTACTGATCTTTTCAATTCTTGTCTTTGCGAGACTGTTTTAACATCAGATGTTTATTATCTTAGGTCAGGTTCCCAAGAAGCAGAGTCTGAGATGAGGATTCTTGTGCCAGTGATTTCTGGAGAAAGTGAGTGATGTCAGATGAAACCTGTAAGGCAGTGCAGGAAACAGAACAGAGTAGGAGAAGGGGCTAGGCAAAGATGCGGGTTCAGCTGAAGTCTATCCTCAGTCTGATCCTACAAGGAGCTCCGGAGTATGGATGGCACCATGGAGTTGTGTGTCACCTCCAACAAAGGAAGCAAGCCTTTTATACCCCCTTATCATTCAGTCATTGGGTTGGGTGAGAGGGTGGTGGTAGCGTATAACCTCCCTGATTAGGTAGCTCCCGTCATTTAAGAGCAATTCTCCTAAGCAGAAGGATACAGCTATGAGCTGTTAGCAGCCAAGAGTCACAACATATGAGGAATGGATGCAATGACCAGTAAGGAGGAACTTGGCAGTTTAGTTTACATAGTCTCCATCAAAACTTCTCAGAATACTTTTTTTTTTCTTCCTTTATCATCATAGCAAACATTGACCTGGCAAGTGTCAAGCTCTGGACTAGATAGTGGTGACAAAAGTAAAGTCAAACACAGTACCTGTCCTTCTCAGGAATGTATTCAAGAGGGGAGACTGACATGACCATAATAAATACTATGTTCTATGCATAAAATGCATGTAATCCTCAACACAACCCTATTATGTCAGTTGCCTTACTTTCTCGTCTAAGAGATGAAGCAAGTAGAAGCTAAATGGATATGTCATCTGCTCTGTCACACATCCAGGAAGTGCTAGAGTCTTCTCGACTCCAGAGCTGGAGCTTTTAGTTATTATCTTATGATGCTTCCTGAGTGAAACAGAATCAGAGCATAAAGCACAAAGTGACTGGGGAGCAAGGAAGAAAAAGCCTTTGTTTCTGAGAGGAGAGGTTGGGTAGGAACTGTAAGAGAAAGTTTCATGATGTCCTTCCATATGGCCACAAAGAGCCCAAACATACAGAGGAGCATGACCAGGGGCATGGAGCTATGAGTGAAGGACAAACTTGGGCAACTTGTTGCTCCCTCTTCTGGATTCTCATAAAATAGGTCACTGTCTATACTTTCATTTACGAGTCAAACTCACTGAAGTGAGTTTATTTTTTATGCATCTGTTTCTGCCATTAGGCAGTGCAGTGAGGAGGGGGAAGGTATCTTATTCATCTTTTTATACCCACTTGCTCACGTAGTTGCTCGACACATGTTCTCAAAGGAATGAGTGACTGGTGTGCAGGATGTGTGAGGCTGGGGAGAGAGGGCTGATAAATGAGAAATGAGGGCTGATAGAGTAGAGAAAATCCTTGGATTTGGCAATTAAGAGTTGATTTGTGACCTCTGAGAGAAGTTTTCATGGAAGCCTAGAGTTGAAAGCTATATTCTACCCAATCGAAGAATGAGGGTGAGGTGATGAAATAGAGGCAGCATATAAGATATAGAAAATGGAATAAATCAGTGGGTTCTCAGGGTCACAGGAAAGGTTTTTATAGAATGGAACAGACTCACATATGTGTAGAAAGAAGGAAAAGGTAGAACTGAGGAAAAGGTTGAAAAAATGAGGACACAATGGATGATTCAAGGCCTCAGAGGACATGTGATTAAGTGCATGGGCAGACATCAGCCTCAGAAAGAAGGGCACCCCTGAGGTTCCTAGGATTTCCTTCTTGCAACCTCTGCTCCCCTTAAAACACACACAGAATACACCCACCTACAAAACTGTCTTGTACTTGGATCTGTCTCTATCATACCAGTTCAGTCTATAGGAAACAATTTGTTGTTGTAATATATATCCCAAAATATGAATTATTCAGTCCAGGACAACACAAAGGAGGCACTATCAGAAGAGTCTAAGGTTGTCTTTGGCACTCCTAGTTTTGTTCCCACTGAAGTCTCCCCATCAGTGTGTGGTAAACAGATCTCCCATGCTCTCTGGTCATCCAACAGATAACTGTTGTATAAAATACCCATACACACACACCTCCCAAAGACTCTATACTTCTCAGGAAGAATACAGAGTTAATACACAGCTATTTTATAACTCTCCACCCTCTTAGCTTGCTTTATTTTTCTTCAGAGGAGCAGGGCTGATTTTCAGCCGATTTACTTCAGCAAGGCTACATCAATTGTTATAATACTGAGATACTCTACTTCTGTGCTGGCAAACAGGTAGCTGCTGCCCCACATCCTGAGTGCATCCCCTGTTCTTGCTATCCTAGCATCTCCCAGACTTTCCCATGATCTGGCAACTAGAGGCATAACAGCAGTCACAACTAGTCTAAGGCCGGCCCATGTTCTGAGGGGTTAGGGTGGGAGTAGGAAGGGGTATGTGGGAACATAGTTACAAGCGAAAGCTTATATACTAACACATTATTGGGAAGTTCAATGTCAAGGAAGTTGGAGTGAGCAGGAAAGGGAAATGAGGCAGGGAAGGAAGGGAGCAAATACAGAAGAGTACAAGGGAATATGAACCCATACCAAGTATCACAAAGCTGGCCATACCAATGTTAAATATTTGAATATTCCACCCTGTATAGTACTTGTCATTAGCTGAAATTATATTATATACTTTTCAAACATACATTATATTTATATTTCTAGTGTCTTCCCACTAGAAGGTAAGCTGCATGAAGGCAGGAACTTTGTTTTGTTTAACATTGTAATTCCAGGATGTAAAATATACTGAGTACATAACAGGTGATAGATAATATTTGTTGAATGAATGAGTCAACTCATATTAAGGAGAAACATTTTCTAAATAAAGCACATTTTATGTAAATTCCTGGCCATAATACATGTAGTACTTGATATTATTTTTGCAGAGTGGTTTCCATTTCTCATTTTTTATTCTCCAGCTTCCTAATCATGCCCAGAGGCCTTCTTGTACATAAGAAATGACCATATGGTAACCATTTCATGTTACAGTCATCTACCTCTGGTTCCACCATCTATCTACTCAAAGACCTGGCAGAACTTTGAAGTCCTTGCTTTCCCTTATCTTAGTCCACCAAATAGGTAGACAAGCCATCTACAAGGGAAAAGAGGGAGATTTGTTTTCTCCTGCACAGAGCATTCTCTCAAGGGTGGGGGACAGAAGTTACAATTTAGCTCACTTAGACTTGGTATTTATGACTTTCCTCTTTGAAAGAGTTCTCTTTCCTTCACTGCTCATGCTGCTCTAACTAGTACTCAGATATGTTTTTTTTTTTTTTTTGAAATATACATTTTCTTAGTGTGGAAGTTTTATAGGAAAAATTATTACATGCTTCAAGTTTAAGTGGGAAATGATTATCAAAAGTAGTCAGTTTTATAGTACAACCAACAACTACCATGTTTAGATTTTCAATTTGGGAATTTAAGGGTGAGAAAATGCTAATTAATTAGATTAATATATTCATGACTGAGATAATCTACTTAATGTTCCTTTCCTCTTCTAACCTTTCACTTCATCAGCCTAAGAGCAATCATCTGTAATCATTTATAATCATCTGATTACAAACTTATTCAAGCTGCTTACTCTCACTGTGACCCTATATTTTATCTCCATCATCACAACGTATTTTTTTAAAATTTTCTTTTATTTATTTATTTTTCTACACACAACGTATTTCTCTAAATGAAAGAAAACACGGTTTTGTTGCAATGTGATATTATTATTGCTCAGATATCAAGATGCTGGCAATTATGATCAGATTCATCTTTATAATGCTCGGCACGACTTAGGATATTGTGTCATCTGGCAAGGAAATTTATTTAATATAACGCTTAGAAAATTAAATCCAACCTCCTACTAAATATTTTTCTAGAATAGAGGTGAGAGAGAATCAAACAATATGTAAATCCAAAAAGATGTAGACAATAAGTGGGGATACCAGTGGTATTTGAGTCTGGGGGCTAAAAGTTCCAGAAATCCTACAAAAGAAAACAGAAAGGTTTCATATTTCTTTTATAGCTCAGATGAATAGTTTTGTATTATACCATCATATAGATCAACTGGAGATCACATGAAAAAAAGAAAAACCCTAAGAATATGAGATTAGTCAACGAGTGTATTTCACGTAAGTTCATATCAATTATCTTATTACTGGGCTGTACTCTACTTCGCCTATAACTTTGATCTACTTCATTTAAACTTCTTAGATTCCACTTCCTGGCTGTTGTACACTCCTAGTGCTATCTTAAAGTTTTTTTCTTTTTTCAAGGATAATTTTCAACTAAAGTGCTCAGCAAACATCTTGTTTTTGGTCATCCTTCCAATAATCTCTCAGAGCAAGTGGTGAAAGTAGACCAAATGTTGGAATTTGAACCAATAGTTCCTGAACATCTGTACTGTGGCATGCACTGTGCTGGGCACTTTATGTACACTGTGTTAATCTTCATAACCCCATTGAAAGGAATATATGGTCACCTGATGAGTAATTTGAGGTTTAGAGAGATTAAACAACTTGCTCAAAATCACACACCTAGTTTTTTTTTTTTTTTTTGTGGTACGCGGGCCTCTCACTGTTGTGGAGCACAGGCTCCAGACGCGCAGGCCCACTGGCCATGGCTCATGGGCCCAGCCGCTCCACGGCATGTGGGATCCTCCTGGACCAGGGCACGAACCCGTGTCCCTTGCATTGGCAGGCGGACTCTCAACCACTGCGCCACCAGGGAAGCCCACACACCTAGTTTTGAGTAATAGTCCTTATTAAAATATCTGCCTATTGTAGTTACATTTGGGGGGGAAAGTCCTTATTTAGAGTTACAGAGTACTATTTACAAATGAAATGATGCTGGGATTTTCTTATAAATAATCAGATAGGAGATGTGGTGGGAATGTGGGTGAGAGCATAGATATAAGCAAGTTTAGCCATCAGTTAAGGTTGGGTGATAGGCTCATATACATAAGGGTTCATGATATTTTTTTTACTTTTGTATACAACGGAACTTTTCCACACTGAACAGATTTTAAAAGTAAGTAAACTGGAAAGTAGAATTACGATAAAAAAGAAGGTGTAAATGTGTAGTAGCGTTCATCTTAGCATTTCAATAACTCTTTCAGCTATATCCTTTTAGAAATTCAATAACTCTTTCAGCTATATCCTTTTAGAGCTCATCTTGAGGAAGGACCCTGGGTCAATTTCACATGCATGGGTAAATGGGCACTTTCATAACTTATCTAATAAAAAAGTGATGGGAATTCCCTGGTGGTCCAGTGGTTAGGACTGGGTGCTTTCACTGCCGGGGCCCGGGTTCAATCCCTGGTCGGGCAACTAAGATCCCACAAGCCACGCAGCATGGCCGAAAAAGAAAAAAAGAAAGAAATGAATTTTCATAGCAATTATTAAGATCCTAAGCTATTGATCCTAACCACACCTCTCTCTTTAAATAAACTATGGTCCTAATTCTTAATTAAACAGAAGACCCAAAGGCCAGTTTGTCAGATAGTCTGGTCTTTCTTCTCCTCTTGACTCCATTTAGTGTGCTATTTTACTGTCTGTTCATTCTTTGCAACTTCAAAGTGGCAGGAAGAGAACAAACAGCTTAAAGCAGTTGATTCACCACTTCTGAGCAGCCCTATGGAGAGGTTTTCTGGAGGTAGGTAGTGTTTTAGATCAACATAAGTATCAGTTTCAGTACTAGCTCTGCCTCTTCCTCAACTTTCAGCTGTCTAAATTAAAAGGGGTAATAGGAAAGTCCATCTTAAAACTGAAGTAGTTAAAATACCACCACTATCTTGAAAAAATTGGGGCATGGTGACTGGTATAAACCAGCTGGCACCTGTTACAGGATGTTTTAGCCACCACCCCACCTTCTGGCTTCAAGGGCAGTGTTGCTGACATTTTCAAAAGCTTTAGACCTGGTAGCTTACCAGGAAGTACTCCTCATATAGTAGAGGCCGGCCTGCCTACGAGTGGGCCTTATTTACTGGGAAACCTCTGTGATTGCAGAGTTGGGCAAAGTATTCCTGGTGCTAAAGAATGGAGCCAAAGACTTCAAATGTAGGCTGTCAGGCCGAGATCTCAAGGACTAGCTGGCCAAAAGAGGTAGGGAGTTAGAGAGGTAGGCTGGAATGGAGTTTGAAGGTAGAGCTGTTCCTTTTAGATGTATTTTACCAGAGAGTGGAAAATGGAATTGGTTTGTATATCCTATATGCTTATACTAACCCACTCCCCCAAATACAAGACACAGTGTCAAACATGGTTCTTTGGAATGAGTTCCAAGCCTGAAACTGCACTCTCAAACGAATGATCTGAAGTTCTTCATCTATGTGTTGCTGTGAAGGTATTTTGTAGATGTAATTAACATTCATAATCAGTAGACTTTAAATAAAGATTATCCTGGGTAACCTGGGTAGGCCTGATTCAATCAGTGGAAGGGCCTTAAGAGCAGAACTGAGGTACTCAGAAGAAATTCTGCCTATGGATTGCAACTTCAGCTCATGCCTGAGAGTTCCAGCCTGCCTCTCCTGACACCCTGCTCTACAGATTCCAGACTTATCCCCTAGCCAGCCCCTATAACTGTGTTAAGTCAATTCCTCACAAAAAATTCCTTAATATATGTCTCCTACTGATTCTGTTTCTCTGGTTGAGCCCTGGTATAGTGATTGAGCCTGAGTATTTCCAAGCAGTTATTATGGGTAATTCAGACTTCATATTTTAACAATAGCAAATACAAATATTTTTATGTATATATAGGAGTAAGAGTATGTGTGGGCTGTATATGTATGTGTGCTCTTTTGACTAGGCTTGACCTTCAGCTCCCATGTCCTTCCTTGTAGGGTTTAAGAATCCTGTAGCAAGAATTCTGCTAAGGCAGCTTAACCAGAATCACCCTCCCTCAATATCTGATTGAGTGCCTCATCCTTCATTATCCCCCAGTTGATGTCTGATTACACCCACCTACTTTCAATAAGAATACTGTTGAGTGATGTAGCAATAATCCCCCCTATGCCTGATGTTTCTTCATAGTAATTTTCCATCCACTGACCCCCTATCCCCTACTCCTGGGCTATAAATTCCCACTTTTCCTGTTGTATTCAGAGTTGAGTCCAATCTCTCTCCCCTATTACAAAACCCTACCACAGTAGCCCCCGTTGAATAAAGTCTGCCTTACCATCTTAAAAAGTGTCATGAATAATCTTTTCTTTAACACCTCCACACCTTTCTTATCAAATATTTTTCAATAATTTTTTTAACCATTCATATATATATAAACATATATACATATATATGGTTAGATTTCAAAGTTTATACTGTTATATCATGTTCACTATTTTTAAAAATACAGATAGGGGCTTCCCTGGTGGCGCAGTGGTTGAGAGTCCGCCTGCCGATGCAAGGGACATGGGTTCGTGTCCCGGTCTGGGAAGATCCCACATGCCGCGGAGCGGCTGGGCCCGTGAGCCATGGCCACTGAGCCTGTGCGTACCGGAGCCTGTGCTCCGCAACGGGAGAGGCCACAACAGTGAGAGGCCCACATACCGCAAAAAAAAAAAAAAAAAAAAACAGATAGAAAAAGAAAAATGTTGATATTAAAAAGTAAATATTACAAACAGGGATTGTACTATTCTCTTCCTGTATCTCAAAAGTCATCTTGCATTTATCTCACCTTGAGGTCATTCCTTAAACTATTTCCCAACAGATGGTGTACCAAGGTGATTCCTGGGTTCACATCTTAAAAAGCAGTAATGGTGCCTGTTGCAATTTCTACTTTTAAATTCTCAGTTAAACAAAAAATAACTACTAAAGTTTTTTCTCTTTAAAATGGAACACTTTGAGAGCGTCCAAAAGACTCCAAGTGAGCACTTAGGACAGTTAATACAGATCAGCCAAATGTGTCTAGGAGTCAGTCACTCAGTTGATTTATCACTCTGCTGAACCCTGCTAACGACAGTAGCAGTCTTGATACCTGCAGTTTTTAATGGTTTTTATTCTTAGTCAAACGAATTTAATTAACATCCCAAATGGACCACTGATTTAAAATAGGAGTCAAAAGGAAAATTCTTTCAAAATGTTAGTTAATGGAAAGCATTAAAACTAATAAATCTGCATTTTTGTCTCAGGGTGATTTTCGTATCCATATATGTCACTTAGTACATCATATCAAATATTTAAAGGAGAAATATAGTGGTGATTACACACAATTTGGCTATTTATTGAGAATTATAAAAAAGTTATGTTTCTCATGTTTCATTTGGAAATAAAACCTGAAACCTTCTCTCATCATCTACAAACAAGACACAAAAAATTAAAATAATTTGATTTTTTTAAACATAAAAGCAATTATTCCAACCATCAGTCAAAAAAGCGGTTTCTGCTTGGCTTAAATCCTCTAAAAGTGTACTTAATTTTTAGTCCAGCCACAAGCCCTTTTCTTACATATATGAAAATTTGTATTACATATTAAATAGAAAAAAATTTGTTGGAAGGAAAAATTCCACTCAAAAAGTTTTGGTATTTATACATTGATTTTTACTTTTGCTAAACACAAAGTGATGAAACATTACTAAATGTGCTCACAGAAGTGAAAGGAGTTCATGATTCAATAAAGGCAGGGAAATTCTGCCTTAAACTAACATGTTTCCAATAAGACTGAAAATAGACGTGATAATACAATCTCGAATAATATACAATGTGTGTGCCTCCTGAAACTGGTCACGTTTGACATTTTAATTACAGCACTATTTTTCTGTCAAGACAGCAGCCAGTTCTGCTTCATGTATCAACACTTGATTTATGTAAGCAGCGACAAAACAGTATAGATAGCTGTTAAGTTTAGGGCACTTTTCAAATATCCTCGAATGGACACTAATATGCAAATCAAAGACCATTTTGTTGTAAAGGCAAAAAGCCAAGACTTAGTATCCGCTTAGCACGTTAATTACGAACATCTAGCAGAGAGCCAGGCACAGTAGTGGAATGTTTGAAACACCAGTATTTATCTTTACAAACATATATGAAGTCTTTCCAGTTTTCCTAAGTGTCCTTTGGCTTTAATGGTGCTGATAAGTGAAAGGATTAAAAAAGCACAACGGAACACATGAAAACCACAATAAATGTCAGCGATTGTTAGCAACGAAGAACTCAGCGACAACCACATTTAAAGCCATAGGATCTTTGCGCCCGATACTTCAAATCCCAAGGTTCCCTGGGGGTGGAGGCGGAGTTACATTCAAATTAACAGCTTTTTCAGCCAATGACACAGCCAAGCAAAGGACCGCGAGAAGGCCTAATTCTTCCACATTACAATGCTGAAATCATACGAGTTCTGAGCGTATGTGGGTGTTTCAGGGCCCGATTCGAACTACTAAGTATTTCTCACCCGCAGTTACTATCTGGTCAACATAGCAATTCTCTACCCGAGTCTGGCTCTGTGAGAGTTCTAGCGTCTAAACGCTGAAAGGAACTCACGTCGCTCTATGTCAACGGAAGGACCCATTCGTCCGAGGAGGAGGCGGAACTCGTTTTATTCTTGCCCTTTATTGGCCACGCAGCAAGGAAACCTAAGCTTTCAGCACAAACGATAAGTCGTTAAAACTTCCGTTAACGTAACGTAAAAGGCAGTGCTGTGCAGCGCTATACGGAAACTGGGTCTACGCTGGCGCAGATATCTTGCATTCGTCCAATCCGGAGAGAGGCCACCCCCAGGCGCTTCTTCGCTACCCCCGCCCAACCTCTTTCCCTTCCCCTGGGCTATGGCCCGCCTCTCTGCTGCTGACCAATCCTCTGCATCCTCCTTTGTGCGTTTATCCAATCAGAGAGGTGGAGGGTGGAGTTCCGGTCGACCGGTCCGCGCAGAGGCTGTGCTCCGAGTTCTCTCCTGCAGCCGGTGTGGGCTTCCTGGTGAGGTATATTTCCCAGAACTGCGTTGGGCAGGTTCCTGGGATGGGCAGCTCTCTAGACGGGCAGCGACAGTGCCAGTTGACTGTAGAAAGCCGAAGCCGCTGAGCCTGTAGCACGAGGAGCAGAGGGAAATGGGGAGGAGCTGGGAGGAGAGAACCACGTGTTGGGGCTTCTGGTGCAGTTGTCGGAGCCCCTGGGTCATGCATGCTTCTGCTGTCCCTGCCCCGCGGGCCTTCCAAGGGTTAGGTTGGTGTCGCCGAAGCCGCCCCCAGCACTTCTCTGGGTTATTCTTGAGTAAAAACAAAGCGCCTATTCGTCAAGTGTTCAAGGAGAGGTAGCCAGGACCTATTTTTCCCCTACCCTCATTCCCTTCCCTCGCATTCTTAAATTACCCACCTCCTGGGTTGGTTAATTTTCGGGGTCAGAAAGCAGATTTTCCTTTGGAAAGAGACGTGCTGGAGTATATAGTACGAACTCTGAGACTAGCTACTATAATAGGCACTTTACATGTATTATCTCATTTAATCCACACAGCAACATCTGAAGGGTTAGGTACTGTTACGGTTCTCATTTTCATGCGAAGAAACAGATATGTTAAGTTACTCGTCCACGTGTTCTCTTCAGCTTTTCTCTGACCACTTAATTGAGTGTGACATTCGGCTTCCATGCACGTAAAATTTAAATATGATATTGCTTGTAAAATGTTGGTCTTGTTTTCTTTCCTAACTTGAAGTTATTTTAGAAGTTAATACAACATACCTAGAAGTAAATCGATTGATGTTATCGAGGTAAAATGATCTAGTAGAAAGACTTCAGAGTAGGAGCCATTTACTAACCTTTGGGCAAGTCACCTTCTCAGCCGCCGCTTCCTCCACTGCAGAATTGAAATCAATTCCAGACTTGTCTACTTCCTGGAGTCGTGAGGATCAAATGATATAATATGTATAAATTACTGATGTTAACTACATATGACAGTTTTCTGCTTTTCAAATTATTTCCTGTGGAAGCTAGATTATCATTAATATGCAATATATATTATAATTAAAGTATTCTATATATACACACATACAGTGGATAACATGCAGCCTAGTACCACTTGAGTGTGAAATACCTCTTAAGCATATGTGACCCACTTATCTGCTTATCCAGGGTTCAGGATAGTATTCCCTGTGAATGCAGAAGTGGTACTTGTCTGGTTTGTATTCTTTCCTCAGACTGCTGTAGATAGCATAAAGCAAAAGTAGATCAGCTCATTTAACTGCTTTTCTGAGTTCTGATTACTTTTGGAGACTCTGAAGGGAGGTCCCATTTCCTTGCCTTTTTCAGCTTCTGGTAGCCTTGTGGCTCCTTCATTTTAAAAGCACATCACTTCAATCTCTGCTTCCGTAATCATATCACCTTCTCTTCCGTAGTCAAATCCGTCTGCTTTCGTCTTAGTGGGGGCACTTGTGTTTATACTTAGGTCCCATCTAGATAATCCAGAATAATCTCTCCATCTCAAGATCCTTAGCTTAATTACAAAATCCCTTTTGATGTATAAGGAAACATTCATAGGTTCCAGGAATTAGAGCTTGGATGTTTTGGGGGTGCATTATTTTTAGCTTGCCACAAAGGGTATAAAGAAGGGTAAAACATATCCTATCCTAGTGCAGCTTAAAGTCTAGTAGGATATGCTGTAAGAGAAAAAAAAAAAATGACTTCTGGATTGCTGTGAAAAGACCCTTCTAATTTACCATAGGTTGGTACTTCAGCTTTTCCCCTGGAAAACAGAAGAGGTAAATGAACATTCCTGTGATAATGTGAATACAAAGCCTGAATTAACCCCTTAGAAGAGTGAAATTTCTTTATATTCTAATCTTCTACCTTAAAAATTCATGTGAGTATTGCATTCAATTTCATAATATTTGTATTTGATACTATTTTGAACTATTGCCACATCATAACATTGCTGTTCTACAGAGATAGTTTATTTTGTGGCTTCTTATAATAGCCAGTTTACTATAGTCATAGGTGTGTCCCCTAGTTTAAGAAGCATGACCTCAGATGATGGGGATTTATTATAAGGAAGCCATTTATGCAACTAAATACGCTGAGTCTCATTGCTCCTAAGGCTAGAATATGCACTAGGCTTCTTGGAGAACTGGACTGATAGTCCCTCATGATTGATATCCTCTAGTCCCCCCAGCAGGGAGTTAGTAGGTCTGATGACTTCAGTTTTTTGTTGTTATCTTCAGAAGAAGGTAATAATCTGTTGCTCTCATGTCTGGCTGGAATTAATAATTCTCAGGAGACAGAATCTGATGAGTTGGGTTTGTTACCATTCCACCCAGTATGGATATGTTGGAATAAGATAAAATACGAAAGGACCCAGCTTCAAGTAGGCATTGACTATATAAGAACTACTCTGTAACAGTCTCTGTGCTTTTTGCATGGAGATGGAAGGGTTAAGGGCAAGGAGAAGCACATGTGGGACATTTCTGTGGGCCAGGCCTAGAAGTGACCTACATTGCTTTTTCTCAGGTTCTTTTGGCTAAAACTCTGTCACATAGCCACACCTAACCAGTCTAGTTGTGTGCGTCCCCTAGTGATCTGCTGATGAGTTAGCAGTCTGCTACAATGGGCAATACCTGTAGTCAACTTCTTAAGACTTATCCTCAGCCCTTAGTTTCCAGCCTTTAGTTTCTTCACCCTGTGAACTCTTGGCGTCCAAATGCCTCTAGACAAACCTATTACACAAAGTTCTTTTTTTGCTGGCTCCATACCTTTGCCATCATCAGGTCCACAAGAAAAAGTCTCACATCCTTTGCTCTATAAATAACAATGCAGTGCAATGCACCCATTTGTCCTTGTTCTGTTTGAGCAGGTATCCAGCCACAGTCTCTTGGACTTTTCCAGGCATGGCTCTTGTATCAGCAGTCTAAGGGTACCAGATCAAGGTCTGAGTTTGACTGTAAAGAATCTAAAAAAGAGTGGTTATATGTATATGTGTAACAGATTCACTTTGCTGTACAGCATAAAGTAACACAACATTGTAAATCAACTCTACGCCAATAAAAAATAATAATTTTTAAAAAGAAATTTTAAAAAAAGGTCTGAGTTTGTACCACTCTTGTGCATGGTAAAGTGGGCCTGAGGAAAAAATTCTGTAATATTTTTCCACAAATAACTTATTCCAAAAAAATTCTTTATCAGCTTCTTTAGTGCTTTTATTCCCTCAAAGTGGTGTCAAGCTAATGATCACAAGACTAGTTTTAGGCCGTCTTCTTTGCAAGTCCAATGTGGGTGGTCCACCACCTAACTTAGGGCTGTGAGGGTATAGTACACAGTTTATAGCTACAACATTTTTATTTTTGTGCACTTAAGGTACAGTTGATTGGGTGTTTTCTCGATAATTAATCATATAACTGATAATCCAAACCTAAGCTATTTCACTTATTTGTTAAATGTTCCTATTTGGTTCACCAGCCTTCTCTGTTCCTTGGCTGGGTAGTAATTCAGGTGAAATAGATATAGAGGAATGAACATTAAAAAAATTTTTAAAGATAAATTTATTTATTTTTGGCTGCGTTGGGTCTTCATTGCTGCTTGCATGCTTTCTCTAGTTGCGGTGAGTGGGGGCTACTCTTCATTGTGGTGCGCAGGCTTCTCATTGCAGTGGCTTCTCTTGTTGCGGAGCATGGGCTCTAGGCGCACGGGCTTCAGTAGTTGTGGCTCGCGGGCTCTAGAGCGCAGGTCCAGTAGTTGTGGCGCATGAGCTTAGTTGCTCTGCGGCATGTGGGATCTTCCCGGACGAGGGCTCAAACCCATGTCACCTACATTGGCAGGCAGATTCCTAACCACTGTGCCACCAGGGATGTCCCGGAATGAACATTTTTAAAAACTATCTTTGAAACGGTTAATCTCTGGGAAGCTAGCATTTAAGTGATTGAGATGAATGGTAGTTAGAAGTGATTTTTTTTTTACTTCCTGAAAAATAGTATTATTGTAGAGTTACGTTATTTCGCATTTATGCATTTAAAATTGGATTCAGTTACGTTGTGTGTGTGTGTGTGTGTGTGTAAGTAACTCCCTATCACTTAGCTTTAAATGAAGATTTTTCTTGGGTTCCAAGTTCATTTTGGCTGAATTAATTTGTTCATCATTTCAGCTAGATAACTTGTATATCATAAAATAGTGAGATTTTTAGCAAATCTCTTTACATTTTAACGACCATAAAACTTCATTATGTTTTCTGCTGTATATTTTCCAAATTTTCTTGGCTTTGAAACAACTTGAAAAGTATAAAGCTTAAATTTTTGGCAGCATGATGTAATAGAAGAAGCACTTGGAGTCAGAAGGTATATCTAGACCATGCAAAATATTTAACTTTTCTGAGCTTAAGTTTTGTATTTGTAAAATAAGAATAATAGTACTTCTCCTACTTAACTCTCGGAGTTGTGAGAAACAGATGAAATAACAAATACTTTAGTCCTTTGAAAAATGTAATTCTTTCATAAACAAAATATAAGGTTGTATTAAGTATCTGTTATACCTTAAAAGGGTTCAAATTTAGCATGAATTCTATTGTGAAATCCACTAGTTCATGTGATTTCTTTTTTTTAAGTTTTTTGCTGCTTCATAAGATGACTGGACCAAAAAATGATAAAAATCCTGTCTATCAAGTCTTTTAAATTAATATTAGTGTTAATTAATATTATTTTCCCAATTTCATTCCTTTGGTTTGCTAACAGTACAATTTCATAGGAAAATTAAAAGAAACCTCTTCTTCCAAAGACTAATAACTTTTCCTGATAGTGTAGATTAGTTTACCATATCAGTTAATATATTTCTTTTACATGTTCCTTTGTATTAGTATGTATGCTGAGGTAAGTGATGGCTCCATTCTCTTTGTGGACATTCATCCTGATCATTAGTACTTTTTATTGGCCTAAAAAAAAAAAAAAAGAAGAATTTCACCATTTCTTGAATTGCAATGGAGCTAGTGGTTAAGAGCATAGATCCTTAAACCTGACGACCTGAGTTGAATACTGGCTCCAATTATAACTACTTTGTAGGCTGTTAGGATTAAATGAATAAATATTTGTGAAGTGCTTAAAACAGTGCCTGACAAACACTATTAAATAAATTCCTTCCTTAATGATTTTATTCAGTATCATTCATCAAGTATTAATGTGAAATAATAGCTAAAAGAGAAAAAGCTCTAGGGGATGGCTTATATTTTAAATTATATCTTGTAGCTGATATTTTAAGTCTCTAAGCCTATAAATACTTGGAAATTTACACATCCATTCAGCTAAAATTTGCACTGGATTTCACATCATTGATATTACCACTGTCTTAAAAAACTTTGTTAAGGCCTTCCACATATTTATGCTTTAAATCTTTTAACTTTTTGTTGCTTGGTTGTATGAAGTCATTTTGATTAGTGCAAATAAGAATTATAACAGGACTTTACATTTGAATGGCCATTTAAGAATGCTCTGTAAAATATTTCCTTTATATCATTTGAGAGGCAGTATAAGAAACTATTTAAGAGTGTGGGCTCTGAAACCAGTTTTGAGTTCCAGTCCCTGCTATGCATTTGTGAGCACAGTGACCTCTGGCATATCACCTACCTTTTCTAAGCTTTACTTCCTAATTATATAAAATGGGAGAAGTAAGTGTACCTACTTTGTAGGGCTGTCTGGAAGGTTAAATGAGATATAATGCATATAAGGCATTTAGAACAGTGCCTGGATTATAACAAGAGTACATTATGTCTTAGTTACTGTTAATGTCACTGATGCATACAAAGGTATCAGTAAACAGAACAAGTGGAAATGTGAGGCAACCAAGATTCAGATTGGATCTGTGATTTACTGAAGGTCACATGCAAAAAAAAAAGTAAGCCTCCTTACTTCTAGTGCAGATCTTTTCCCATAAAAACACTGCCTTCATTTCCACCTTTAACACCTTTCAGTTCACTCATATTGACTAGGTCCATCTCAGAGACACGTTCCTTTGTTTTCCATTGTGTTTCCAATTCTTGGCTGCTTGTTAGAGTATTTTTATCTTGGTTCTAATTCTGTCAGACTGCTTCCGTTTCTTCATGAATCCTTCAGCCCTGTATTACTCAGACCTAAAGTTGTTGGCATGCATGACAGGCATCTGTTTTCAAGAAAGGAAGAAAGAATAGATACTGCAGCTAAATTTTTCATAGTGGTTAGTGTTTGTTGTTGTTGTTTTTAATTAATTATTTATTTAAATTTTGGCTGTGTTGGGTCTAAGTTGCTGTGCGTGGGCTTTCTCTAGTTGCAGTGAGCGGGGGCTACTCTTCGTTGTGGTGCGTGGGCTTCTCATTGTGGTGGCTTCTCTTGTTGCGGAGCACCGGCTCTAGGCACGCGGGCTTCAGTAGTTGTGGCACGTGGGCTCAGTAGTTGTGGCTCGCGGGCTCTAGAGCTCAGGCTCAGTAGTCATGGCACACGGGCTTAGTTGCTCCGCGGCATGTGGGATCTTCCTGGACCAGGGCTGGAACCTGTGTCCCCTACATTGCCAGGCGGATTCTTAACCACTGCGCCACTGTGATTTCATTAGCCTATCATAAATGTGTATTTAGTGTAGCACTGAATTATTTTTGCAGAGCTATTTTATTCTTTCCAAACTTTCCCTTCCCCTGCCCCCACCCCACCCCGAGGTTGTAAAGTCAAATTGAAGTTATTTCTTAGGAACTAAGAAGGGAGCCTGAAAATCACACAAATACCCTGAGCCATAATTATAAAAATAGGAAGAATACAATTTTATGAATCATTGGGTTATTTTTTAAAATCTTGAAAGATTATAATGTGGATGTATCTTTTTGGCATCAAAAGCACGTTTGTATCATATAAGCAAAGCACATAGTATTTAGTGCATTATACTGGAATTTTGAGTTAGTTTGATCCCGTAAAGTATTTTGTGAAAGAAGAGTTGCATTTTGAACATACTGGTCTGAAATTTGGGTTTGTAGATCTAGTTATTAAATTGCATTCAAACCATCAGGTGTTTGTTGAATACTTTCCGCCTATAGGGTACTGTGTAAGATGGTAAGGTGATGTTCCCAAATCTTAGCCCTTTCCTTAGCTTCCTCAGTTATGCCTTCCTGGTGCTTTCTATGATGTTAGGAGGTTGAGTGAATTTACCTCTAAACTGTGGTTATGGATGTTTTATCAATATTGATAATATTATTACTATTTAATTTCTCCACAAAAGGGATAGCTGCTTCTAAAGCTTGGTCTGTGTGCGTGTGTGTGTGTGTGTGCGCGCGCACGTGCGTGCGTGTGCGTGTGTGTGTTTCCTGTCTTTGACTGTCATTGTTTTACATCTATGTGCAGTTCCTTATCTTTGCCTCCTGCCTGCCTCTATTGAGTGTGTTTTGTGTGTGTTTATATTTTTATACTCCTCTCATAGGAAGTAGCATTTCGTGAGGTAAGCTGTGGAGTTAGTCTCAGGCTGGTGGAGGACTGATATTAGAGAATTGGAAAATATGGTTCCTGTCCTTAAGAAGTTTATACTTTATACTGGAGAAAGAAGCAAATATAAATATATAGAACATATAACTAGAGATAAATAACACTTTAGTATATTTGGTATATGATTGCTAAATGAATAACAGTTGATCTTTTGGCATTCAGAGGAAGTAGAAACTCACTTTAGGCTGAGTTAAGAAAGATTTTGTAGTACTGCTAGAATTTGAGCTATACCTTGAAGCATGGGTATTATCTAGATAACTCAAGAAAATGAGGTAGGATTCTTGGAGAGAGTAGCAACTCTTTTGCAGTTGTATTGTGGGGAAAATATTTTGCCTAGCCTATTAAAGTATTGATGAGTCTGGGCTTGCTGTAAAATATAGTGTGTAATTCACATGTTCAAACATCTGCAGTTCATGCAGAAACAACAAAAGAATGTATGTCATACTTTATAAAAATTAAGTGTTTAGTTTTATATACTTAAGAAATGTTGGTGAAATCTATATTTGCTTTTATTTCTGATATACTGAGTGTCAATATTTTTTACAACATGAAGTTGGCTTCTAAGAATAAAACTCTCACATGGTATTTCTCGTGTGGGAGGTAAGAAATTTTCCCGTTCTTGACATCTTTGGCCAGGAATCAGATGTTAAGTCAGGTGTTTCCTGTCATGCTCTGTATCAGGCACAGAGGAGGTTATTGCAGTTGCAGGCGAGAGGTAATGGAAAACAGGAGGATAGTGGCAGGACAAACTGAGGAGATGGATGTAAAGGGCGATTTTCAAGGTAGGCTTTATTAGCTAGGGGAATCTTGTCGTTTGCCTCCCTTTAATCAAAGGTCATTCTGAGATTTTGAGCCTTGGTGACTGAGAAGATGGTGCACTTAACAGAGATGGAGAATATAGGTTTGAGTTACATTTTGAGTGTATTTAATTTGAAGTTTTGGCAGCACGTTCAGGGGTAGAGGTCTAGGCAGACATTATAAATATAGGATTGGAATTTTGAAGAAAGATCAGGGTTGAGGATAAAATCTAGGAGTTCACATAGAGGTAGGAATTTATATTGCCAGGTGAAGAGGAAAAAACAACTTAAGAAAATCTCAGTTATCCTGGGTAACAGTGGAAATTTATTCTGTTTGGAGACTTTGTAATTAAGTCCTGAATGATGTTTGTTGTCCTTCTCTAATTTCTGCACCTGTTGCTCGATGGCAGTAGTCATCAGTGCCATGAGCAAAGAAGGCGAGTATTAAAAAAGAATTTGGCAGCTTAAGTCTTCATGTTTAGTAAAGTTAAACTTGACAGTACATTATTTCCAGTCCTTTTTAGCCTTCACATCAGATCTATACAGTAAGTGTGGAATTTTTTTTTTTCCTCTTAATATCCGGCTTTTGTAGCATGGTTCAAGAATTATGCCTTTTGTTGGTTATTTCTCTGATATCAGGATCTTTCACTGTGTTCAGAGGAAAGGAAATGAGTTTAGAACTTAACTAGATTCTCATCTTCCCGTGATATGGCGCAAAGTGGTTAAGAGAACTGGTCTGTCCTATTGAATCTTTACACGAATATAAAGCTATAAATATTTCTGTTTAAGGGTTTTTACCACTGTTTTGATTTCTATTGCAGTAGATCCCTTTTGGATACTCATATAATTTGGAATAGTAAATAGTGAATCTATACTTCAAAATGTAAAAGAAGATATCTTTAGCTATCAATTTATAAATATTTATAAACTGTTGCCTTTTGTATGAGAGATATGTGGACATGATTATAAGCTCTCCAGTATTAGGAAGCCTCATTCTGGCTTAACCTTATTTCAGGCACTGGTTAACAGTGGAAATTAAAAGAATTATTAGTATGCTAAAGTGTTAAAGCATCTTTCTGTTTGGTGACTTTTGGGGAGAACATTTCATACTGTGAATTCACCGTAGAAGTATCTAGTCTGCTTGTCTCCCTGCCCCCACTCCCTCCAGTGTATATATTCAGTTTGATGTCAGTTATCATGGTTAACAGCATGGGGGATATGTATATATATATGTAAAATCTAATAGGTTATTCTGCAAGTTTATCGTTTGACACTTGCATTTCTTTGAAGTTCTCTGTGCTGGCACTTCCTGTTCTTCCGGGCCAGGCATCATTCTGAGCACCTAACATGTAGTAATTAGTTTATATCTTATAACAACCCTGTTAGGTTGGAACTGTTAACCTCTGTCTAAAGAACAGGAAGCTGAAACACATAACTAGTGAAGCCAGAATTTTTTTTAACATCTTTATTGGAGTATAATTGCTTTACAATGGTGTGTTAGTTTCTGCTTTATAACAAAGTGAATCAGCTCTACATATACATATATCCCCATATCCCCTCCCTCTTGCGTCTCCCTCTTACCCTCCCTATCCCACTCCTCTAGGTGGTCACAAAGCATGGAGCTGATCTCCCTGTGCTATGCAGCTGGTGAAGCCAGAATTTGAACCCTGACAGTCTGGCGGTATACCCATTCTCTCAACTACTGTGCAATACCTATTTCTCTAAGCCTCAGTTTCCTCACCTAAAAAGCAGTAATAAAAAGATTATCTTCTAGGGTTATTGGTAGGGTTAAATGAAGCAATGCACGTGAAGAAACTGATATAGGAACCTAGTTATTAATCAGTTAATACTAGCTGTCTATTGTTTGGCCACTTTTCTGAGGTTCTTCTGGTTCTTTTTTTTTTCTTTGTCTCCTTTATAGTTTTTATTTTTCCTCTGCCCATTTCTTTAACTGGTGTTTCAGGGTTCCATTCTTTTTTTTCCCCCCTAATTTATATTTATGTATGTATGTATGTGTGTATGTGTGTATGTATGTATGGTGGCATTGGGTCTTCATTTCTCCACGTGTGCTTTCTCTAGTTGTGGCAAGTGGTGACTACTCTTTGCTGCGGTGCATGGGCTTCTCATTGCGGTGGCCTCTCTTGTTGTGGAGCATGGGCTCTAGGGCGTGCAGGCTTCAGTAGTTGTGGCTTGCGGGCTGTAGAGTGCAGGCTCAGTAGTTGTGGCGCATGGGCTTAGTTAGATCCCACATGCCGCGAACTTCCCAGACCAGGGCTCGAACCCGTGTCCCCTGCATTGGCAGGCGGATTTTTAACCACTGCGCCACCAGGGAAGCCCTCAGGATTCCATTCTTGACCTGTTGTTTTATATCATTCTGTATAATTCCCCTTCGCGAGTTTCATCCAATTCCCTAGTTTTTAATTACTGCCTATTTCCTATAGTCTGATGACCCAGTTTTATACTTTCCTCCAGAGCTGTAAACTGATGTATCCAAATATCTATTTTACATCCTCCCTTGGCTACCCCCATATGTCCCTCCAGCCTGATGTGGATAAAACTGTAAAAGGATTTTAATCTAAAATGGAATTGAAGGATATGGAATGGAGAATCTCACACTTGTGCTCTCAGAACAATGAAACTTAAAGACTGAGAGACTGATTTCCCATAAATGCCTGATTTACAAAAGAGTGAACCTTAACCTCTGACCCATGAATCTCTCCCCATCTTTGAGCCAGTGAACTCTGCATGGCCCCTAATTGGACCCTCCCCTTTTGCACTCCTTGCCCATAAATGCAACCCAGCCTAAACCTTCAGTGGACTCACCTGTAGCTTATTGCAGCATGCATGTCCTGAACTGCAATATCTCTGCTACTCCAGGATAAACTCGATTTTCGGTAACTCGAGTTTGCCTCAGCTTACCTCTTTTCTTTTAGGTTGACATTGCATGGTGTCATAAGTGATCTGAAGGCGCCAACCACTTGAACTTCTGGGATCAAGTGAGGTTCCTGCACTTGAGTCCTTTGCACTGTTTGCTTCTGTGAGTCGCTGTAACTTTCAGTTTGGTAAGTCCTCTCAGATCTCAAGCTACCTCTTTTTGGTTGAGCTGTCTTACTTTATTCAAAATCTAGATAGAGACAGATTGTCTTTCTGGTAAGTACTCTTTTGTTTCTGATAATTTTATCTAGTCATCTGAATGTACTAAAGGTGGCCTCCCCCTTGGGGAATCCTAGCCAGTTTTTCGTTTTTTGGGTTTTTTTTTTGCGGTACGCGGGCCTCTCACTGTTGCGGCCTCTCCCGTTGCGGAGCACAGGCTCTGGATGCGCAGACTTGGGCAATAGCTCACGGGCCCAGCAGCTCCGCTGCATGTGGGATCTTCCCGGACCGGGGCACGAACCCGTGTCCCCTGCATCGGCAGGCGGACTCTCAACCACTGCGCCACCAGGGAAGCCCCCTAGCCAGTTTTATGTTAAAAAAATTATGGTCCTTCCTCATGTGCATGTTTGACTAAATAGACCAATCTTACAAAGGATAACATAGAACTCCAATTATCATTTTGTGGAAACTTTGATCTCCCCAAACTTGTTTTCTTTAAACTAAGTTAGAAGACCATGGCTACAATATTAAGCAATCTGAGTGGGATTGTTATTTTAATTGGTATCTAGAGGCTACTAAACATTCAGGATTCTAAAATTGCCTCCTTATTTCTACATTGACTGAAGCAAAATAAACAACCAAAGATGGATAAAAAAATTCCAGAGCCCTTTTCCTCAGTGCTAACCAAGGTCCTTTCTAACCCCACTGTTCCACCTCCTCTGTATCCCTCCTTGCCCCTTCCTGAGTCTCTCCTCTGTCTGAATTTACTTTCGTTCCTCACCAAACTGAGCCCATTAAGATCTTCTTTTTCAAAATGAGACCTTCTGAGCATCCTACTAAAAACTGCCCTAGATTTCCTACGCCCCATGGACAAAGACCAAAAAATTAGGGCTGTAATTAAGGATTTCCCCAAGGTAACTGAGGATCCCCATACATTTGCTGAGGAATTCAGTATTGTAACCCCAACCTACCAACATAGTCTCTCTGGTCTCTATTTATTAGTTCATTTGCTTGTTGGAGAATGTCAGGCCCCACAATGGATTAAAACTGCAGGTTGGGGAAACCCTGAACAACTTCTAGGGTTTAAGCTAAACGAACCAGTAGCCCTTTTATATGGTCAACCTCATCATATAGCCAAAAGGCTGCACAGAACCATCCCTAGAGCCTTCCCCAAACCTGTGGACTGGAATAAAACTCAGGTATGCATCCAAAAGCCTGCCGAATCCTTCCATGACTATTAGAACAAACTCCAAATTGTTTCCAAAGAAAATTCTGGACTCCCCATAGACATTGAGTCCACTGAGGTGGTTTTTTTTTTTTTTAAACAGTATATATTTTTTAAACTAATTTATTTATTTTATTTATTTTTGGCTGTGTTGGGTCTTTGTTGCTGTGCGCAGGCTTTCTCTAGTTGCGGCGAGCGGGGATACTCTTGGTTGCGTAGGCTTCTCATTGCTGTGGCTTCTCTTGTTGTGGAGCATGGGCTCTAGGTGCACGAGCTTCAGTAGTTGTGGCTCACGGGCTCAGTAGTTGTGGCTCTCGGGCTCTAGAGCGCAGGCTCATTGGTTGTGGCACACGGGCTTAGTTGCTCCGCGGCATGTGGGATCTTCCCAGACCAGGGCTCGAACCCCTGTCCCTTGCATTGGCAGGCGGATTCTTAACCACTGCGCCACCAGAGAAGTCCCCACTCAGGTGGCTTTTAATTCCATGTGTATAAATTGCCTGCACAAGGACTTATCCTTGTTGGTCAAAAGAACCTGTATCAAATGGGAGACAGTGTTCACCCCTGACCTTGTCAATCTGGCTAATAAATTAGCTCACACCATAGAAGGTGACTCTAGAAAAAAGACAACTAAGATTTTGAATCTACAACACCAACGGATAGAAACTCCAAAGCAAATCCGTCCTACAGAACTATGTCATTATTGTAAAAAACCTGACCATGGAAAAAAGATGGCTACAAATTGAAATCCAAATAGTCACAACCTTCTAAGAACCCATGGCCAAACCCACCCCCAATGATGGGACTCCAAGGACACACAGGGACTGTTCCTTGTTCTGCCATTAAATAGACTGGAGGAAACTACTCTCCAGATCAGGGACCAATTCCTTACAGTATTTTCTTTTTTAAAATACATTAATTTATTTGTTTGTTTGTTTGTTTGTTTATTGCTGTGTTGGGTCTTCATTGCTGCGTGCGGCCTTTGTCTAGTTGAGGCAAGCCAGGGCTACTCTTTGTTGCTGTGAGTGGGCTTCTCATTGCGGTGGCTTCTCTTGTTGTGGACCATGGGCTCTAGGCACACAGGCTTCAGTAGTTGTGGCGCACGGGCTTAGTTGCTCCGCGGCATGTGGAATCTTCCCGGACCAGGGCTCGAACCCGTGTCCCCTGCATTGGCAGGCGGATTCTTCACCACTGCGCCACCAGGAAAGTCCCTCCTTACAGTATTATTTGACACAGGAGCTACTCTTATAAGTGCTCAACCCCACTACAATTAAACAGTCCCTTTCTTGGAGTAATATGTATGTTCAAACAGTGGGAATCTTTAAAAAACTGCAATGTGTCCTTATTTCTCAGCCCATATTTTTTTGTCTGGACCTTTGCAAGAAAAATGCCTGCTCCCAAACATTTACTGGGATGAGATTTTCTGGAGAAATACAATGCTGCCTTTTTTTTTTCTCTGAAAAGGCAGAAATATCCCTTGAGTTTGAATTCAACACTTAGGAAAATTTAACCCCTTTTGCCATTATTGGCACTCTACAAACCAAGGCAGTCCAAACTTTGTACTCATCTGTCCTATTAAACCTGGAATTCCCTAATCTTTGGACAAAATTCTTAACAGAAAAAGGCACAATTCATGGTGCCCCTCCCATTATGATCCGGATTGGCCACACAAAACCTCTCCTAAGAATAAACAAATATCCTGTGAATATCCAGGGCGTAAGGCCCATTACAGAGGACCATAAGGCCCAAGGACTTATTATCCTTTGTGCTAGTCCTTGTAATACCCTTATTTTGCCTGTTAAAAAAAAAGGATGAGGATGGAGATTTGTCCAAGACCGTAGGGCAATAAATAACATTGTAATTCTCTGCTGTCCTGTCTTTTCTAATCCCCACATGCTGTTGGTATCCATCCATACTAGAAGCAACTTTTACATTCTAGTCAACTTATACAGTGGGTTTTTAGTGTCCCTGTTGAAAGGGGTAGTCAGTGTCTCTTTGCCTTTACCTGAAGGACAACAGTACATCTGGACAGTCATGCCTCAAGGCTTTACTGAGGCCTTCTTACTTCTCACAAGTTTGAAAGGCTGATTTAAATGACAGAAAATTCGCTGGAGGCTTTCTTGGACTAGCTAGTCATTGTCATAATTGGATCCCAAATTTCTCCTTAGTGGTTCAGCCCCTATATGCCTTACTAAAGAACACCAACCTGACCCCATTGTTTGGATGATCAAGATAGCTTGGGCTTTAAGGTCTTGAAAGAAAGCCTAATAAATCCACCTGCCTTTGGACACCTAAATTATCAGCTACCCATTTTCCTTTTTGTATATGAGAAGGAAGGGAATGCCCTCAGATTACTTACCCAAAAACATGGGGACTATCACCGACCTTTATGTTTCTACAGCCAACAGTGAGATTCAGTGGCCTGAGAGTACTCCACCCCCACCCCTTAGAGCGATGCCTGCTTCCACTCTTTTAGTAAAGGCTACTGAAGGGACTGTTATAGGATCCTCCTTGATCATCTTTGTACCTTAGCCTGTTGAGCCTTTCTTAAATTTTGTACCACACTCAAAACCTTTGAGCGAGACGTCTTACCACCTATGAAATCCTCTTACTAACCTCCCCTCATATGACTCTTGTTCATTATAACAGTCTCAAACCCTGCTATCCCTCTTCCCTCTTGCACTGATGAAGTTCCCCATGTCTGTTTGACTTTGATGGATCACCTCTTGACCCCTCATGATGACTTACAAGAAACCCCCTTGGTGAATGCTGATCTGGTTAATTGATGGTTCTTACCTAAAAAGTGAGAATGGCAAATTCTGTGCCAGGTATGCCAGGTCATTGAGGCTGCACCCTTGCCTTCAACCACTTCAGCCCAACAAGAGGAGTTACAAGCTCTCATTCAAACGTGTTTTAGCCAAAGGCAAGACGGCAAATGTCTGTACAGATAGTTGACATGCCTTTGGGATAGCCCATGGCTTTGGAATGTTATGGAAACAGTGGGGTTTCCTTACTTCTAGTGGAGTTAAAATTAAGAATGGCCCTTATGTCCAAAATTTGTTGGATGCTATACTGCTGCCAGCAGCTCTAGCTGTCATTAAAGTCCCTGGGCATTCCAAGTCTGATTTTCTGGAAGCCAAAGGAAACCACCTCACCAGTATTCCTGCAAAAAATGCCACCCTTCTGAGATCTATAAGCCAAACCTCTGTCATAGTCCAGAAGGCTACTCCCCCTGGCGAGGACCTAAGGGAACTAGCCAGGGAAGTACAACAGTTGGCCTCTGAAAGAGAAAAACAGAATTGGAAAATCAAAGGCTGTTGTACTGTGAAGTAAAGGGACTCTGGTTTGGACCCAGTAATTAATTGGTCCTGCCAAAAAAAATCTAAAATTTCCCTTTTTAACTACCATATATGAATTAAACCATTGGTCCAGTGAGAAAATGGTAACATTTATGAATGAATCTTGGTGGAGAAACGTCGGCAAGGCCACAAAAAACACATATCTTGTCCTAAATTCAACCCAGAGAAGACTATCTACACTGCCTGGGGACATTTTGATTTACCCAATAGACCATTTGAGGTCTGGCAGATGGATTTCATACAATTGTCCCTGTCTCATGGATATAAATATATGAGGCTAGTAATGGTGTGCATGTTTTCACATGGACTGAAGCATTTCCATGTAGAAAGGCAGCTGCCTCTTCTGTAGCTAAAGTCCTTTTAAAAAAGATTACTTCCATTTGAGGAACCACCCTGGAACTCCATAGTGACCGGAGAACCCACTTTACTGGACAATTACTTTCACAAATCTGTGCTGTCTGGCCAGTTCTACAACATTTTCATTTTGCTTATCATCCTCACTCTTCAGGACTGGTTGAACATACAAATGGAATTATCAAGATCCATTGGCTAAATTAGTTAAAAATCTCCAAATACCTCAACCAAAAATACTTCTGCTGGTTCTTCTAACTCTGGGACCCGTTCCATTCAGGATTCATAAGCTCTCACCCTTTGAAATAATTATAGGACAGCCAACGCATCTAGTCCCTGCTTCCTTTGACCTACAAATAATAAAAGGGGATATATTTCAGATTTGCAAAAGTCTAATTAAATCCGTTGACAATAATAATGCTTTGGAGGAATAATCTTTCCACAGCATGCTCCCAGGAGACAAAGATGTCAAACACCACACTTCGCAGCCTGGTGACTTCGTCTGTTGGAGAAGGCATATCCATAAAGTTTCCCTCCAACCCTGTTGCAAGGGCCCCTACCAGCTGTTGCTGACTAACCCCTGTGTCGCTAAACTCCAAGGGATGGACTCCTGGATTCATGCGTCTCTTCTATAAAAAGGCCCGCAGGGGCTTCCCTTGTGGCGCAGTGGTTGAGAGTCCGCCTGCTGATGCAGGGGACACGGGTTCGTGCCCCGGTCCGGGAAGACCCCACATGCCGCGGAGCGGCTTGGCCCGTGAGCCATGGCTGCTGAGCCTGAGCGTCCGGAACCTGTGCTCCACAATGGGAGAGGCCACAACAGTGATAGGCCCGTGTACCGCAAAAAAAAAAGGCCCCCAAACTTGAGTAGATCTGCAACCTAACTGGTGATTCAAAGCTAAAATTTTCTACTGAAGCAGATGACATCAGAAGTAGACAGCTTTCCCAGGATATCCAGACAGGCCTGTGTCATGCTGCTTAAAGTTCTAATTGCCCTTTCTTTGGCTTTCTTGCTGCTCTCATTAGCTTTAGCGCATCCCTTGGTGCACCTTACCAAAACTCCCTGATTCTGCCAGCCTTACGGATTGTTTGATTTGTGCCAGAGCTAATAACATTCATGATGAACCTGAACTGGTAACCTGGCCATTAACCTTAGAAGGATGGCGAAATCTGTCTGGCAGAGATGTAGGCTTTTCCTTTGGTACCTTTGAAGAGGTGCATGTTCTTCCTTGCAGCAAATTGGCACCAGACATTACAGCATTCCATTGGGTGCCCCCTGCCCATAAAGGAATACCCCTTAATCAAGTCTGGACTCTTACCCAAAATCTTTCTTTGTGTTTCGAAAACATTTATGGTACTGGCAAAACTCTGGCATCCCTCCCACTAAACGCTTGTAACTATACAATTCTATATGACTCAGATGATCATGAATTCACTCCCTGCTGGAATCAAGAAGACTAAATGTCTCCTCCATTAATGTATCTCTGTGGTGGGATAATGAAAATTATAATGGTACCAGGGAATGGGAAGCGGATGTGCTTCCTTTCGATGGTACTTAATAGGGAATTGATCAAAAATCTGGTGAATGGTGGGAACTTAATTCAACTTACCTTCTCCCTGGAGATTCCCCAGACCTTCATGAGAAACTCACCCGCAATAATCAAACTCACCTGTTATTCCAAATGTATAGAAATTTAAAATGTTCTTACAGCCATTCCCACCATGCTGACTGTCATGTGCTATATGTAAATGACCATGTTTTTGATCCTGAGAGCTCTTTTATACCAGGAAAAAAAAGGGGGCCCACGTAACATCCTGTCTTTAGAAAACACTGGTTATTTCTTTCTGTGCAGAAACACTCCTCCTTAAATGGAAGGGACGTTGTGGAGTCGTTGCCCTTCCACTGCCTATGTACCCAGTCTGGGTTCTTTCTCCTAACAACTTAAAAGAGCACGTCAAAGCTGGGATGGATATAATTTTGAATGGATGCCCACAAATAACCCCATAGTAGATAGAAAGGGGTTTGGGCGTGCCTTTGCCTGAGTCTTTTTCCCCTTGGGTTGGAGTAACAGACTTGAAAAAGCAATTTGAAACCTCTCTGTAGTCATGGCAACTACCTTTCATGCTTCTCTTAGAGCCTTTGAAAATCAACAAACCCAAACAGACAGCCTAGCGCAAGTAGTCTTACAAAACCACAGAGCACTACACCTCCTCACTGCACACTAGGGAGGAACCTGTGCTCTGCTTGGGGCAGAAGGCTGTTTTTATGTTAACAAATGGGGAAAAATAATGCAAGAAATAAAAAATGATGGACAGTATCAATCTGTTAACTGAAATAGGCCAAGCTCCAGGACTTGGGACATTCTCAACCTATTAAATATAGGTAGCTGGGGAAACTGGTTGAGAAGTTTGTTCCGGTCAGTAACCATAACTGGACTTCTGACCCTGGGTGTCATCCTCCTAATGAAATTTCTGCTGTCTTATTTCAGTAGGCAAATGTCTTTCCCTCAGATGTACGTACAGGATAAAGTTCCTAAGGCTTATCATGAGGCTCAATTGACCATGGAAACCAACCTGACCACCTTAGAGGACTATGACTGAGATTCCCCATGTTGTTCAAATGAAGCCAAAAATCCACTTGCCATTTCCCTCTTCGGTGGAACAGAACATCTTAGAATGGTCCTCTGCAGCTCCAAGGGACACACAGCCCAACATCTAACAACATCTCTGACTAAACAAATGCCCACGCAATAAGGTTGATCAGCGATACTGTCTGAGAAAGATCCTGCTCAAGCGAGGGAAGAGTGAAAGGATTTTAATCTAAAATGGAACCAAAGGATATGAAATGTAGACCCATTCATGTGCCCTCAGAAAAACAAAACCTAAACACTGAGAGACTGATTTCCCATGAATACCCGATTTAGAGAATTATCAAATTTACAGATTTATCGAAACTTAACCTGTGACTAGTGAGCATCCTCCAAGAATCTCTTCCCATCTTCGAACCAGTGACTTGCTGCATGGCCCCCAACTAGACTCTCCTTTTTTTTTTTTTTTTTTTTTTTTTGCGGTACGCGGGCCTCTCACTGTTGTGGCCTCTCCCGTTGCGGAGCACAGGCTCCGGACACGCAGGCTCAGCAGCCGTGGCTCACGGGCCCAGCCACTCCGTGGCATGTGGGATCTTCCCGGACTGGGGCACGTACCCGTGTCCCCTGCATCGGCAGGCGAACTCTCAACCACTGCGCCACCAGGGAAGCCCTGGACTCTCCTTTTTTGCACTGCTTGCCCATAAAAGGAACCCATCCTAAACCTTCAACAGACTTGCCTGTAACTCGTTGCAGCTTGGCTGTCGCAAATTGCAATTACTCTGCTGTTCCCAAATAAACTTGATTTCTGGTACCTTGAGCTTCACCTCTTTTCTTTTAGATTGACTTTTTTTTTTTTTTTTGGCTGCACTGCAGCGGCATGTGGGATCTTAGTTCCCTGACCAGGGATTGAACCCGTGCCCTCTGCATTGGAAGCACGGAGTCTTAACCACTGGACTGCCAGGGAAGTCCCAGAGACTGACATTTTATTTTCCTAACTGATCAGAGATTGACATTTTATTCTCCTAACTGATTTTCAAAAAGCAGAGAAGTTTAAAATTTTAATTAATTCAAGTTTTTCTTTGCTGGTTTGTGCTTTTGGATTCTAAGAAATCTTCACCTAACCCAAGGGTCATAACTTCTCTGCTTCTTTCCTAGAAGTTTTGTAGTTCTTGCCCTCACATTTAGGTCTATGATAATTTTGAGTGAATTAATAGTGCTTGTTCAGACCTCTCCTTTGTCTGATGTTAATAAGCCACTGCAGTGTTGGGCCTGGGATGCTGGAGGGCTTTCCTCATTGTCCTTCTCCACTCGCAACTTTTAGCAGGCACTGCTGGCATGTGCCAGATAGGGGCTTTCTCACCATGCTGTTTCTCCTCCAGCAGTAGACTGTTGATGCTTTTTACTCCGTGTGAGAATCGTGATGGAGGCAGAGGGTCATTCTCCTCCGTGATGATTTGTTTGTTTTTTCAAATGTATACATCTGTGCATAATCACGACTCACAGAGTTCTCTTGCTTTCTTCCCCAGTCCGGATTCCCCCAAAAGATAACCAGTATTCCAGTTGCCACCATTGTAGATTTGTTTTACCTGTTCTTAAACTTTATATAAGTGAAATTCTGTAGCAACGTTTTGTGTCGGGCTTCGGTCACTAAACAGTTCTGAGATTCATGCACCTTGTTGCGTGTACCAGTGGTGTGTGGGTTTTTGTTTTGTTTTTTGCTGTGTATAATTTTATTGTACTAATATACCACAGTTTATAAAGACTATTTAAACAGTTGGATAATTGTCTAATTATCTAATTAATCATCTTGTAATTATCCTAAAAGTAACATGCCAATGGTCTATTCACTTTGTGGCTGAGGCCAGAAACCTAAGAATCATCTTTGACACTTCTTCTCATACCCCTCTTGAAGTCTAATGAGAAAATGCTGTTTATTCCTCTTTCATACTTGTGGCCTGAATCCAGCGACTTCTCCCTACTTTTGTATCTCTTGCCCAGAATTGTGCACAAGCCTCTTTACTACTTTCATTCTTGCCCTAGGTCTGTTCTCCAGTCAGCGGCTGGAGGAATCTCTTCACAGACGTTTCTCACCTGCTGTCAACCTGCAGTGGCTTGCTTTCTCTCTTGAGAATAAAATCTGAAGTCCTTACTGGGACCTGCAAAGCTCTTATCTGACTGCAGCTACCTCTTCAACCTTATTTCCTACATCCCTTTCTTTCTCTGACTCAGTGTTAGCTGCACTGGCCCACTTGCTATTTTTCTCTGCCCAGGAGAGAAAATTATCTTCTGCCCATTTTTGGATTGGGTTGTTTGTATTTTTGATATTGAACTGCATGAGCCATTTATATATTTTTGAGATTAATCCCTTGTCGGTTGCTTCGTTTGCAAATATTTTCTCCCATTCCAAGGGTTGAATTTTCGTTTTGTTTATGGTTTCTTTTGCTGTGCAAAAGCTTTTAAGTTTAATTAGATCCCATTTGCTTATTTTTGTTTTTATTTTCATTTCATTATTTTTCTCTTGGTTCACAAGGTCCAGTACTTTGCTCCCTCATTCTATTTTGGTCTCGGCTCAAATCTCACCTCATGAGAGAGGCTTGCCTTTAATGACCAAATCTAAAAGACTATTCCTGCCCCATTTCTTGCCTTACCCAATATTATTTTTTATAATATTTATCACTATTTTCATTAGTATAATTAGTTATTTGTCTATATATCTGTCTGTCTCCCCGCTGCTCTTTGTTGAGAGCAGGGACTTTGCCAAATCCAGTGTGTTTTAGGCCTGTCATGTTAGCCATTCGAGAATCGTTTCTGAATTATTGAATAGGGATTTAATGATTTTTAAAAAATATTTATTTATTTGGCTGTGCCAGGTATTAGTTGTGGCATGCAGGATCTTTAGTTGCTCCATGTAGGATCTAGTTCCCTGACCGGGGATCAAACCTGGGTCCCCTGCATTGGGAGCATGGAGTCTTAGCCACTGGACCACCAGGGAAGTCCTAGGGATTTAATGATATTGCTTATCAGTTTCTAACTATAACATAGTATTCAAGTGGATTGTTCTTTGATAATGTTAACATCATTCTATTATAGGTCATTACTCTTTTTATTCCCCCTCCCCCTTCCCTTTATTTGCAGTTATTACAGAGAGCATTTGCTTAATTTCTTTTTTTTTTGTGGTACGCGGGCCTCTCACTGTTGTGGCCTCTCCCATTGCGGAGCACAGGCTCCGGACGCGCAGGCTCAGCAGCCATGGCTCACGGGCCTAGCCGCTCCCTGGCATGTGGGATCTTCCCGGACCGGGGCACGAACCCGGGTCCCCTGCATAGGCAGGTGGACTCTCAACCATTGTGCCACCAGGGAAGCCCATTTGCTTAATTTTGAAAAGCATCTCTTGAGAATTAGAAAAAGAAGTAGTAAACATAGAGTACCAATTCAAGAATTGGATTATTCCACATTGCTACTATCTGTTCCAAATTAAGACATCTGGTGACTGAAGAAGTTTGGTTTCTTCTCTGTTTGGTTAACCAGCTGGTTGTTTTGGAAAGGCAAAGGCAGTTCATTGTTCTTGTTGAAAGAAGCTGGGTATTCATAGACTTACTATAAAGGGTGACTTTGGGGTGAAAGATTTACTTGAGAAACTGGATATCTCAAGATGTTATTGAGGAAAATGTCTTTGTTTTTTAAAGATACTTTGAATGTTATATCTGGAACCTGAAGGATAATCTCATACTGCATGAGAGAGTGTGTGTGTCATTCCTTCCCACTCCCTTCCTCTTTTCCTTGGTAACAAATTCCTGCACTTTAAAAACTGCTCTCCCTAAGAATTTTAGTGTATTTAATGCATGAAGTGCCATATGTTGCTGCAACCAGTATCTTGAACATTCGTGTGAACAAGAATAGCATATTCAGGCTCGCTAACCAGGATTAATTTACAAAGACATTGTCTCAGTCATTAATGAATATGATATTTAAAATTACATTGAAATTGTAGCAGATGTCAGTTTAGCATACCTTCCACTAAATATGCAGCACTTCTGCCCAATTTAAAACAAATGGTTCTTTGATACATTGTTTTTTTTTTTTTTTTTTTTTTTTTTTTTGCGGTATGCGGGCCTCTCACTGTTGTGGCCTCCCCCGTTGCGGAGCACAGGCTCCGGACGCGCAGGCTCAGCGGCCATGGCTCACGGGCCCAGCCGCTCCGCGGCATATGGGATCCTCCCAGACCGGGGCACGAACCCGTATCCCCTGCATCGGCAGGCGGACTCTCAACCACTTGCGCCACCAGGGAGGCCCTGATAGATTGTTTTAAGGCCAATTATGTGTCAGTTTAAAACATACACACAAATTTCTCTAAATTTTTTTTCTTTTTGGTGGTACGCAGGCCTCTCACTGTTGTGGCCTCTCCCGTTGCGGAGCATAGGCTCCGGAGGCGCAGGCTCAGCGGCCATGGCTCACGGGCCCAGCTGCTCTGCGGCATGTGGGATCCTCCCGGACCGGGGCACGAACCCGTGTCCCCTGCATCGGCAGGCGGACTCTCAACCACTGTGCCACCAGGGAAGCCCTCTCTAAATTTTTGATTTAAAAGTTTTCTTAGAAATGTTCTGCAGAAGTTAAACCAATGCATGCTTTTTATCCCAAGGTATTGATTTCTCTAGGACATAGTAGTAGTGCATATCAGGGACTGTTCTTTAATGTCCAGTATAGAACTTTTGTAGCTAACATTAGATTTTTCCCATTTGCCACTGACCTTGCCACTAGCACATGACATTAGACATTAGCAGCTACTGCTTCCAAATGCTCTGCTAACACAACTTTGAAACTTGAAGCGTACTATCCAGGTATTTGTAAATTATCCCTCAGTTGAGTTTGTTTGACGTTTTCTTAAGATTAGGCTGGGGTTATGAATTTTTGAGAGGAATGCCACAGAAGTAAACTATCTTTCTCATCACATCACATCAGAGGACAAGTGACATCAACATGACTTACTACCAAAGATGCTGACCGTGATCAGTTGGTTAAGGTGGTGTCTTCTGATTTTCTCTAGTTGAATTTACTATCTTTTACTCTTTCAATACTCTGTTCTTTGGAAGCAAGTAATTAAGTCCAGCCTATACTCCAGAAGAGGAGAACTGAGCTCCACCTCCTGGAGGAGGTTGTATCTGCTTATATTAGTTGGAATTTTTCTGTAAGGAAGCTATGTCCCTTCTCCCTCATTTATTTACTTACTCAATCATTTATTTTTATCAGTATGGATTCATGGGTGTTTATTTTATTGTTTGGTTGCTTTTTTGCCCAAACTGGTCTAGAGTGACCAGTGGGAGATCCTGGCTCTTGTGTCTTTTTTTTTTTTTTTTTTTTAAGCACTTCTTTACTTGCAGGCACTATTCGATGCTGTAGGCTCATCTTGTATTTTCCCTGTCCCAGACCCAGATTCAGGCCATTTGTCCAAGGAGGTCAAAGGGTAGTTTTAATTTTTATTGGGGTATAGTTGATTTACAATGTTGTGTTAGTTTCAAGTGTACAGCAAAGTGAATCCGTTATACATATACATATTTTTAGATTCAAGGGTTGTTTTTTTTTTTTTTTTTTTTTTCGGTACGCGGGCCTCTCGCCATTGTGGCCTCTCCCGTTGCGGAGCACAGGCTCCGGAAGCGCAGGCTCAGCGGCCATGGCTCACGGGCCCAGCCGCTCCGCGGCATGTGGGATCCTCCCGGACCAGGGCACGAACCCGTGTCCCCTGCATCGGCAGGCGGACTCTCAACCACTGTGCCACCAGGGAAGCCCCTCAAGGGTATTTTTAATAGGGTAGATCTTAAGCCTTTCTGATTAGTACCTAACTAAAAGACAAGAATTTTGGAGAAGTTCACTGAGAGCTTGTTTTACTTCAGTGAAACTATATAATCTTCTAAAACATACTGAAGGGGGCTTCCCTGGTGGCGCAGTGGTTGAGAGTCCCCCTGCCGATGCAGGGGACACGGGTTCATGCCCCGGTCCGGAAGGATCCCACATGCCGCGGAGCTGCTGGGCCCCTGAGCCATGGCCGCTGGGCCTGCGCGTCCGGAGCCTGTGCTCCGCAGTGGGAGGGGCCACAGCAGTGAGAGGCCCGCGTACCGCAAAAAAAAAAAAAAAAAAAAAAAAAAATACTGAAGTTCATTTGCTCTTTAGAAATGTATTTTTCATTAAAAAATGAAAAATGAAATCTTAAAAAGCACCCACTCAATTTGATATGTCAGTGGTTTATTCAGAATTGAGTTGCTGATTTAATATTCATGTTCATGAAATTTTGCATATTGGTTCACTTTTTAAAAAATAGTTTTAATATAAAAGTAACAGAATGCTTTCATTTTTTAAAAGCTGTAGAATGGTATTTTTAAAATGTGAATGTGAAATGAAATAAGGCAAATCAAATGAAGTTATTAGAAAGAAAGGAAATCAATATTTGCTTATTTTCTTTATGCCAAGAATTATGCCCACTACCTCCTTCTGCTTTGTGTTCCTGTGTCATCCTCTGATTATCTCTGTCCTTGTACCATCACCCTATAGTGTAATTGTTTACTGGTCTGTCTCCTAAGTTCTTGAAGGCAGCAAGTATGTTTCTCATCTGAATCTCCAGCATTTAGCACTGTACTTGGCTATAAAAGGTGCTCAATATCAAGTATGTCCATTTCTATCCCCATTTTAAAGATGAAGAAACTGAGGCTTACAGAGGTTAGGTTAATTTGTACAATGATGACTTTGCTAGTTTGTGGTAGAACAAGGGCTTGAAATTAGTATGTTTTATTCTTAAACGTATTGCTTTTTTATTGTATCACACTGACAGATTATTGACAAGCTGAAAATTACTTCACTGCATTATTTCCAAATTGACAATCTCTGAAAATATTCATAAGAAACTGGTAACATTTGACGACTCCTGGGAGAAGAAAGGGGCTTGAGGACAGAAATGTTCTAAGATATTAGTTTTGGAACCTTTTGAATTTTGAACCATGGGACTATTTTAGAAATTCAAAAATATAGATAAATTTTTAAAGTACACAGAAACTTACCAGATTGAGTTTTATATTAAGTTTTAAAATATTGTAGCATTTCAGAGGTTTGTTTGTTTTTTTGTTTTGTTGATGTCTTTAGAAGCAGGGATCCTACCATTATTACTGAGCATAGGTTTTCATAGTCTTCAGACAATTCCTTTGTGTATCCTATTTTTTGGAATAGGTGGGTAAGGGGAGAGGATAGAATGTTCTAAAGGGAACAAAAGATCAAAGTCCCCATCTTAAATATGAATGACATTTGACTTTTTAAAGTATGTTCCCTATATCTTTATTTGTAGGAGCCTCTTACATTAAGTCAGTACTTGGTGATAACACCCAAGACTTTATTTGATTATCTCTAATTAGTTAGGCTGGTTCTGGCTGCATTAACAAAAACTCCACTGCAAATTGACTTAAATAGTCAGAAAATGTTGAATCTCATACACATGGAATTAAAGTTGTTTCCATCAGTCGGATTGGGTACCCTTTAGAATTAGCATTCCACATGTGAACAGATTGTTAGTTAGGAGGGGAATACATGCGTGGACTGGCAAAAATGTAAGGTTTCTGAACCAATTACTGGTTTAAAAGGATGGCATTACTATGATTAGGTTAATTAGGATCCATCCCTGGTGCTACAGGCAACTGAAACAACGTTGATGCCACACGGAGGGGGGAGGGGTGAGTTGGAGGGGTTCCATCATGCTAGATGTCCTCTACAGTTTCTTAATTGCCCTTCAAATAAAATACGATATATGTTTGACCCCTCCACTGCTAATACGTTGTTTGTTTGTTTGTTTGTTTGCGGTACGCGGGCCTCTCACTGTTGTGGCCTCTCCCGTTGTGGAGCACAGGCTCCGGACGCACAGGCTCAGCGGCCATGGCTCACGGGCCCAGCCGCTCCGCGGCATGTGGGATCTTCCCGGATCGGGGCACGAACCCGTGTACCCTGCATCGGCAGGCTGTCTCGCAACCACTGCGCCACCAGGGAAGCCCAAGTTTTGAGGAATGTAATTGTTCGTGGTGGGTAATGGGTTGCATAGGGGTTTCTTTTACTGTTCTTTATTCCATACAAATTCCATAATAAAAAATGGGACACAAAAAAATTAAAAGTAATGGCTGCTTACCGTAACCTTTTTCTGTGTTTGTGTTTTTTCAATCATCCTGCTCCCTTTTTTAAAATAAATTTATTTATTTTATTTATTTATTTTTGGCTGCTTTGGGTCTTCATTACTGTGTGCGGGCTTTCTCTAGTTGTGGTGAGCGGGGGCTACTGTTCGTTGCGGTGCACGGGCTTCTCATTGCAGTTGCTTCTCTTGTGGAGCATGGGCTCTAGGTGCGTGGGCTCCAGTAGTTGTGGCGCACGGGCTCTAGAGCGCAGGCTCAGTAGTTGTGGCGCACGGGCTTAGTTGCTCGGCAGCATGTGGGATCTTCCTGGACCAGGACTCGAACCTGTGTCCCCTGCATTAGCAGGCGGATTCTTAACCATTGCGCCACCAGGGAAGCCCCCATCCTGCTCCCTTTCTTTCTCCTCTGCTTATATGTAGAATTAATATGTAATTCTTTCTGTCAAAGCCTAATAGGCATATTCCTTAATTAAAGTTGACACTAATATTTTAGTACTTACATGGAAGAGGAATAGCATAGAATTGAAATGAACACGGACGGGTTCACAGGTTTTAAAGTTACAATTTGGGTTTCAAATCAGACTCCCCCTGTTATTACCCATGAGAGCATTGGCAAGTTATTCAGTTTCTCTGAACTTCAATTTCCTCTGTAAAATGGTGATAATAATACCTGTCTCATAGGGTTAAATGATTAGGGTAAAAAAATTAGATGTATGAATAAGTTTCTAGCACACCGCCTAGCATTTGTTGAACTCCAATTACGATTATTTTCTTCTCTGAGAGACTCAATCATCCTAGCCCAATTTGATAGATATGTTAGCATTATTGTAGTTAAATTATAAGTGTGGATTGTGAAGTTATTAGAGCCCATTCCTGAATCACTTTTCCCGTTTAGCTTCTCCCTGCATTGGGGACATTAGCCGGATCTCTGCATTGTGCAATCATCAGAGCTAGTTCTAGGCGGTCAATGGGCAGTATTAAGTTTCAGCTGTGGGGAATTAGTTTTTCTGACCCAAGTCTGATAAATTGTTTCAAAAGAAAACTAGTCCTTTCTCCAACATACAGCTCAAATACAACTCTTATTCTTTAGTAGTAAAAATGTAATAGTATTTGTTGCTTATGCTGTCAGATCTTTCAAGTATGATGAACATTTATTCATACCCGAAAGACAGAAATATATCTATTTCTAAGGATACTGCTCATTTCTGACTTCCTACAAAGTAATATGCCAAAAACTTTTAGTATAGTGCCTTTTGTAATCAATAGTTTCTAAATAGGTATAAAATGTGTGTTTTCGTTTAATACAATTTTTTCATCTTGTTTAAATGAGAAAGAAAGCTACTTCCTCTTCCATCATGGAATGATTTAAGCTACCTAGGCTGTCCTTCAGATTTCATATTCAAACTTGGCCAATTCAGGAATAAGAGCAACACCTAGTTGCGGCTAGATGTATTTAGGATGTACTTTATATATAGAAATGACATTTTATTGGGTTTATTTTAATAGGAAGTAAAATGAAAAAATATTTTGATTGATAAAGATAACTTACATTTTACTAAGGCAAAAGCCACAAAAGAAATACTTATATTTAGGGATTTTGTTATCAAGTAACTAACTCTTAATTACCTAAGGACAGTTCTTCAGATTAGAGATTAGTCAGCATTTCCCTTCTAATGTGTTGCAAGATGGCAGTTCACCAAGAAGTTAATATTTTCACCCCCTTGAAGCTTACCCTAAGGTGTTTGTTTTAGGGTGTCTTTCTAAACATCTTCCAGCTACTGCATTATATTCAGACACGAGAATTCTGTATCCCAGTAAAGACCACAACAGCAGTGGTGGTGGCTCAATGCCAGGGCACTGCTGGGGGTCTGCTATTTCCTGATCTGTACCAGGTGGGTCAAGATGAGATATTAGTAATTTTTTCAGAACAGTTAGGCCAATATTTAAATTGGGTTATGGTTGCTTGCTACCTCTACTAACTCAAGGACAAGGAATTTTTTTTAATGAAAACTCTTTAGCCAAGTGAACCAACATAGCTTTAGACTCTACTAAACTTCCTTTACCTGGACCTCTTCTCCTTGTCTCATGTCAGCGTTGGGAAAGTAAGAACTGCAATATGATCCAACAGGTAGTGGCGGTAACTCCATCCATTACTTTCTCTTTTCTCTGCTGTTCTCTTTTGGCTTATCTTCATTTCTCTTTTCTCCTCCCTAGTCTTTGCTTTAGTACTCTTTTCTGTCCCTCTCTTTTTGTCCCCTCTTTCATTTATGTGTGTGTGTGTGTATGTATTAATATAAGAAAAGCTCACTCTACATCCTCAGCTCTCACTAGCCTGTTGAGATCTAGAATGCTAACTAAGCTTCCTTTTATGCATCTAACAGAAATAAATAGAGAAAAGATTAAAATTATGGATAATCTTATTTGTTCTCTTTATATGTTTTTGTTAGGTTGAACTATATGAAGTTGTCAATATTGTTTTGATCTACAGAAATAGATTGAACCGTATAGTTCAATATACTCTTAGTAGCCTTCAGCAAAAGTGAGATTTAGAAATGGATTGGAAGGGAGATCAGCTCGGTGCTTTGTGACCACCGAGGTCGGGGGGATAGGGAGGGTGTGAGGGAGACGCAAGAGGGAGGAGATACGAGGATATATGTATACATATAGCTGATTCACCTTGTTATAAAGCAGAAACTAACACCATTGTAAAGCAGTTATACTCCAATAAAGATTTTAAAAACAAAAAAGAAAAAGAAATGGATTGGAAGAGAGCCCTGAGTAGGAGAGTTGGATATTCCCCAGAGGTTCTGGCTTAGAGAACTGGGTGGATCAGAGTGTTTTCATGGTGCCAATACCATTGACCAACCTGGAGAACATTGAGAAGCATATTTTGATTTTGTTTTTAAGGAGAAGGTTGGTGGGGGCATAAATAATCAGTTTTACTTTGAGGTGTACTGGGACATGTTCAAGGAGAAATGACTAGTAGACACTTGGAAATATGGACTTGTAAATAGATGAGCTCATTGGCACTTAGGTGGCACTTGAAAACATGAATGTCAATGAGGTTGCCTTGTGAGAATGTCAAGTGAGAAGAAAAGAGAGCCTATGGCTTATCTTCAGGACTGGGAAGTGGGTCATACAAAGAACACACAGAGAAGGGCATACATAGAAGTAAAAGGGTTTATTCCTCATTTTAGAATGATCCATTAGTATATTAAATTAAAATTAACTATGTAGCCTTGGAAGTTATATTTCAAATATGATTCACTTGCATATTAATGTGTTAAAGCATAAGCCAGAGGTTTTCATCTTTTCCCTAAGAGATTAAACTATTTTACTCTTTGTATCTGTGGACAAATGAATATAAACTCTATAGCATGAGAGTGTTGTAGGAGCTACCTACCTTCTAACATCTGTCTTTTTTTTTAAGTACTATGCTGCATTTAAACAGTGTGTCAGGTGGACAACCATTGAGATTGTTACCATTACTACTGTCTTAAAAGTGTTTGTTGTAGCGTTCCATCTGGACCCACTCTGCTTGCCTCATCAATCCCCAGAATCCTTGCAGGGGACTGTTCCAGTGTGAAACAGACTCTCCAGGCAGCACTGTGGAGGGAAGGAGTACTGCACTACTGTCCTGCTTGGGGGTAGCAGTGCATAGTCATAGTCCTATAACTTACTATTAGCTTAAAAGTCACATTAAACTTTCTTATTGTTTAAAATCTGATATTTCATATGCAGAGATCAATATGAAGCAGTAGCAAAGAATTGTTTCTTTTGTAATCTCATTAACACTTTGACTAGTATTTCAAGAGTGGGCAGTTGTTTCTATCTGGAATTAAAAAGGATTTTTCCTTGAAGTGTATAGGCAGTACACTCTTAAGTGAACACACATTTTAGGATGTATTTGAAGAGCTTGTAGTAAAAAAAAATAAAGTTAAATAAGTTTTTTTTCACAAATAAAGTCTCCTTCTATATTTCCTTTTTGTACTTTATTTAAAGTACTGCTAAAAAATACCATTATTTTACTAATTTCCATAAGCACAGCTCCCCCTGCAAACACACAGACACATGCAATATCATTTTAGATTTATTCTGTTTCTCCTGGAACTCTTCAGCTCTTAATGCATGAAAGTTGAATCAATTATTCACTCATTTATTCAACAATCATATTGATAACAAAAAAGCAAGAAAGAGTCAGGTAATAAGTTCACCTCACCAGTAAAATCAGGTTTTTAAAAAATATTGAGTGAAAAGAGCAAATTGCAACAAAGCTACATATAATTGTGATGCCATTTAAAAAATTTCTTAATCATAGGAGTTGTGTCTATAAGGTTTCATTTCTTTAAATGAAAAACTGAGGCAAATGTGGCAAAATGTTAAATCTGGGTAATATGTACGGTACTTGGGTGTCTGTTTCCTTTTTTCTACACTTCTTTGTATATTTGAAATATTTTATAATTAAGCATTTTTAATTTTTTAATTAATCAAATGGGCAGTATAATAGGGGGGTGACAGGCTACTTTAGGTTGGTTGATCAGGGAAGCTCTCTCTGGGGAGGTAACATATTGAGACCTGAATAACAGGAAGGAGTTACACAAAAAAGGTACAGAAAGTATTCCAGGCAGAGAAACAGCTATTGCTACAGTCCTGAGACAGAAGCAAGCATGACATGTTTAAGGAGAGAAGGCCATTTTAGCCTATCTGGTTGTAAAGCCAACAGTTATGCTGTGGAGATAAATGGTCATTTAGTCTCAGAATACTTGAAGGATGCTCACCATTTTCAGACTTACTCTTATACAGAGTTGTTCCATTTAGGGCTCACATACTAATTGTGATAATGACATATCAGAAGCTGGCTGCTTGAGGAGTTTCTCAGTCGTCAAGTTGGGGACAGTTTGAGCACCAAGAAGAATTTAAGTGATCAAACTTGTTATTATGAGTCTCTGTGATGTGATGCAATAGGAAGTACCCAGGGCTTCCCTGGTGGCGCAGTGGTTAAGAATCCGCCTGCCAATGCAGGGCACACGGGTTCAATCCCTGGCCCGGGAAGATCCCACATGCTGCGGAGCAACTAAGCCTGTGCGCTACAATTTGAGCCTGTGCTCTAGAATCCATGAGCCACAACTACTGAGCTCATGTGCCACAACTACTGAAGCCCGCGTGCCACAACTACTGAGCCCGTGTGCTGCAACTACTGAAGCCCGCGTGCGTAGAGCTTGTGCACTGCAACAAGAGAACCCACTGCAATGAGAAGCCCGCGCACCGCAACAAAGAGTAGCCCCCGCTCGCTGCAATTAGAGAAAGCCCGCACACAGCAACGAAGATGCAATGCAGCCAAAAAAAAAAAGTACCCAGCATCACCTAAATTTTATCCCTGATAACAATATTAAACTGGAATCTAATCATGAGTAGGAAACAATTTGAAAAATCCAGAATATGGGACATATTATCAGACAACTGGCCTGGACTTATAAAAATTCAGTGTTAAGAAAACAAAAGATTGGGGAGGTGCTCTGTGTGAAAGTATTTAGAAATGAAGTGATATTTTGTCTGCATTTAACTTTCAAATAGTTCATCAAAAAATGTGTGTGTGTGTGCTTATAGAGATAGAAGAAAGCAAGTTGTTGAACCTCGGAGGTGAAAGGCTATGTGTGTGTGTGTTCGTTGTACTATTCTTTGAACTTTTGTAAGTTTTTTTTTGTTGTTTGTTTGTTTTTGCGGTACGCGGGCCTCTCACTGTTGTGGCCTCTCCCGTTGCGGAGCACAGGCTCCGGACGCGCAGGCTCAGTGGCCATGGCTCACGGGCCCAGCCGCTCCGCAGCATGTGGGATCTTCCCGGACCGGGACATGAACCCGCGTCCCCTGCATCGGCAGGGGGACTCTCAGCCACTGTGCCACCAGGGAAGCCCTATTGTAAGTTTTTAAATAGTCAAAATTTAAAGTTGGGGAGGATGCTTATTCTTTACTTTTTTTTGCGTTACGCGGGCCTCACTGTTGTGACCTCTCCCGCTGCGGAGCACAGGCTCCGGACCTGCAGGCTCAGCGGCCATGGCTCACGGGCCCAGCCGCTCCGCGGCATGTGGGATCCTCCCGGACTGGGACACAAACCCGTATCCTCTGCATCGGCAGGCGGACTCTCAACCACTGCGCCACCAGGGAAGCCCCTTATTCTTTTTTTTGAACCCCAATGCAACTTATAAATATTTTTTGCCTTTTGGTTTAATTGTTTTGTTTGGAGCCACTCTGATAGATCCAAATTCTTCCCCATGTGGTGTTAGTGGTATTGATAATGGTAATACTGGTCATTTTTACATAACATTTGTTGAATGTGTATCATGATATGCCAGACACGTTATTTCAGTTAATCCTTCTAACAACTCTTGAATTAGTATTCGTTTCTCCTTGTAAAGATGAAAAGACAGACGGTTAAAAAGCTATCACTAAAGCAACAGAAAAAAAAAAGCATTTCATCTTAAGAATGAAAATGTGAACTTGTGAGGCAGGCTGGAATATTCGTTGGTGAAAGCAAGTTAGAAAAGTTTGTGATAAAGTCACTAGGCATGCATATTTTTCTGGCCTTGAACTTGTTCTGTATACAACCTACCATTGAGAGGCAATCTAGTGTGGTGGTTAAGAGCACAGTCCCTGAAGCCAGAATGCCTAAGCTCAGATTGCATCTCCAACATTTACAAGCTGCTACTGCCTGAGAAGCACATCTCCAGAATTCCTACTGGGTACCTCTATTAGTTTTTTATCGCTGCTGTAACAAATTACTGCAAACTTGGTGGCTCAAAACAACATAAATTTATTATAACTCTGGAGGTCAGAAGTCCAAAATGGGTCTCAATGGGCTAAAATCAGGGTGTTAGCAGGGCTGCACTTTCACATGGAAGCTCTAAAGGAGGCTGTTCCCTTCCCTTTTCCGCTTTCTAGAGGCCACCCAATTATTGGCCTCCTTTGCCCAAACCAGCAGTGTATCTCTCTGAACCTTTCTTCCATAATAACATCTCCCTCTGACTCTCATATTCTGCCTGCTTCTTCTGTCAGTACTTTTAAGGGCACTGGTGATTACTTTGGGCCCACCCATATAATCTAGAATAATCTCCCTATTTTAAGGTCAACTGATTAGCAACCTTAATTCCATTTACAACCTCAATTCCTCTTTGCCATGTGACCTAACATACTCATAGGTTCCTGGGATTAAGGTATGAACATTTTTTTTAAATGAATTTATTTACTTTTGGCTGTGTTGGGTCTTTGTTGCTGTGCGCGGGCTTTCTCTAGTTGCGGCGAGCAGGGGGCTACTCTTCGTTGCAGTGCTTTTCATTGTGGTGTCTTCTCTTGTTGTGGAGCACGGGCTCTAGGTGCGTGGGCTTCAGTAGTTGTGGCACGCGGGCTCAGTAATTGTGGCTCACAGGCTCCAGAGCGCAGGCTCAGTAGTTGTGGTGCACGGGCTTAGTTGCTCCACGGCATGTGGGATCTTCCCAGACCAGGGATCGCACCTGTGTCCCCTGCATTGGCAGGCGGATTCTCAACCACTGTGCCACCAGGGAAGCCCCATGGCATGAACATCTTTGAGGGACCATTTTTCTGCTAACACATCTATGTTTAGATTCTATAGTTGTTAAGGCAGCTGTGGCCAGGTCAAGATGATCTCAAAGTGGAGATCCTGGCTAATGCTGAGGACTGTGCGTAGGACCAATTATTAAGTTTGAGCTGAAAGGAATTACTAAGCAAGGTATGTACATGTTTTAAAATTCTCTTACTGGCAGTAGATTCAGTATATAAAAAGTGATTGAGGGGCCTCCCTGGTGGCGCAGTGGTTGAGAGTCCGCCTGCCGATGCAGGGGATACGGGTTCGTGCCCCGATCTGGGAGGATCCCATATGCCGCGGAGCGACTGGGCCCGTGAGCCATGGCTGCTGGGCCTGCGCATCCGGAGCCTGTGCTCCGCAACGGGAGAGGCCACAACAGTGAGAGGCCCGTGAACCGCAAAAAAAAAAAAAAAAAAAAAAAAAAAAAAGTGATTGAATTAGAAGTAGGCAACTGAGTTTTAGTTACATCATGGTAGGGAAATGATTAAAATATTAGATTTTAGTTCTGTTGTTTTGTGCCAGCTCTCAGAGGGAAATGTTATTGATTTAATCACAATGTAGAGACGCTTTGGGTTTAATTTTAATTTTTGTTTTTATTACAGATTTTTACTACCCTTGGATGCACTCCTGATATGGAGAAGATTGAGGAACAATTTGCTAATTTGAACATTGTTAAACGTTCCTCAGAAACTAAAGAGCCTACTTATCTGCTTGGCATAGACACATCAAAGACTGTACAAGCAGAAAAAGGAAGCTTGGTTGCTGTTTTATGTTCTAATGGATCAATCAGAATATATGATAAAGAAAGATTAAATGTACTACGAGAATTTAGAGGATATCCTGGACTTAATGGAGTCAAGTTTGCAAATTCCTGTGACAGCATGTATTCCTCATGCACTGATGGCACTGTAAAATGTTGGGATGCTCGATTAGCCAGTGAAAAACCTGTCCAGCTGTTCAAGGGTTACCCTTCCAATATTTTTATCAGTTTTGATATCAGCTGTAATGATCATGTCATTTGTGCTGGTACAGAAAAAGTTGATGATGATGCATTGTTGGTATTTTGGGATGCAAGAATTAATTCTCAGGATTTGTCTACTACTAAAGACCCACTTGGTGCATATTCAGAGACACATAGTGATGATATCACTCAAGTATGTTTCCATCCCAGCAATCCCAACATGGTAGTCTCAGGTTCAACTGACGGCCTGGTAAATGTATTTGATATTACTGTTGATAATGAAGAAGATGCACTGGTTACAACCTGTAACTCAGTTTCATCAGTAAGCTATATTGGTTGGTCTGGGAAAGATTATAAACAGATTTACTGCATGACACACGATGAAGGATTTTGTTGGTGGGATCTTAATCATCTGGATACCGATGAACCAATTACATGTTTGAACATTCCGGATGTCAGAGAAGTAATTAATGTGAAAGAAGGGATTTTGGACTATTTGATTGGCGGCCTATATCATGAAAAGACGGACAGATTGTTTGTAGTTGGAGGAACAAACACAGGAATTATTCACATAATGAGCTGTACCACATCAGGATTGGTCCATGTGACCAGGCTTCAGGGAGGGCATGCTGCTACAGTCCGTTCTTTCTGTTGGAATATGCAGGATGATTCTTTGCTAACTGGAGGAGAAGATGCACAGTTGTTACTTTGGAAACCTGGAGCAGTAGAGAAGACGCTTACAAAGAAAGACAGCATGAAAATAGCATCCTCTGTGTACCAGCGAGTTCGAGTTCATAGTAATGATTCTTATAAGAGAAGGAAAAAGCAGTGATGTTACATTGGGGGTTTACTTGACAGGTTTTTTAGTTGCAAATAATTATTTCTGTGTACTACCTGTTGTAGACGTGTTTAAAGCTCATATGTAAATAAAAACAAGCCAGTTAGCAAACAGTCCTGAAAAAATGTTGAGAATGGTTTAATTCAGGTCTTTGTGTATTCTAAAATTATTTTTTAAGCCGCCATTTGAGTATATAATTAGTGAGTTGAAAGTAAAATTACATTCCTCATTTTAAAAACCCATCTGTTGAATTAGTAAATGTTGAGTTTGAAGAAATAGCTTTGATAAGGGCTTTTTAGAAGTAGATGGCTGGTGTGACTTTAAAAAACAGGTGGTTTGGGCTGTGTTTTTTAAGCTCAATTTTTTACATCTTCATTATTTATAAAACCAATTCAGACTGTTTCTTCATCCGAGAAGCTCCTACTTGCTTAATACATATAGATTACACTGGCATATTTAAATATAAATATTCTAATGAGTTTAAATAGAATTAAACCTTTTCAGAAATAGTGATTTGCATTTATTTGAGAAAAGTATATTTAGTAAATATTTGCATCCACACTTTAATATTGTAGATTAAACAGTAAACAGGTGTTTCACTGATGAAGAGGAAATTACCTTGCAAAATTCTTTTTGAGACTCAAAATGAATATACAAAAACAAAAGTATTTATGATAGTAGAATGACTTTTTATTTCAAAATATTGCAATATTTTGTGATAAAATTTTCTTCTATAGTGTTTCATCCATCCATAATTTTAAACTTGAATTTTTGTTTACTGCTAATTTTTCCATCCTTCCTTTTAAATATTTCTCTAAAGAATCTTAATTAAAAAGTTGATCCCTCTAAAGGTTTGGTATCTTATCTCTGAGACTGTAGCACTGGGGGAAATTTTTCTATAGAACATTTGTAACTTATATTTAGATATGATTTAGCTTAACTCAAATGAGCCTGAACAACAGGTAAGTTGTTGTTCTATTAAATATATTAAAAATACATGTTTCTTATTTGGAGAGATTCAGCTATTCTTGGTATTGTCCAAACCATAAACCTGAGGGTAATATAGTACTTTTCCTTTTTCCCTTAACCAGTCAATCACCAAGTCCTGTGCTATTCCACCTCCTAAAATCTGTCAGCCTGTTCTTTTGCCTTTACCCCCCGGCACTACTGCCTTAGATAAGACTTTCATCATTTTTCTCCTAGATTATAGACTCTGTCTCTAATCTGCTCCAGTTCATTCTTCCTACTACTTCTAGACTGAACATCGAAAACACAGATTTGATAATGCCTCATGCTGCTTAAAATCTTTGATACATTTTGATCTTTTGATAGAGGACTGTTTAAAATGAAAAACCATGTTTTCAAGATATTTAGGATATGAGACAATGCTGACTATGCTGTAAGTGGGAAAAGTTGGTAAAAAAGACTTTCAGAGACACTGCATTTATGCAATAACAGGAAAGGCAACAGGAGTTATAAAACAGCAGAGCTCTTAAAAATATTTGAAATTCAGAAGTAATTATTAGAGCTGTAAGATGCAAGTGAGGAGATACCTCTGAAAGAGACAGAAAGTGAGAGAAAAGATAAAGGCCGCAAGAGAGGTCTAATATCAGACTGATGGTGTTAGAAAGTGAAAAAAAAAAAAACTTTTTAAGGGGTGGGAAGGGATTATTAAAATGAAATAACATAAGAGCCTATCCCAGAACTTCATTCTTTAGGTTGAAAGGCCCAACAAGGGTGTCAAGTGTAATGAATGAAAAAGACCCACACCAAGGCATAGCACTGTGAAGTTTTAGAACTCTAAGAATAAAGAGAAAATCTTAAAAGTTTTCAAAGAGAGGGTAAAAATACAATCACTTAGGAACAAGAATAACATCTGCATTAGACTCAGCAAATCTGGATGACAAAAAATGGTAGATCAATGGCTTCAAAGTTCTGAGGACATATTCCTGCTATCTGAACTTACGCTCTCCAAATTCATGAAGATTACAGTAGATTCAAACTATTCAATCTAAACTCGGATTACAATAAATTTTTTTGACACATCCCTTGCTTAGTGAACACTTCCTTCTTGCTCTCTGAAACTCAGGAACCAAATTTATTTAGCTAACAGTATTCGTTGCTAACCAAACTCAGTGGCTGAACCTAGGAAATAAAAGAGATTTGGATTTCAGGAGATACTTGCTTTTCCAACCTATAATTCTGTGACCAAACTACCCTCATGTTTTATACTTCAAGTTTAAAACATGAAGAGAAGTTTAAAACATTTAAGACATACAAAATTTTAAACTTTAGTTTCTATGCAGCATTTCTCCAAAGAAGATATACAGATTGCCAACAAACACATGAAAGAATGCTCAACATCATTAATCATTAGAGAAATGCAAATCAAAACTACAATGAGGTATCACCTCACACCAGTTAGAATGGCCATCATCAAAAAATCTACAAACAATAAATGCTCGAGAGGGTGTGGAGAAGAGAGAATCCTCTTGCACTGTTGGTGGGAATGTAAATTGATACAGCCACTATGGAGAACAGTATGGAGGTTCCTTAAAAAACTAAAAATAGAACTACCATACGACCCAGCAATCCCACTAGGCCTATACCCTGAGAAATCCATAATTCAAAAAGAGTCATGTACCACAGTGTTCATTGCAGCTCTATTTACAATAGCTAGGAGATGGAAGCAACCTAAGTGTCCATCGACAGATGAATGGATAAAGAAGATGTGGCACATATATACAGTGGAATATTACTCAGCCATAAGAAGAAACGAAATTGAGTTATTGGTAGTGAGGTGGATGGACCTAGAGTCTGTCATACAGAGTGAAGTAAGTCAGAAAGAGAAAAACAAATACCGTATGCTGACACATATATATGGAATCTTAAAAAAAAATTGGGAATAAACACGCAGACCTACTAGAGAATGGACTTGAGGACATGGGGAGGGGGAAGGGTAAGCTGTGACAAAGTGAGAGAGTGGCATGTAGATATACACACTACCAAAGGTAAAATAGCTAGCTAGTGGGAAGCAGCCACATAGCACAGGGAGATCAGCTCGGTGCTTTGTGACCACCTAGAGGGGTGGGATAGGGAGGATGGGAGGGAGTTGCAAGAGAGGAGATATGGGGATATATGTATATGTATAGCTGATTTACTTTGTTATAAAGCGGAAACTAACACACCATTGTAAAGCAATTATAATCCAATAAAGATGTTAAAAGAAATAGAAAAAAACAAAACTTAAATATGAGCACTTGCAAAATAAATAAGTTGTTAGCTATGGCAAAAAAAAAAAAAGGCTCATCTAGGAAAAAATAAATAAAAGTCTACTGGAGGATGTAGTCCACAAAAAATAAGGGAGTAAATCAAGGGAGGCAAGAGATACCAGAAATCAGTGCCCCAACCCAGTATAGTGACAGGATAACATTTGCAGCAGGCCCACAATATTCAGTCCAGATTGGAGGAGGATGAGCTATGGGGAGGGAGATGTCCAGGGAAAAAAATGAACTGACAGGTTACCCAATGCATTTGACCATGGGGAAAATGGTATAAGCGGATTAAACTCAATTACAGGAGATCCTATATTGAAAAATTTTAAGTGAAAACCTTTAAAAATAAAAGTTTTTAAAAGATAAAAGCAATAAATAAGATTCACTTAAAGGCATAAGTTAAAAGGATGAGGAAAGGTATACCAACCCACAGAATGGTAGAAAATATTTGCAAATAATAGATAAGAACTTGTATCAAGAACTTATTTAAAAAATCAGAAAAAAAAACTTGCCACTCAGTAATAAGACGACCCAGGGACTTCCCTGGTGGTCCAGTGGTTGGGACTCCATGCTTCCACTGCGGGGTGTGCAAGTTCAATCCCTGGTCAGGGAACTAAGATCCCACATGTGGCGCTGCCAGAAAAAAAAAAAAAAAAAAGGAAAAAACAAATCTATTAAAAATATAATAAGACACCAATTTTTTGACTGGTCAAAGGATCTGAATAGACATCTCTCCAAAGAAGATACACAAATGGTCAGTAAACACAAAAAAAGATGTTTAACATCATTAGTCATTAGGGACATGCAAATTGAAACCATAATGAGATACCATTTCACACCCACTAGGGTGAATATAATAAAAAAATATTGGTGAGGGTGTAGAGAAATAGAAAGCTTCATATACTGCTGTTAGGAATGTAAAATGGTAGTTGCAGTCTGGCAATTCCTCAAACGATTAAACAGAGTTGCTATTTGATACAGCAGTTCCACTCCTAGGTATATGCTGAAGAGTGTTGAAAACAGTCCACACAGAAACTTTTACATGAATGTTCATAACAGTATTCATAATAACCAAGAGGTGGAAATCCAAATGTCCCGTCAACCGATGAATGGGTAAAAGTATATATGTACAATGGAATATTATTCATCCATAAAAAGGCATGAAGTACTAATACAAGCTGCAGCTTAGAGGAATCTTGAAAACATGCTAACTAAAAATAGCCACAAAAGACCACATGTTGTATGAGTCCATCTACATCAAATGTTCAGAATAGTCAAATCTATAAAGAGAATATATATATATATATAGTGGTTGCCTAGGGCTGGGAGGTGGGGGGGAATGAGAGGGTGTGAATGATAGCTAAAGGGTATAGGATTTCTTTTGGGGGTGATGAAAATATTCTAAAATTGATTGTGGTTATGGTTGCACAACTCTGAGCATATTAAAAACCATTGAATAGTACACTTTAAATAGATGAATTGTATGGTATGTGAACCATATCTGAATAAAGCTCTTGCCAAAAAAAGAAAAAAGTATATACCAGACAAATATGAACCCAAAAGCCCAGATTGCAATCTTAATTATTGACAAAATAGAATTTAAGGCTAATGTTGATTTCAAAACCAGACGAAAATGAAGAAAAAAGGCCCATTTTGTTTATGAATATATATTCACAGTTAAAAATACTAGCTACCAAATCCAATGGTGTATTTTAAAATACGTGACCAAATAGGATTTATCTCAGGAATACCAGGATGACTCCACATCAGAAAATCTATCAGAATAATGGACAAAAAAAGAAAAAAAAGCGTGATTATCGTAAGTGATATAGAAAAGCATATGGCAAGGTTTCACACCTATTATGAAAAATACAGCATCAAGCCAGCAATGGAATAATTTTTTAACTTGGTTAAGGTTTATATATAAAAAATCTAAACTAAATGTTATTCTTAGTGGAGAAATGTTATTAGATTAAATGCATTTCCTTCAAGACCAAGACAGTGGGTAAGCCTATCATAGTACGGATTCTGTCTAATACCATAAGGAAAGATTTTTAAAAAACTATAATATGTAAGGATTGTAAGAGAAGAGGGGAAAAAAACTCTGCAAAAGATAAATACCTGAAAAAATCCAACAATCCACAAATTATTTGAACTATAAAGAGGTTCAGCAAAGTTGCCAGAAGAAAGTCAGCCTATAAAAATCCAAACATCATTTCACAATAGCAAACGTTAAAAACTATCAAGGAATTAACCAAGAATATAAGAGATCTATTTGGAGAAAACTCTAAAATTCCAATAAAGACATAGAAAATGATCTAAGAAACATTCCATGCTTCCAGTGAGATGACAATATTAAAAAAGTGAACATTCTAAATTTACTCTTAAAAATTAATCCCAACCAAATTCCAGTTGAATTTTTTGCAGAATCCAAACTTACTTTAAAATTTGTATGGAAGAATGAGGTCCACAAATAACTAAGTAAACTTTAGAAAGGGGGATTTTCCCTATCAGATATTAAGATATTCCACAAACTCATAGCAGTGAGAACTGATATGGCCATAGAACAATGCAAATGAATAGAGCTCGGAGACAGCATGGATATATGGCAACTTAATATTTGTAATATTTGTAATAATAGAAAAGGAGAGTTTTTTATTAAGTGGTTTTGAGGATACTAGCTCACTATATAGAGAAAAATAAAGCTAGATTCCTTAAATGATAGAATTAAATGATAAAAGGTTATAACTATAAATTTACAAGGAAGCATGGGAGAATATCTCTAACTTAGAGGGTGGCAACTGGCTTCTTAAACTTCAAAAGTATGAAGTATAAGACAAAACAAAAGGAATTTGATTATATCAAAATTAAGCATTTCTGGTCACAGAACATCTATAGATAAATGACAGAATGGGAGAAAAGATACTTGAAATCAATGAATGATTAAATGTAGACTATAGAAGGAATTCTGCAAATCAATAAGGGAAAACAATACCAATGGAAATATGAGCAATGAATATGAAAAGGCAAATTTCAGAAGAAACCAAAGAAATCATCAAACTCCTTAGTAATTAGAAAACTGAAAAAATAATCACCTTGTATCTTTTAGAATTACAAAAGTTAGGAAATTAAATGATACCAAGATATTGGAGACGTGGGCATATAGGAACCCTCATGCACTGCTGATGGGAGTGTAGATACACAGATACAGCTATTCTGGAGAGCAAAAACGTGTTCATCTACCCTCTGACCTAGGAATAACACTGCCTGTTGTGATATCCCAAAGATATTTGCATACAGGTCCATTGTCGCTCATTATTTGTGATGTCATGGAGTTGGAGACAACCTGTATATCCATCCCTGGGAGACAGGTAAAAATGTGGTGGATGTACACAATGAAGTACTCTGCAATACTTACAAACCACAGACTAGATATACTTTAGCCATATGGCTTGATCATAAAAATATAGTACCAAATGAAAATAGTAAGAAATTGAATACATGTGTGGGGAAAACCATTTATATACGTTTAAAATATACAAAAAGCAATTCACATTTTGCAAGAATATACAGACAATTATACATGTTAATCACGTTAGGGTGGTTGCCTGGTATGGGGAGAGAAGGGAATGGAAGTGGGTTTAGAAATAAAAGAGGAAGAGAGAATAAGAGAGGAAGGAGAGAGAGATAAGACAATAATTTTAGTAGGAAAGAAAAGAAAATCTCTTTGAAGGGATAGTACAACCCCACTGGAGAGTTTGAGAACTAATCATAGGCATATGGAAAACCATGCAAATGAAGAGGCAGGGGGTAATTTTTAACTCCAAGTGGGGAAAAATTGTATGAGAAAAGAAATGGGATTGTAGTGTACTGCTTGACCCCGTGGCGAATAATATTTATGTGGTCATAGTGTAAGGACAATATTGATTTAATCAAAAGTTGTAAAACTATATTGAGAGCAAGGAAGGAAAGTGAAAGGGGTGTGCAAATGCTTAGCTTTCCTTTTCCATTGTAAAAAGTCAGCATTCTTTCTATGGATAAGTCAAGAAAATAGCCATATAAACATATTTTTTTAGAAGTATGTAAGTAAATCACCTGCCAAAACAGAAGAGTTGAAAGTGGTTCCCTCTGGAGAAGAAAGGCAGAAAAGAAAGGATAGGAGACTGCTGTTTTTGTTGTTCTTTGATTTTTGTTATATGCATACCTTCTGGTAGAATATCAGGATACTTTTGGCTGCAAATCACAGCTCAATTCAAATTAACCAAATAAGGAACATATTACCTTGCATAAGTTCAGGAGTGAAGCATTCCCAGGGCTGGTTGTTAGCAAGAATGCAAATTCTTTCCATTTTTCTGCTCTGCCAGTTTTCATCTTGTCAGGTTCAAGTTCACAAGATGACTACAATCAGCCAATGAGCACATCCATACTCAACAAAGGTTTTTTTTTTTAATATATAAATTTATTTATTTAGTTTTGGCTGCGTTGGATCTTCGTTGCTGCGCACGGGCTTTCCCTAGTTGTGGCAAGCGGGGGCTACTCTTTGTTGCAGTGTGCGGGCTTCTCATTGCAGTGGCTTCTGTTGTTGCGGAGCACAGGTTCTAGGTGTGCAGGCTTCAGTAGTTGTGGCTCATGGGCTCTAGAGTGCAGGTTCAGTAGTTGTGGCGCATGGGCTTAGTTGCTCCACGGCATGTGGGATCTTCCGGAACCAGAGCTCGAACCCATGTCCTCTGCATTGGCAGGTGGATTCTTAACCAGTGCGCCACCAGGGAAGTCCCCTCAACAATGTTTAATGGAGACATTTGCTTGTGATTCTTTTTATTAACGATTACACACACTTTCTGAGAAGCCGTGCAGCAAGTGTCATTGGCAGAAATTTCATTATGTGCCCAAGCCAAAAATAGTCACTAGCCAGAGAAATAACAATTACCACCAACTGACCCAATCATGACTCACAAGCCTGTGGTTTTGTAGATAACATATGCCCCTCTGAAGCACATGGGTTCAGAGACGAGTATGGAAAAGAAGGTTGGAGTTGATGAATAGTTCTTCTACAGGTACTAACTACTTCAGTTATGTGTATGTGTTACTTCAAAATATTTTTCACTTTATCATTGAATCAAATAAATAAATGTAAGATATTTGTGAGGGGAAAAAATGGTTCTGAAGAACCTAGGGGCAGGACAGGAATAAAGACGCAGATGCAGAGAATGGACTTGAGGACACGGGGAGGAGGACGGGTAAGCTGGGACGAAGTGAGAGAGTGGCATGGACATATATACACTACCAAATGTAAAATAGATAGCTAGTGGGAAGCAGCCGCATAGCACAGGGAGATCAGCTCGGTGCTTTGTGACCACCTAGAGGGGTGGGATAGGGAGGGTGGGAGGGAGACGCAAGAGGGAGGAGATATGGGGATATATTTATATGTATACCTGATTCACTTTGTTATAAAGCAGAAACTAACACACCATTGTAAAGCAATTATACTCCAGTAAAGATGTTAAAATATATATATTTGTGAGATGATTAACTTGCACTGTTGTAGTGATCAACATGCATTAAATGCAAACTATTATATCTATATATCTATTATATCTTTATTGGACTATTGTTTAGAAGAGAGGTAGACATTTAAAAAATTGAAAGGAAAACTACTATATACAAAATAGATAAACAGGGACTTCCCTGGTGGTCCAGTGGTAAAGAATCCGCCTTGCAATGCAGGGGACACGAGTTTGATCCCTGGTCAGGGAACTAAGATCCTACATGCCGCAGGGCAACTAAGTCTGCGTGCCACAACTACTGAGCTCCTGCGCCTCAACTAGAGCCCACATTCTGCAAACTATAGAGCCCACGCACTCTGGAGCCTGCACACAACTAGAGAAGGGAAAACCTGCACGCCACAGCTAGAGAGAAGCCTGCGCACCACAATGAAGAGCCTGCATGCGGCAAGGAAAGATCCCACATGCTTCAGCAAAGATCCTGCATGCCGCAGCTAAAAATAAATAAATATTTTAAAAATATTAAAGTAAAAAAATAAAATAGATAAAGTCCAACTGTATAGCACAGGGAACTATAATCAATACTCTGTAATAAACTATAATGGAAAAGAATATGAAAAAGAATATATATGTATAACTGAATCACTTTGATGTACACCAGAAACTGACACAACATTGTAAATCAACTATACTTCAAAAAAAAAATTAAAAGAAAAATTGAAAAATGTGCCAGATGATTTTTGTTGTCTTTTTCGCAAAGTTTATGTAATCTGCCACTGCAATCAGTAATATCATATTGAATTAATTTATTATTCAATTACTGTCTCATTAGTAAATCCATCTCTCGGATCCACAAACCAATCTCAATTGTCTGGCTTTGAGATTACTCACACATTATGTCTTCTGCACTTTAGTGCTGCCTGGGTTTTGTGCTTTTCACTGCCCATTATCTTTTTGATCACGTGAAGTGTCAGAATTAAAATCATACGACTTTGCAGCCTTATCACCCTCCATTCTTCCCACTCTTACACCTTATGCATAAACCAAAAGAAATTACTTGAAATCCCTGAATACCCCATGAAAATAATGCAACCACACTTTGCATCAGTTTTGTTATCTGAAAAATAAAGATGAGCATGTGACAGAACCTGCTAATTGTCTCCCATTATCTGTTCTCCCTTTCCATACTTATGGAAACCCCACATTTCAGGTGGGGATGTAATGCCCGGAATAAAGATTATATTCTCCAGAGTCTTCTGCAACTGTTTGTGGTTATAAGACTATGTGGGGTTGGGAGTTCCCTGGTAGCCTAGTAGTTAGGATTCTGGGCTTTCACTGCCATGGCCTGGGTTCAGTCCCTGGTTGGGGAACTGAGATCCCACAAACCACATGGTATGGCTAAAAAAAAAAGACTATTTTGGGTTAATGAGACATATGTAGAACCTCCATAAAATGACCGTTGAGTTCCCTGTGCTCCCTCCTGCCATCTGGAATGTGGATGTGATGGCTGGAGCTCTAGCCAACATCTTGGACCAGGAGGATGATGGCCACAACTAGCTTCTAGAGTAGTTGGCTAAAAGGAACCTGGGACCCTGAGGTTTTGTGGAGAAAGGAACTATTAAACTACTGCTTAAGCCACTGTTATTTTAGGTCTCTGTTGCAAGCAGTGGAACCTAACTGATAACATTGTATAAAGTTTTTAAGATTGTTCAAAACATTACGTGAACTGATATATGTCAAAGCTCTTAGAGCACTATCAGCTCTTAGAGTGAGTGCAAAGTAATATTTATAATGTTATACTATTTCCATGCTTTGGTAAGGTTGTTCCCTCTGCCTAGAGGTTTATTTGGCAAACTTGTATTTGTCCTTAAGCCCCAGAATTATCATTTCCTTCTCTCTGAAACTTTTTCTGATCCCCACCTGGGGAGTTAATCCTTCCTTTGCTTTATACTGGTTCTTAATCTTGTGTCTACTTTTATAGCAACTTGATATTTCAGTTTACACATTTGTCTCCCTATTAAACCACTCTTTCTCATTCAAAACAAAACAAACAAAAACAACTGGAATTCTCTCTCAATAAACATAAAAATCTCATGGTTCATGTAGATTCTGATACTGCCCCTAAACCTATTTAATATTTTACAATATTAATATGCCAATCCTGCAAACCCCTCCTCACTCCCCGCCCCCGGACCCCTGCCAAAAGATCCTGATGCACCACCCTTAGAGGAGACATACCCCTCCTCCCCTCTCCTGGCCGATTCAGTTGATCAGTTAGGATAAATATCTATTGGACTGGGCACTGTAGTAGATGATGCTGGAGAAAGAGATTTGGTCTCTGTCCTCACAGGGCTTGCAATGTGCTAGATGAGATAGAGTCTCTAATAATGATAATACGATGTACAGAGTGCACAGGTAGGAGGGATGGGAATATGATTCATTCTATTCTCAGGCTCAGGTTAAGAATAGATGATGCCTGGACTGTATTTTGAAAGAAAAATAGTTTACCTGATAGACTGGAGAAAGGGGAGAAAAGAGCAACAGAAGATAAAATGGGCAGAAGGAACAACATGTGCACAGACGCAGAGGCACAAAATACGTGGTTAATTTTAGTCATGAGCGTCGGACTCAGGTCTTCCTGAGTTTCTCTGCAAACACGTTCACAAAACACTTCTTAGGGTGAGTTACCTCCACAGATGGCTCATCGCATCTCTTACGTCTTGATTTTTCACTGTTTTAATTCTGAGGACTGTGTTTCCCTGAGCCTGTTTCCTAGCCTCAGTACCACTAGATAATAAGTGTAGTTGTTAATATTACTCTTCTGGTTCCAGTTCAGGGCCTCGCCGTTGACTCATCCTGCAATTGTGCACATTCAGAAGCTCTTCCTTCTAAAGGCTCATGCTCATCTCTGACATTCAGAACATTTGCAAGATTGCTTTGTAAAAACTTCCTGGTTAGTTTTTAGCTTTTTGTTTCTAGTTAACGCCAGGTTTGTTAGTTTTCTACCCTCTGTCTTTAGTCCCTAGCCTAGGGGGCAATGCTGCATTCATTTAGCTTCAGTCTTCTTGTTTATCTGTTTTTTGGTTCCAGTAGCCTCCTCATTGATTAAACTAGACTGTATTTACGAAGTGGCTTCTGTTCTGAAAACTGGTGACATCCTCTCGGTTGTCTGTAGGAGGCAGTAATGTGATCTGTGTGGTTAAGAGTGTGGACTCAGATGTCAGATTGCCTGCGTTTAAGTCCTGGCTATGTTAATTATTGCTTCTGTGGATTTGGGGGGCAAGTTACATAACCTCTCTGTGCCTGGGCTTCCTCATCTGAAAAAAATGGAGCAATTAATAGCCTTTGCCTTTTGGGTTGTTATAAGAATTAAATGAATTAATATGGGTGAAGCACTTAGCATAGTACTTGGGACAAGAAAAGTCCTCGATAAGTGTTAGCCATCAACATCATCATCATCGTCGTCACTGGAACCGAGTTCGTCAGGTGGCAGAAGTCAGATAAAATGAGGCCCACGGCCATTAGTCACTGATCACAAAAATTTGTGCTTGCACAATGTTCAACAGTCTTCGAAGACCTTTCACATTTATTATCCCGCCTGATTCCATCACTCTATTGGCTGGTATAGCCAGTTATGCCATCTTCATTTTATGGATTCATTCAACACTACTTAGAGAGGCCTCTTATGTGCCAGGCACTGTTATGTTCTGAAAATTCAAAGATGGAAATGTATGGTTCCTGCTCTTTGGTTATCAAGAGCTGTCTTTGGGAGTGGGTTTTGAGAGCCCATTTTATTTTCTACACTGTGTTTGAATTTATATGATAAAAGTATATTAATTTTACAGTCAGAAAAATAAAAGGTGTGGTGCAAGGGAAGAGTCTAATGGTGAGGCAGGGATGCAAATTACTAATTATAATACAGTTGTCATTGTGGAGGTACAGATAAGGATCAGTGGACATATAGGAATTCCAGGAGGAAGGTCAGAGGAAAGTGGCATTTAAGCTGGGACAGGAATGTTGAGAAGTTTGCCAAGTAAATGAAGAGAGGAAGGTATTCAAGCAGAGGAAGCTTAAATGACTATGGTGTATCTTGAGGAAACTACGGACCATTCAGTGTTGCCTGTCACGAAGTGAGGGGCAAATGATGTAAGTTAATGCAGGTTAGGTAAGCAGGAGTCCGATAATGAAGGGATGTACTAGACAGAGGTGTTCAGAATTTGCCCTATAGGTGATGGGAGCCCATAAAGAATTTTATGTTAAGGAGTGACAATGATGAGATTTGTATCATTCTGTTGGCAGTGTAGACAAGGGGGACTGATAATTCTCTGAAGGGCTAAAGTAGTCAAATCAATACCAATATCAGAACTCAAGTCTTTTTGACCCAAGTTTAGCAGATTTTCCATTAAACCATGCTGACCCCTCTATAGAGCAGTGTATAAAACGTCCCACTATTTACTGTATTGATTTGCTAGTGTGAATTTAAATTCTTAACTAAGAGAATGGGAAAAAATTTCACAAAATCACTGAACAACGTAACCTTGTCTTTCCTCCCTTTGGAAAGACATGCCTATTAGAAGATACTTTTCTCTTGAATTCCATCTCCTCATTAAAATGGAAGAGAGCTACAATTCATTCATTCTTCAGACATGTGCAGAGCACAGATTCCACTGAGCAATTTGTTCTGGTGCCTCTATCCTTTATAAATTCGTGTAATTTTTTAAGTCTAAATTTAATTTTCATTGATATAGTATAATCCCATTTCTCCTTTCATAAGATTATATATTAAATCCAAAGATGTATGGACAGCAGCCTTTAACAGGAGAGCTTGCTTTCTCATTGAGACAATAACTACCCTCAGTGTGTTTAATCCTCTCTTTGCTTCTACACCCCTGTCCCCAATAGAGGGCATCAGTCAGCCTAATGCACAGCAAGCTGGCCAGCAGAAAATCTTCCACTTGGGGTGGCAATGCTTTTGCTTCTGATGCTCTCTACCCAGGGCTCATGCTGTCTGGCAGAAGAGAAGGGAAATACAATCCTGCACTATTAGTGCCCTCTGTTGGCTTTTCCTACCTAGAGCACTGTCCCATCAATCTGGCAGACCTTAGAATTCCAAGGGTTCTCTGAGCTCCCCAAGTCCTCTGAGCTCCCCAAATCCTTGTGGTCAGTATGATCCTACATTATCAGCAGAGATTTAGTCTTATCAGCAGAGATTTAGTCTGAATTCATCCTAGGGATGTTATCATCATTCTGGCAAAATTCATGTCATTGAGTGTTTCTTTGCCATCTATGTTCTACTTCCTGCTTGCTGGAACAAGAAGTGCTAAACTATTCTCTCTCATCAAAGACAACACCCACTTCTGGGTTAAGTTCAATTTTTCAAACTATACCCAGAAACATGGTCTTTTGTTCATGTACTTATTCATTTATCCATTTTTAAATAACATTCCGTTTTTTTTTTTTTTTTTTTTTTTTTATTTATTCTTCACTGCTGCATGCTAGCGGGGGCTACACTTCGTTGTGTTGCACGGGCTTCTTATTGCGGTGGCTTCTGTTGTTGCAGAGCATGGGCTCTAGGCGCATGGGCTTCAGTAGTTGCAGCACGTGGGCTCAGTAGTTGTGGTTCGTGGGCTCTAGAGTGTAGGCTCAGTAGTTGTGGCGCACGGGCTTAGTTGCTCCACGGCACGTGGAATCTTCCCGGACCAGGGCTTGAACCTGTGTCCCCTGCATTGGCAGGTGGATTCTTAACCACTGCGCCACCAGGAAAGTCCCATTTATCCATTTTTTGAGTGCTCATTCTATTTCAGCGACTGGATTAGTTACTTCAAGCACAGTATTGGACAAAACAGATAGGTCCTTCCATCATGTATCTTCTGATCTAGTGACCCTGATAATTGGGGGGGAGGTTATTAAAAGTGAAGAGTGGCTTGTCAACTGAGAATGGGAGGAAATGGAAGTGTCTACAGTTGCCAACATTGTAATTGATGCATCTTAAGTAAGAAGTTTAAACATACTGTAATGGTTGTATATGAGCATGATTGCTATTTTCAATTTAATTAGAGGGAAGGCAATATGCCGCCTCTTAACATGTTGCAGGAGAGTCCGTGAGAACGGGGCTATTTGTTTACAAGATAACTGGTTCCTTAAAAAACTAAATATAGAATTACCATGTGATCCACTTTTGGGTATATATTCCGAAAGAATTGAAAGCAGGATTTTGAAGAGATATTTGCACCTCTATGTTCATTGCAGCATTACACTATTGCCAAGAGGTGGAAGCAGCACAGGTGTCCATGGACAGATGAATGCATAAAGAAAATGTGGTATAAACAAACAATGGAATATTATTCAGCCTTAAAAAAGAAGAAAATCCCATCATATGCTACAACATGGATGAACTTTGAGGACATTATATTGAGTGAAATAAGCCAGTCACAAAAGGACAAATACTGTATGATTCCTCTTATATGAGATATCTAGAACAGTCAAAAATCATGGAAACAGAAAGTAGGATGGTGGTTGCCAGGAGCTGAGGGCGGGGAGGAATGGGGAGTTGTTTGATGGCTAAAGAGTTTCAGTTTTGCAAGATGAAAAAAATTCTAGACATCTATTACAGAACAAAGTGAATATAGTTAACACTATTGAACTATACACTTAAAAATAGAGGGAAAATTTTATATTATGTGGGTTTTTTGCCACAATTAAAATTTTTTAAAAATAATTTTAGGGGACTTCCCTGGCGGTCCAGTGGTTAAGACTCCATGCTTCCACTGCAGGGGGCATGGGTTCGATCCCTAGTTGGAGAACTAAGATTCTGCATGCGTTGGGGCTCAGCAAATAAATAAATAAATAAACAAAGATACTTTAAAAAGTTAACACAGTTATCACGGAAACAACCGTGGGTGTGATAAAATGAGTGGTGAGAGGGCTTCCCTGGTGGCGCAGTGGTTGAGAGTCCGCCTGCCGATGCAGGGGGCACGGGTTCGTGCCCCTGTCTGGGAAGATACTGCATGCTGCGGAGCGGTTGGGCCGGTGAGCCATGGCCGCTGAACCTGTGCGTCCGGAGCCTGTGCTCCGCAATGGGAGAGGCCACAACAGTGAGAGGCCCGCGTACCGCAAAAAAAAAAAAAAAAAAAAAAAAAAAAAAAGAGTGGTGAGTAGGTTTCAGTTAGAAGGCTGGAGTTGTAGACCTAGCACTGCCAATTCCTAGCTGTTTGACTGTGACCTTGGAATTGCATTAAACCTCTAAGTCTCAGTGTCCTCCCTGGTAAAATGGAGATCATGTCACTACTTCAAAGAGTTTTTCAGGGTTAAATGAGATGATGTGTGTGCAAGTTGGCAGACCCTAAAGCACTGTTTTATGGTGATGATGTGGATTTCTCTATTATCTGGCTTCCCCACTGTTGCATCTGGCCATACCCAGGCATGGTGGGATGTTGAAGCACCATGAGAGATGTTGAGCTTCTGTCTTCCATTTGTCCTGCTATTTTCTCCACTGCCAGATTACAGATTTTAAAAGTGGAATGCCTAACCTGGTTGCTGATCCTCTTACCAGCAACTGTTCTTACCAACTTCTCTCCAGGCAAGTTCTACTTGCCTCCCTTTTCTTATTTTAGTTAATGCAATCATAGAATTGGAGAGATTAAATACAAACACATGAGAAAATTGAATTGCAATGCAAGATAGTGGGATAACTCCTGACTAGGACTCTTAGAGTAGCTAAGACCCCTTCCTTCTTCTTTGAAGGAAGGAAAAGTCTTGAATAAACAAAATAAGGGAACGGAAGGAAGGGTTAGCATTTCTGGCGGGAGGGAACCTCATGAGCAAAGTTTGGAGATAAAAATAGATGACGAAAGCTTAGGGGACAAAGAGGACACAGGCCTGCTTAAAATGATGAGCCTGAAAGTTGAGAAGAGATTACAGATATTGGGGGGACTTCAGTAGTGGCTGAGGATACTGGATTTTGTGCAGTGAGGAGTTTAGTCATTTCAGTTTGACAGTGGAAGAATGATCTGTTCAGTGTGGGTTTTAGGCTAAAATAGTTCTTGGGCCTAATGCAATTGCAATCAAATCTCAATGAATTATAATATTTAGGAGAGCTCTACAACATGATACCAATATTCAACTACACGAGTCATCAGGTGAGAATAAGGAAGAAAAAGACTTAAAAGTGTAATGAAGAAAGACTTGTGACAATAAATGATGGTGGGAAAATTGATTATTTATAAAAAATCAATTTAGATTCTCATTTTACACCATATACCAAAATTAATTCAAGCTCAATTAAACGGTATAGTGTAAGAGAAAAATTTTTAAAAATTAGAAGATAATGTAGATAAATGTCCACATTCTGGATGAGGAAGGATTTTTTTGGACATCAGAATCTCCTGTATACTGCTGGTGAGATTGTAAATTTGTACAAACATTTAGGAAAGCAATATGCCCCTATCTTGTGAAGTTGAAGAGCACATACCCTATGACCTGATGCCACTTCTAGATACACACACTGGAGAAACTACTGTACACAAGGAGATGTTCACAGCACCACTGTTCAAGATAGTAAAATGCTGGAAACAACCCAAACATCACAAAATAAGAGGATGAATAAACTGCAGAACATTTGTAAGTAGAATGCTATATAGCAGGGAAAGTGAATGATCCAAAGTACCTCTGTCAACATGGTTAAATTAAAAACACATCATGTTGAATGAATAATTATGTTACAGAAGATAATGTACAGTATAACACCAGTTGTATACAATCATAAAATATGAAAAAAGTACTACATGCTGTTTAGGAAAATGTACTTATTTAGTAAAAGTATGACATCATGGGAAAAATAAGCTCCAGATTCAGGGTCATGGTAACCTCTGAGATAGAAGGGATGTGACCGGAGACTGTTACATAGGAGACTTCCACCAGGTTGGTGTTTATTTCTTGAGTCGTGTGGTTACACTATTGTTATATTACTCATTATGGCTCTTTGTAAGTCTAAAATGTTTTGTTAAATAAGATTTAGGATGATGCATATTCCTTATACAAATTGAAACAGTATCTCAGTATATAATTTAATCTTTACTACCTACCTCTGACCCATGCCCCAAAATATTCACTGTTAACAGTTCGAAGTATATTCTTCCAGACTTTTTCTAGATATTTACCTTTTCTAGATATCTATATATCTAACTATACATCAGGTTTCTCCTAATATAGAGTACTACTTAACCTAAAATTTTGTAATTCTTGCTTTTTTCACTTAATGCCATAGATACCTTTCCATATGAGTACATATACATCTCCCGTATATTTAACGGCTACATAATATTCCATAGTATGAATGTACCATAATTTATTTTACTATCCCTCAACTGATACATATTTGTTTATATTTTTTGTTATTAAAATTCTTCAGTGAATATCCCTGGTAAACCTTAGGAGTATTTTTGTTTGAAATATTTCCAGGGGGAGGAATTTTTAAGGCAAAGACTTTCTAAGAATTTATGCTTAGCAATGAAAGAAATCCCAAAGGAAATCTGGTATACTCCTGTATGTAAAAATCAATGTGTAGAAAGCTCATGTAAGTAAATCACAAAAGCATTAAAACTGTAATAGAAAAATAAGCTATGAATGCTAATAGACAATTTGCAGGAAAAGAAATATAAATGACTACTAAATATGTGGAAAATATTTTAACTATTTTAGCTCTGTAATTAAAGAGATGAAAGTTATGATTAGTTTCAAATTTGGGGCCTATCAACTTAGACAAGATGAGAAAGGGAGTGAGAGTGTTGGCAATGTGGTGGAACTTAATCAAGGACTTAAGGAATATTCTTATCCCTAGACCATTAATTCCACTATTATAAATTTAATTTGAGGAAAAAAATCAAAGACGTCCTAAGTAGACAATCATTGCATGTGTTCTGGGGCAATGGCTCTTTTTCTTCTTTTTCTTTCCCAGCACACATCGAAACAGCAGAGAGCCCCAGTCACTCATTTTGTGCAACACGCCTCTGATGTCCTGACCATAGTTGATTGGACCAGACATGGGTACCTGACCTAGGCTGGACCAAAGCCCCCTATCCAGGGATTCTAGCCTAACTTCTGGATGCTCTCTTAAAAGGAGCCAATGAAAATGTGAGAGCTTGATCTGCTGTTTTGCACCATGTAGCCTTGTCCTCAGAGAAAACCCCTCTTTAATGAGAGAAAAAGATAAGAGTACAATCACAGCAAGGGACAGAGACAAAAAAAGACCTCAGGGCTTTCCTGTCCTGCTGCTAGTCCCTGCTAGCTGAGGCTGTGTGTCCCTGCCCAGAATTCTAACAATTCCTCCCCTTTGCTTACACCAGCTAAGTCCCTGGTAAGGCTCCTGTTGCTCTGACTCAAGAGAGAGAGCCCTAGATTCTGCCCTATCCCTCAATATCCCGGCACACAGAGAGTGAAGGGTCATGAGTATCCTAATTCTTAAATCTGAAGGTGGCCTAGGGAAGATGTGAAGGAATGGAAGGAAGAATTCAACCCCGGTTGAGCACTTATTAATAAAATGAAAATAATCTATGTGACTCAATTGGATAGTTCCTGGCCTATAGTAACGAATAAACAAATGAACAAATAAGATGTCAAGCCAGGAGTGAATGAGAGCTCTGAGTGTCACAAGGTTCAGCTTATATATCATGCCCTCTTCTTCCTTTAAAAATTTTTTTTCCATTTCCCCCTCCTGGTCACAAGGTATTACACTGGGCTCTGGGCTCCCATAATAATTAGCTCTTGATCATAACATCTTGTAATACACTAGAGTGATAGTACTTATTATGTCTTATTCATATTTGAATTTTCCCAGAGCACAGAGTAGTTACTTAAATGTTTGGAATGAATGCATGAGGGAATGATTAAGTGAAATAATGAAAATTTGGTTAGGAAAGTTCTCTGATATTAAATGTTTGAAAGGCTTATTGAAATGTACTCACCATGATGATCATGATGATTTCTCTTGAAGCTGAGAACTTGCTCCCATTTGCCTCTGAGGCCAGTGACTTTTAGTTAATTATAACTTTTTTCCTCTAAAGGTCAAGAGAGCTGGAATTTTATACTTTGAATGAGTCTCTTCCAACGCTTGTTCTTCAAAAATACTTTTTCATAAATAGTTTGTTCCAGTTGCCAACTGGTTTGTTAACCAGGTCACTAACCATCCAAATCTGAGAATAGAAGTTTGTTTTGTTTTGTTTTGTTGTTTTTGGCCGCACCTCATGGCATGCAGGATCCTAGTTCCCCAACCAGGGATCAAACCTGCGCTCCCTGCAGTGGAAGTGCAGAGTCTTAACCACTGAACCTCCAGGGAAGTCCCAAGAATATAAGCTTTATTGACTTTGAAACCCACCAGACAGAACATTTTCAAATACTACAGGTGACTGCTGCCATTATCCCTGTTTCAAAGCTCTTTAAGACTAAGTTTTCCAAAACAAATCTCTTCAATAACAAGAAGGTTGATTTGGATCCACACTGCAACCTAACTCCACCAGCAAAGTGTGCTGCTCACCAAAGACATAATGGGGCTTCTTTGTTATTTTGGAAAAAGGCTTAAATATCCAGGGAAATGAGCTAGAAAGGTTTCATGTTTTCTACATATTCTACACAGCACTGTATACAAACCAAATTGTATAGACCATTTCCCAGGGGGGACAGGCAGTAAAACAGTTTTGACTTTCAGTGCCTGTCTTCTAGTCTTAACTCCTGCCCAAATTCTGCCACTTACTAGCTGTATGACCTTCGAAAAGAAAATAAGCTTTCTGTATCTTAGTTTCTGCACCTGTAAAATGGGATAAAATTACTTACATTAACAGGTTCTTTTAAGAATTAAGAGAATACATGTAAAATGTCTGCCATTTTTCCTGGCTTATAGGGTGGGAGTTCATGTTGATGATGATGGAAGACTTGGCCCATCGTTTATGCTTTTTTTTTTCTTTATGACATTGTATAGGACATTTAACCTCTGTATCTTATTAGTCTTTCCTTCTGTAAGATGGAGAAAAGAGTAGCCTCATATTCAATTACTTGGCCATATCATTAGCAAACAAGGATTTAAAAATAGAGGTAACTTGGTACAGTGTGAAGAGGACTGGCCCTTGGAAGAACTGGATACAAACTGTGGTTCTACTAGTTACTAGCTGTGTGGCACTGGAAAACTTCCCTAAAACTCACTTTTCTTATATAAATAAGAAAATAAACAATAAATAAAATGGAAATAATATGTATCTACAGAATTAAGGTTCAATTAAGTATTGCATAGGAAAGTGAGCTAAATTGCTATGCACATGTTTGCAGTTATTATTACCAGCACAAGATTGGATATATTGTCCTTATTGTTTTTTATTGTTGTTGTTGTTGTTGCTTTCTTGCTTGTTTTAATAACAGTGTATTCAGATTTAAGTTCTCACCCTCTTTTGGTTGTCTTGCCCCTTGAGAACATTTTAGCAGTGATTTACCTTATGTTCATAGGTTTTACCCAATTTTATTCATATGTTAAAAGCAATGTTTGCTCTCTATGATAGATAGATAAGAACCTTAGATGCAATATTTAATCATAGGCTGCACTTTCTAAAATATGGCCTTGGTGTTTTAAGTGATACAGTAAAAATAACCTAGTAAAAAGCAGCAGTTTGCTAAGAATGAAGTTTATTTTCGTGTTTGGTAGGTCACTTCACCATCTCTCCTCATGTAAGTGTATTCTAGGGGAACTTAACTCTGTAGGTGCAATTCTTAAGAATATCTGCCTTGAGTCTTTAAATAAAGCCCAACAAATAAATTCACCTTGATAAATTACATTAGGAAAGAATTTCTAGCAGGATCACTTTAAATGGTTTTCTTTCATGCTTAGAATTAGATTTCATTTAGTTCAACCAGTAGAAAACCCCCGATTCAGGGCCTAAGAGTAAACTGAGGTTTGGAGAGGTTTAGTGACTTGGCCATGCATTATTAGTAAGGATTTTTTTGGGTGTAGGTTATAGACATTCGACTCCAAAGTGGCTTAAACAAAAAACGGAATTCACTGGGTCATACAGCAGAAACTAGCTTCCAACATAGCTGAATCCAGCAGCTCCAATCATGTTCTTAGAACTCAGCATTTGCCAACGTTTTTCCCACAGTATTGGCTTCCTACAGTATGGAGGAGAGGGAGGGAGATGGTCATAAGTAGCTCTAGCTTACATCATTTCTATGGTTTATGATCCAAAAGGAAGAGAGGCATCTCTCTCACAGAGCAAATTTTGTGGAAGATCAAAGTGATCCCCTTGGATCCAAGAGAGATAACCCATCACTCTTGGTCAACAGTCCCACCAGGATCACATGAAGTGAGGATTGTGGTCCTCAGAGGGAAAGTGGGGATGCGTGGGAAGCAGATATCCACCACACCAAGGCTAGGGCATTATTAAGGTGGGGCTAGGACTCAGTTCTAGTGCCGTTCTGAAGGTTGCAGTGAGAAAGAGAAATAGGTAAGCTTAGAGCAAAATAGTTTAAGCCTCTCTTAAAGGTGTATGAATTAGAAATGAAGATAAAGCTCTGAAGTGATGTTGTCAAATGACCATTTTTTTTCTTTTACTTTCAAAAGTATATGGATATTGTAAAATGCAAATCCCTGTTATTGCTAATGAATGCTCCTACACGCACTTGATAATTTAGTGTGGAAGTGGATTGAAAGGCATGCCTCTCATTTCCTTGCTCCTTGTTTTCTTCCTGTCACAGAGGGGTATTCCGGAATATAATTTTGAGGGGAAAAAAAAGACAAAATTTAAAAGAAAAATTTCTAAGTGGATAAAAAGTATTAAAATGTGAAGAAAATAGGGCTTCCCTGCTGGCGCAGTGGTTGAGAGTCCGCCTGCTGATGCAGGGGACACGGGTTCGTGCCCCGGTCCGGGAAGATCCCATATGCCACAGACCAGCTGGGCCTGTGAGCCATGGCCGCTGAGCCTGCGTGTCCGGAGCCTGTGCTCCGCAACAGGAGAGGGCACAACAGTGAGAGGCCCGCGTACCGCAAAAAAAAAAAAATGTTTTCTTTTTCGATTAGAACTAAGCATAAATAGATGTCCTCATATTTTCTTCTCCTGCATCCCAAATGGACTGACTTGCATTCTTCCTGGAATATACATACCCCTGGGATGCACTGCATGGACCTCCTTTAGAAACTATTGGTCCAAGGAAAAATCTCTCACATAGGCAAGGATGTTTCCATTTAAAAGAGACCTACTCGTTTCAGTTACTCAGCCATTTTACAGAAAGTGAAAGAGTTTTGAAATGAATCATCTTCACAGAGATTCATAATTTGCCAGCAAAATCCCCACTCTACAAAATGTGAAATGTTCTAAGCAACAGCTGTGAGCATTTCAAACGTGCACTACTCTTGGACAATTCAATTGTTGCCAAGGGAAATTGAGTTGGCTTTAAAATCTTCCTTGGTTTGAATTCTGCATTTACCCTTAATCAGAAATTGAGCAAACAAGTTCTGCATGGCTGGGGCACTGAACTTTTCATGAAGACTGGTATGGGAAACTGAGATGTGGAAATGTAAGTTCCTTGAAGGTGGGAAGGAGACTGGTATTCTACCCAGTTTTGTAAGGCCTAGGGGAGGTGAACTTTTCAGAGCAAACACAGACACTATACAGTGACCAATCACCTGGAGTCAGTAGAGGAAGCCTGCTTCCATATAAGAGCACCATCTTTTCCTGTTTCCCATTTCAGTTCAAAACAGGAATTAAAAAAAATTTTAATGGCACAAAAAAACTTCAAGATCCATTTCTGGGGATGTGCATAGAAATTTGCAACACCTGAGTGCTAAATAACACAAACGAGAAATAACAATGCATTTTTTGGTTATTGTCAGTTGTATATATGTTAGTTTTATTTATATATAGTTCTATTTCCTAACTGTATAGAAAACATGATATAATGCGAAGGGGAAAAACTACAGAACGGAATACACAATTTTAATGAAAAAAATACTGGACAGAGGTACACCAAAATGCTAACAGTGGTTATCTCTGGGTTGAAGGATTATAAACGTTATTTTTTGTACTCAGCAATAAGAATTTCTTCCTTCCTTCTTTTTTTTTTTAACCCTCTCAAAAGACATACGTAGAATCCACTCAAATAGAGCAAGAGTCCAAGAATATTCTCTGGAAATGCACCACTTGGCCTAGGACTCACTAAGGATGCAAACATATCTCTAAATATTTTATCACTTGTTCTAGCTAGAGTTAAGTGAAGCCTTCTCCATAAACTCTTTCGGATCCAACTTGCCAGTGAAGAGCTCCCAAGCTCCCGCAGTTTGAAGCTGGGTTTCCCTGAGCTCTGTACAGCGGGTGGGCCCAAGAGGTTGATCTCAATAAATGATCACAGAGCGTAGTGACCGCGTTCCCACCTGCACAAGTTACACTGAACTGGCCCCAACCAGGCTTGCAGGAGCTCCAGGGAGCTGATATTCAAAACAGAGGTTTAGGGAAAAGGAGACTAGGCGAGAGAGAATTCGAAGCGATACCCAACCCTTGGCCGGGCTCCAAGGGTTCAGATTTCCGTGCCAGGCCTCCCACAAGGTGGAGCGGAGAGCGACTGCTGGGGGCTTTACAGCCCCGGGCTTGCGAGGGGCCCATCTACAAAGGCAGCGGCGCACAGGCTGCCTTTCTTTCTATGCGGCGCTGGTTCCCGTCCGAATGGGATTCCTCGAGTCCAGAAGGGCCAGCCTCGCCGCTGAAAGGGGCGGAATCAAGGGCCAGGGACGCCCCCACCCTTAGCCGACCCTTGCCCTGGAATCCTCAGGTTGCAGACTACCGCCGCCCAGAGGATCCGCACAGCGCGGAAACCCATCGCACTGGTGTCAAGCGCACCCCTCCGGGTTTAAGGAGCTCCTCTCAGGCCTGGCGGCGGCGGCGGCTCCCCGCTTCAGCCTACCCCACCGCCTGGCGGAAGCGGCGGCAGCGCGGCCGGAGATCGCGGTTGCATCCGGGTCCCTCTCGCCTCAGCCCAATCCTCGGCCTCCTCTCTTCCCACCCTCCTGTTTCTCCGCCCCCCCGCCGCCAATCCCCGATCGGGTCTCAGCCCAACATGCTGACAAGGGAGTGAAGGCGGACGCCGGCCAATGAGGCCTCGCTTCCCGTTTAAAGCCTCCAGTGAGTGGGCGCTGGAGGCGGGCGCTGCTGGCCAGAAGGTTCGGTTGCGAGTGTGCCATGGACTCAGCTGCCCGGTGATATTGACAATAGGAGAGAGAAAGGGGCATTGACGGGGACCCACCGCGGGCACCGAACGGCGGCTCTGGCAGCGGCGGCTCCAGCCCCAGCGGCTCCTTCTTCTCCTTCCTTCTCCTCCTGCTGCCGCTGCGGCTCCAGTCTTCCTCCCTCCCTTCCCCCCTCCCCTCGTCGTCGCTGCAGCCGCCGGGTCCGGGGCAACGAGCAGAGGCGCCGCCCGCCGGGAATGTGAGCGAGGAGCCACCGGCGGAGCCGCAGCGGGGTCGGTGCCGATTTGATGGGACGGGCCCGCGGGGGAGGATCGTGAGGCCGCCGCCGCCGCCGGAGCGCTGAGGTTCAGGTCCGGCCGTGAGGCCTAGAGGCGCCGCTGCCGCGGAACCGGAGGGACGCCGCGCCGGACAGCCGTCGCCCCGGGCTCCCTGCCGCTGTCCGGACCTCCCCCCGCACGCCCCGGTCCCGCCACCCGCCCCCGCTGCGGCCCTCTCTCCCGTCTCCCGCCCCTCCGAAACCACAGATCATCTTCGGATTCTTCTCCAGAAGCTTCAAGGTAACTTCGTCCCTCCAGCACCGCGGCTCGTTTGCTTCCTTTCCTCCTTTCCTGCCTCCTACCCGACCTTCTGGGGAACCTGCAGGGCACCGGCTTGGGGAAGGCCTGGCCTGGGCCGGCGAGGGGTGCGATGGGGTGAGGTGAGGGAGAGGGAGCGCCGGTCCACTTGTCTGATTTACCTGCAAATGCTTCTGAAGATGCCTTTCATTCACTCTGCCCTCCACCCCCCTTTTTCTCCACCTTCCGGCATTGGAGGCGTATTCTTGTCCCCCTTTATCCACTGACGGGGGCGGGGGGGGGGGAGGAAAGGGGGATTGGTGTAGTGAGAAGGATTCTGTAGCAGCTTATCTTCTCCAGGGCTTGGGGTGGCGCGGGGTGGGGTGGGGTGGGTGGGAGCAAACGGAGTATGTGAGCATCCCTACAGACCAACCTCTTCTCTGTCTTTCTCCTCCACCCCAGTACCCCCTTTGGGTTATCCTGTGCCATGGAAATGCCCCGTGCCCAATGCTTAGAGGATGATAAAGCTTCGGGCGTCCTAGCCCAGGGCGAAACCTGTTTCCTCGGGCTTTGTACGGACCCGCTGCTACTGCACGTTCAATTCTGCAGCGCTTTAGGGTTGAGATCCTTGACGTTTATCCTGGGCCGCGGGCAAAAGGGGCAAATGATTAAAAAAATTTTTTTTTTGCTACCAGTAAATCATCTTTAGAGATGGGAGATAAAGAATAAAGGAGAGACAAAAAGAGTGGAGGAGGAACAGGATTTACGGAAATCTTGTGTTGTGAGGGTTAAATGTAGTCTAAATAATTCACATACCAGATTGGAAAAGCAGCCCCTAAATTTACAACATACAAATGTGATGTGGAGCTTCTTGCAGATGCAGTGATTATAAATTTTTAAGTCATCTTACTTCTATAATCATTCATGGTTTGCAATTCCTTTTTATCTATCACATTTTATTTAAGGCTAAATTAGATTGCTAAAAACTTTTTAAAAAAAGAGTACCAAACAGGACTTCAAAATTCCAAACCTCAACATCATATGGTTTTGTTTGTTTTTTGTTTATGTTTTTGTTATTTTTACTTTGTCAGAATCCAGCTAATCCAGGTAACTTTTTATTCTCACACATTCAGGAAGAAACTCCCTTACTCTTTTATTTAGAGGTTAAAAAACACTTATGTTATGTATTGGAATGACAGGTGAGTAACTGCATTTCAGCATTTCCCCCATGTGCGTTATTTCTATTCAAGTCTGCCATTAATCTTCCATGGAGCATGGGGCCTCGAGCCTCAGTGCCATAGAAGTGATGGCATCTGTTTAAATTGGTGAATGAAACTGAGCTTAATCCTTGTTACTTTTAGGAAATAGCCTTCATTTTAATGATTTGAGAATGTTAAAAAAAATCCCAAAGAACTGTTCAGTTTCATTAGTTTGATAGAATGAAAATTAATATTTGATGATGAACTTCAAGGGAACTCAACTTGGTTGTCTAAGTAGGCTGTGAATTTGTTTTTATTTCAACTTTGGTGTACCATTTCATCATAGTTTTGTTTATTAAGCTTTAGTAACTTCAGATGGCTTCATTCAAAAAGAAGACTTCTTTGAAATGATTTTAATTATGCCTTTTATGTTTTCTGTTTAAAGTAACCTAGCTTGTCCTCCTTTGTGGTGTGGTGTAGTTTATCATAGCTAACACAGCACATTGCATTAAAAGTCATGGTAGTTGGTAGTTGAGAATGTCTTGGTAGTCTTGGTAGTTGAGAAATTGTAAATTTCACCTTGCTGTGATACAGTGGTGTAGATTCTTGAAGTACCATAAGAGTTTCAACTCTAGAGCCCATTCATAATATTAACTATCTTGGGAAAATGTTTGGATGGAAATTTTGTAACTGCAGAATAGTTCCTCAATTACTTCAGGATCTCAAGATGAGAAGAGCTGTGCAGTTAGAAAATGAGTAGATGTTCAAGTATAAATGAACATCTTTTTTTGTTTGTTTGTTTGTTTGTTTTGCGGTACGCGGGCCTCTCACTGTTGTGGCCTCTCCCATTGCGGAGCACAGGCTCCGGACGCGCAGGCTCAGCAGCCATGGCTCACGGGCCTAGCCTCTGCGCAGCATGTGGGATCTTCCCAGACAGGGGCACGAACCCGTGTCCCCTGCATCGGCAGGCAGACTCTCAACCACTGCGCCACCAGGGAAGCCCTAAATGAACATATTAAATGCATATCGTAGTGGGAGTAGCACAATGCATTAGCATTACAATATTGCTTATACAGTACTTATATTCTATTTTCCACCAAGTTTTTCTGTTTTCCCATTGAACATGTGACTGCTCTTAATTGATTTTATTTGCTTTCTTTTAAACATATTCCCATTTTCAAAAATAGTGTATGGGAATTTTAGAATTTGAGTAACTCACTTGTACGCTTCTACCTCGGGAATGTGTTGATGATACTTCTTTCTTTTCAGTAGGGATATGTCCTCAGCACCAACTACTCCTCCATCAGTGGATAAAGTAGACGGATTTTCTCGGAAGTCCGTCAGAAAAGCCAGACAGAAGAGGTCGCAAAGTTCCTCACAGTTTAGGTCTCAAGGCAAGCCTATTGAGTTAACACCTCTGCCGCTGCTAAAAGGTAAGGCTCATGACCAGGTGATGGATTCCTTTTCAGTTGATCTTTTTGTATCTGTATATAATTTTCTTTTTTGTAGAGTTCCATATTTGTTAAAATTCCGTGTTGCAAATTGAAGGGATGGGAGGTTTCCGACATGTTGAAGTTATTGGTGTGTGATACACCCACTCCCCCTTTTAAAGGGTTCAATTTAATATAAATAGCCATGGGCAAATGAAAAGAAACTTATGATCAGAGAATCTCTCACATTGATAAGTAGAAAAACTGAATGCCACAGAAAGTTTATGAGGTCTGGGTCTGTGTTTTTCTTATTGTCTTCTGCTGACATTTAGATGTATACATCGTGTGCAGTGACAACTACAAATTGTACAGTTTTAATCACAGGAGGTAGACCTAGTAGAGGAGATGGTGCCATTAACTTACATATAGAAAATGATGTTTGAAATAATTGATTTTTTAAAAATGAGAAAAAATGGTCAGTAATTGATTACATGCATTTTTGTTTTCAGATAGTACAAATAGAAAAAGTATTTGATGATCATATTGTTTATGGAATTAATATGAGACCTTTTTTTTCTAAATTAAAGCTTTTACCTTTTGTTTGAGTATGTGGGTACTTTTTGTTCCTTTTAATTTTTATCTATTTGCTTTATGTTTATGAACAAGCATTGTTTGAAATGTATCCGAACATAGCATTTATAGCATGGAGCTATTGGAATCCATCGTTGAAGGTAGATTTTTGTCTGCTGAACACTTAAGAGTGAGGAGAAAGGGGACGTGAACAATACAATGCACTTTAGTGGCTCAGAGGAAATCAAAAAACTTGGTTGCTAGTTAGTTAGTGAACATTTATTTCTGTAACAATTTGTGAAATCAGAAGGTATTAAAAGAAAAACTGGAGTGTGACTAGAAAAGATCCTCAAAATGTAGCCTAGGATATTTCAAACTTCTGTTTTTCCCGTATGAACATTTTTTTTTAAGGGAGGGAGATTCATAAATGAGATTTCCATGTTTATACTTGAAATTGGTAAACATGAAATGAATACTATTACTGTAACGATGATATATCAACAGTTAATGAAGATGAGCTCATATGAGTTTGCGGGGAGAAAATTTTGACTAAAGTTTTTGCTGGTAAAAATGAAAAGAGTCTTTATGAGGCTTTGGAAGAAAAATGAAGGAAAAACTCGCTAGGGATAAAAGCAACAGTACTTGAAATACAAAGTTGGGAGGTATATTGGATTCTTTAGTAGTTTATTTAATCTGAAATAGACATGTAATAGCTATTAGCGTCTATATCTGGCAAAGGACTTTATTCTGAGGAAGCAGTATAAACTTTCTTAGGGTTAGAACAAATTTAAACTTTGTTATATTAATTTCTTGGGGCCCATGGTAAACATTTAAATTAGAACTTAACTGACCACTCAGAGCCATGGTGTTGGTTTTGTGGATAGTGAAAGAAGCATACATGAGAAGAATTTGGCACATGTTTTAATATTTTGTTGTTTCTTATCTCATTTTTAAAAAAATTGTAATATATATATATAACATAAAATTGACCATTTTACCTATTTTTAAGTGTGCATTAAACATGGCATTAGGTACATTCACATTGTTGTACATCCATTACCACCACTCATCTCCAGGACTTTTGATCTTCCCCAGCTGAAACTCTGTATCCATTAAACACTAACTCCCCATTATCCCTCCCTCTAACCTCTTTGCAACCACTACTGTCTCTGTGAATTTGAGTACTCTAGATATCTCCTATAGGGGGAATCCTACAATGTTTGTCTCTTTTGTGGTTGGCTTATTTCACTTAGCGTAATGTCCTCAAGATTCATCCATGTTGTAGCATGTGTCAGAATTTCTTTCCTTTTTAAGGCTGAATAATATTCCATCGTGTGTGCGTGTATGTGTATGTATATATATGCCACATATTGTTTATCCATCTGTCAATGGATACATGAGTTTCTTCCACCTTTCAGTGATTGTGAATAACGCTGCTCTGAGAACATGGGTGTACAAATATCTTTTTGAGCCCCTGCTTTCACTTCTTTTGGGTATATACCCAGAAGAATTGCTGGAGCATATGTTTAATTTTTTGAGGAATTGCCATACTGTTTTCCACAGCAGCTGTACCATTTTACATCCCTACCAGCAATGCCCAAGGCTTCTTCCAATTTCTCCACATTCTCACAGACACTTGTTATTTTCTTTTCCTTTTTTTTCTTTTTGATAATAGCCATCATAATGTGTATGAAGTAGTATTTCATTGTGATTTTTATTTGCATTTCCCTAGTGATTAGTGACATTGAGTATCTTTTCATGTGCTTTTTGGCCATTTGTATATCCTTTTCTCATATTTTAAGTGGAATCTGATAGTATTGTAAAATTTCCAAGAATTCTGCTCTCCAAGAATATGATTTCTGTGAACTTGTATGTTTTGCCAGCATAGGAGCATTGGAGAGCAACAAGATCATATAATACTAGATACATCCACAAGCTTAAATTCCAGACAGACTAAAAGTGATTCTTGTGTAATAAGCACGTTCTGGGAAAATATTCCGGGAAGCATTCCATAGATTTCCGTATCTGTAGAATAACAAAGAAGTACAATCATGTATAGACTTTAGAAATGTGTATTTGTTCTTGATTATTATAGTGAATGTAAAGAGTTTGTTGAATGACATTTGTTTTCCTTACAATGGATTGACTTTTATTTGTGTGCCTTCTCACAACTTTAGGAGGTGGTTTATGAAATATAAGGAAAACATAAAAGGAATTTTTTTTTTTGCCATTTCCTTAGGAAAAACCAGAGTAAATTATATATGCATGCCAAAGGGTAGTTACTGATTTAATTTTCTATAGAATTGTTTTGACTGAATTGGAAGGTTTAAGTTAATTTTATTTGGGGGCACAATATAAACTGTAGTTGAATTTTGGGGGTTGCTTTAAAGAGTAAAGAAAAAACATGTCCTTAAGGTCTAATTTTAGGGGAGTTTGAAAACGGAAATTGTGTAAACATAGTAATTATGTAGCTCATCTTTTTAATATGTAAGTTTTGAAAGCTCAAAAGTTAGGTATTCACTAATGATCACTTGTTTTGTGTGTCTGCCTTATAAGAATGCTTATTATATGCATGGTAATATTTGACTGACTTACAAGTAACACTGCCATTATTTCTTAACATTTTAAAAGTCTCTTCACTTGCAGAACTGTAACAAAGTGAAAAGAAAGTTTCATCTCTTTTGCTCTTTTCCTAATAGGTGGGGTTTTGAAATTTGTATCAATGATGTTATTTTTCTGTAGACAGCAACACCAGCATGTAGTTCTGTGTAAATATATCAGAGTGACCCTGGCTTTTCCTGCAATTGTGAAATTGCAGGATAGTCCTTGACATGTAGACATTTGAGTTTTCTCCATAAAGTACTTCTGAAAATATTTTCAGAAGGTCCTAAAGTTTTTGAGCTTGAAGGACTTTTACTCATTTTCCTGATAAGGGAAATTCAGTAGAGGTTGAGTGCCTTATGTGCTTGATAAGAAAGTAAAGACTTGGATGCTTTCTGGGTGCCTGCACAGCAGGGCATAAAGCAAGCTTTGACAGTTACCTAGGTAAGTTGCTGAATAAGGACAAAATAAACACTTAGGCAAATAGACACACACACATTAATAATAATAGCAATAATAATAATAACTACTAGGGGTAGTCGTATCTGTTTAGGTGGTTTATGTTTTCTACCCACGCCGTATTTCCTTCTCTTTTTAACTTTAAACGATTATATAAGTTTAGATTTGAGTGAGATGTTTTTGAAAGCTACCACCTCTTTGAAAATGGGATTATAGTGAAAGTGGCATCATTGTTGCTAGCCTCACAATTCATCATATGTTTCAAAAGCATTTTGCTCATAGTTTGGACAGTCAGTATCAAACATTCCAAAAACTTTGATGGCTGGAGGTGCTGTTCAGCAGAAAGAAACTCTTTGCCCCTTGGTGTTGAAACCTTTAGATTGGTAACGTATTTCTGTAACACTAATTCTCTGATTTTTTTTAACTCTACACTTATGATTCAGCTTACATTTTTATTTTATAGGGTGACAGTTTGTAAGGACTTGAAAAATTCTAAGTTAAAACTAGCTTGTGTGCTTTTAAAATTATTGGATGGGATAATTCATCTCTTTCATCTTTATCTGCTTTGTGTAGTATAAAGGAGCATACAGATAGAATTCCCAGTTTTATAATGGACTAGTGCTCTAAACTGTATTTATAATGCGAATGATCTCCTAAGAAATAATGTCCTCGATTTTGGTGTTCACTGTCTTCCTTGTAGGTTATGCCGCGGTGTCTCATGGGAGGAGGTACACGGGCTTTGTTGCCTGCAAGAGTCCTGGCTAGCTCACTAGCTGTGTTGCCTGGGGCAAGCGAGTTAGCTTTGGAAAGCTTGGTTTTCTTGTCTGTCAAATGGGCATGATAATAAAAATCAAGAGACGCGGCAGTACCACATTCAATATATTACTAACTGTTGCCATTTAACTGGGATTTCAGAAGTTACAATATGAATAATGTGAAATTATTATATGACTTTTTGTATTTTCCTAGCAAAAAAGTTGAAACTGGAGATTTCTCTGAAAATTATGAAACAAGAGCATAGTTTTGAGGTCATGAACCTTTTTCAACCCCCAAATACGAAGAAACAGTGTGCAAATGTGTTGAATTTAGTAGACTAGTTATTTTAAACATCTTTACGTGGCTGTTTTTCACCTTCTGCATTGGTATCCTGCCACATTTTTTAGTGTAGTGCTTTTTGACTTATTCGTTTTTTGAATAGATAATACAGTTATATGGTTCAAATTCCAAAAGATACAAAAGGATGTATAATGAAAAATCTTCCTCCCAAGTCGGTTTTCCTAATTAGCTCCCCTTCCCAGAAACAGCCAGTCATAATATACTTGTATTGTAGGTACAGGCATTCTTAAACCCTTGAATGAATTTGAAATGCATTGAGCAGGCTGAAATTATATGTACATTTTGTATGCATTTGTCCATTTTTAAGTGGGATAATTCCATAGCATTTTCAAATGCTCAAAGGGGTGTCTGAATCAAAAAAGTTAAGAACCATTGATCTAGTTTGTACCTTAGATTAACGATGTATGTTCTTTTTTTCTTTCCCATTATAGTTTATTACAAGATATTGAATATAATTCTTTGTAGGACCTTGTTGTCGTTTATCTATTTTATATATAATAGTTTGCGTCTGCTAATCCCCAACTCCTGCTTTATTCCCCCCTTCCCCCACCTGTCTTCCTCTTTGGTAACCATAAGTTTGTCTTTTATGTCTGTGAGTCTGTCTCTGTTTTGTAAATAAGTTCAGTTGTAATTGATGTATATTCCTTAGGCAACTAAATTGTAGTGTGAGTGTATGCGAATGTGTGAATGGTTTTAAAAAAATAATCATAAGCTTTGCTTTTGAACCAGAAAAACATCTGTAAGTTAATAGGTGTTAACATTCAGCTTTGCAGCCTTTGAAGCAATGTGGTAATATATTTCTTTGGGGGAAGAAATTATAAGATCTTGCACAAAACCAGTATCAAATGACACTGTATCATGTGTGAAAGATTATACTAGTTGTAGTGAAGAGGCATTTCATTCACTTTTAGGTGAGAATTTTATATATCTATATCTCCTAATAGTTTGTTTCTGTGGCATAGAGAAAATTCCCATACAAAGTCTTATGTGGGCCAAAATAAATTGAGAGTAAGCGTTCCTGATTCGTGAATCATTTAAAAGTAGGGTAAGCAGCTTGCATTCATATCTGTCCCATCTGAGTGTGATAATTACTGCTTAGTTCTTAACTTAGGGTTCATGGATTTCTCATTGGGGATAGGGTGTGTGCATCGTGGATGGGCTTCAAGTTTCTAAGAACCTCCTAAAATTATATGTAAAGTTTCTTTGTAGGTGCATTTGGTTTTTTTTTTTTTTTGGAGGATAGAATTCATTGCTTTCATCAACTTCTCAAAGATTTAGCTCTACCATTCCTGCTCTTTCCCCAGAGTTAAGAGCTTTTGGCTTAGACCAAAAGATTGGGAATTATTATTATTATTGTTTTTCCTGAGTATCATGTTAGCTTTATGTGTGCGCAGATGCATTGGATACTTACCAATAAATATTGTAAGCTTTAAATAGAATTCATCATAAAATGGGTCTCTCCAGGATATAACCCATCCAGGGCAGAAAAATTTTATGGTGCCAAATGAAACCTCTCCTAAGGTGAGGTGGTCCTTTTCCGCTTAGAACTTTCTTCTCTTGACTTTGTATCATTTTTCAAGTTTCAGCACAAATGGGACCTTCTTAGGGACCATCCTTCATCACTTTTAAAAATAGTCTCCTTTGACGTTTCTATCACTGTTGTTTTCTGCATCATATTTATAATCTGAAATTACTTTATCTTTGTTCACTTGTATGTTATCTGTTTTTCCTCCCCAATGAGAATATAATCTTTGGTGTGGAAACCTTGTTTCTCTTATCTCTAGGGGCTAGATCAGTGCCTCATACATAGTTGGTATTCAATAAGTATTTGTTAGTAAATGAATGAACATTGTTAGTTGAAAACATCGAGGTTATTAGTAATAGCACTATAGACATTTATTTTTCCTTTCTAAATATTAAATTTTGCCCCCCAAACCCAGGCCATGCAGATTTTATTTTAACTAGTAATTTACACAATTTTTTTTTTTTTTTTTTTTTTTTTTTTGCGGTACGCAGGCCTCTCACTGTTGTGGCCTCTCCCATTGCGGAGCACAGGCTTTGGACGTGCAGGCTCAGCGGCCATGGCTCACGGGCCCAGCCGCTCCACGGCATGTGGGATCTTCCCGGACCAGGGCACAAACCCGTGTCCCCTGCATCAGCAGGCGGACTCTCAACCACTGCGCCACCAGGGAAGCTCTACACAAAATTATAAACTTGTTTAATGAAGACATTTTATTTTTAAAGGATCAAATTGCTGAGTGTTCACTTAAAAAGCTGAGAGTGGTTTTCTTCTCTGGTAATTCTGCATGTTTCAGGTTAAAAACAAGTGCTATCTTGTGGAGAGAGGATGGAGTGGATTTTATGTATGACAGACATTCCTTTTACTTAGGGGATTCATCACTTTCATTTTGTAGAAGTTAAGATATTAAGTATAGTGAAATTTCTTTTTTCTGCTGGTGTTTGGGGACTGAATTATGGGCTGATCAGATCACCAGGCTTTCTTTCTTTATATAGTTTAAGAGAGAATAGCATATCTGATATTATAATGGACTTTCAGAGCAGTGTTTTATGGTCAAATTTTCTCTTGTCTTTAAAACTTTTATAATAATGTAAGCTCTTAATATTAACTAGATTTTGTAGTGCTTGAAAAAAAACAGTAAAGTTTCTAGATATTACAAAAAGGCTAACTAAAGGAGTTCTTTGGTTTGTTTGCCAGTAATGACACTCTCTTTTACCACTTAAAAATATTTTTCTACCTTTTGTATTGTAAGATTTCAAAAAAAAACCAGGGGTCTTATTTTTATATTATAGTAGAATTATGCATAAAGGAACTTATTAATTAAACAGTATAGTATATTATTACCTAATATATAACAGTATATACCTAATATATGTAACATATTACCCGAGGGAGGCAGGTGGCCTCTCTGATGTAAGAATGGAGACTTTGGGGTCACACACACGTAGGTTCGAATTCTAGGTCCACTCACAGCTATGTGACTTCCAAGCATTGGTTTGTTTATTTCCAAAATTGGGAGAGGAACCCACTTAATAAAGTCAGATTAAGTGCTATCAAGCAGGTAAAACATTTAGCTCAGTGCTGACGATGCTGTAGGAGTTGAAGAATATTAACTATTATAATTATAGGAAGAACTGTGTAGTGGAAAATGTATACCAGTGTTTTTCAGTTGATTATTTCTTTAATACATTACATGAATTATTTACACTTAAGGAAGAAAAATATGGAGTATGTGGAGCTGTGAGAATTAGACTTTGAAAGCAAAAAGGAGAACTGGTTCTTGTGGAACAATCTCAGCATTACTGTTTAGTCAACATTAGTTTGAAACTGACTTCTCATTTCAGGAATAAGAACTTAAGGTGGCTAATGTGATTATTTTCAAGGGAAATTCCATTTGTGGAGAGTTAACCAGGAGAAATTATTGTTAGGTAAACTCATTTTGGAAGTTGTCTAGTAGGACAGGATCTGCAAACTTTTTTTGTGATTGCTTACTCCTATCAGTAAAAATAATGTATATTTCTGTTTTTATGTTGTACACACGTGCTATTATATGAATATCTAATGCGTGTTAAGAATATACACAGACATAGAAAGTTAAAAAGGAAGATACTGGAAAATAAAATGTGTAGATGTTCTTAATACTTAATTTTTTTACCTCCTTTTCCCTTGCCCACCCTTCCAGCACATTCACTAACCCTGAACACATCTTTGTTTTGACATTTTGCTTCATAGAGAGAACCTTCTCTTCAGGTTTTGAGCCTCGTTAATTTTGTAGCATTCTGTTTTGAGCCAGAAGGAGTTGACATTGGAGCCAGATGTGGAGAGTGAATGAGAAAACTTCTTTCTTTATCTTCTTGAGGTTTTTGTCTAGGCTTTTGGATCTATTGCACCTTATAGAAACAAAATCTGAATTGAGGATTTTGCCAGTTTAAGGAGTATCATAGAAGGTTCTTTGTCGAGGGCTCTTATTTTGCTGTTGATGGGTGGGTTTCAGAGTGTCCTTAACCCTCTTGAAATTCCAGGCAGTTTTTGTGTCTCTGTGCAGATTGACATTTTTGGGGGGCAGAGGGTCTAGAGCTTTCAACAGATTCTCAAAGGAGTTTTCCTAAAGGCTAGCAACCATTGCCTTGGGTCGTAGGTGTCAGTTTCCTCACTCAGAGCAGAGAGAGAGAATTTGTCATATAATTCCTTTCTGTAGAAGGGAGATCTCATGTCAGGAGGTTTCTCCTGCATGTGTTTTCTGATTTTTAATTCTTTTTGATACCAAACAGAACTTTAAAAGGTATTTGAGGGTAGAAGTTACTACATGACTCCAGTGTGGTGGTTTGGAAATTTTTGATCAGTGTCATTTGAAAAATTAAGCTGGTTGAATAGAACTACCATTGGTAAAATTGAGAGTGCCTGTAAAATAGCATTTTCTCTGGAACAGCTGTGGACCTGGAAGAAGTCGGGAGGAGAAACTCAGGTTATCTTTGCTGGTGAAGAAATAATTTAGTAACCGGTGAAGGAGAAGAGAAGCAGTATCTCTTGGTCCTGCTATGTGCCAGGTGAGGTACCACATGGTGTCGCATTGAAGCTTCCCAACAACACCAAGAACAAGGGATGTTTGCTCTTGACTGCGGGTGGAGAGAGCCTGAGTTGGGACCCCAGTTCCATCTGTTCCAAAGCCAGGGCCTTTTCCATTATGTGCGTTAGTGGTGGATGAACACAGGTGAGCACTGGAGCTAACAGCCTTCTTGCTCATGCTGTGCTGGGATGATTTATTAAGTGAATCATCTTGCTACCTCTTGTAAGAACCCTGAAAATTGTGAGGAGACTGAGGTGATGAGAAAGGGAAGTGGAGAATAGAAGCAGGGGGAGCAGCCAGGCTGGCAGTGGCACTGTGGGTGGTGGATGGTGACAGGGAAGAGTTGAGGAAGAGCAGCAGGCCTCACAGACTCAGCTCCTTGGAAAGGCCAAGGCAGTGCCACCAAGAGGCAGACAGGAAGGATAGCCAGCACCTCGCGTTGGCAGGGAGGGGGAACTGCCTCTCTGGACCCCTGTGGGACACAAATGCTGTCACCATAAAGGTGGGAGAGTTAGAGTTTGGTAAACAGGTAGCATTCTGGCAGTGGTATTTTTTACCATCATCTTCCCATCTTTGGGAACTAGCATATTGTAGGAAAGGATATGGGTTCAAGCCTGGGTGATAATTCTACCTGTGTGATTTGAGATCAGGTATTTAACCTCTTTGGAGCTTCAGTTTCCTCTTTTGTAAAATGGGACTCATACATCCCAAGGTGGTTGTAAGGAATGAGATAATGTGGGTAAACTGCTAATGTGTGGTCCGTGGCCTAATAAATATTCCTTCCCTTGTCTGTCTGTTTGCCATTGATCTTTCTTTGAGTCACTCCTGTGGGCCTGCATCGTATTTCAGAATACACAGTGTTGTGAGGGAAGGGGTCTGGCAAAAGTTCATCCATTTATGTAGGCACCATGAAGGACTTTCATCCTAAGGTGAGGTTACATTTTATGTAATTAACTCGCCGTTGCTAGTGCCTGGAACACTGTTCAAAGTGAAACGTTAAAACATTAAAAAGAACGTGGAGAAAATTGGGACTTGCCACCATTTCAGGAAAAGTACTGTCTTCTGACAAGGAAGATGAATGCTTTGGAATTAGCCTTTCACCAAAGCAAGCCCAGAAGACAGTATCTGGGAGTGGAGGGGTTGCACCTTTGCCATACCTAATAAGGATATACAGTGAGAGTTCAGAGCGGTTTCAGGCTCCAGAGGACCTCTCATACATTCTTACATTAGCAGTTTGGAAATCACAGCTACATTGTACCTTCCACATTATAGGCATGTACCACTTTTCTTTTTGAATGAGTATTTTGAATTCAAGAACATTTGTAGCAAAAATGAAGCTTCTTTTGCGGGTCAGAAGGCTATTTCAACATTTGACTCATCAAGTTAATTTTTCAGAAAGATATAGTGATGAATCAGAAGGATTGGTGATTTTCCCTAATTTGTGAGCAAAAGTCAAAATGACTTGAAAGCAGTTTGATACAAGAGACTTTCTAAAAAGTAAAAGGATGTTTCAGTACTCTCTGTTCTGCCTTGTCTTGCATGCATTCATCTGTGTTTGCCTTTTCAACTACATCTACAAGTGGTATAACTAACTGGTGTTTTTAACGATACCTAATCATTTAGAAATAAATAAAGTTCATTTCACTTTAAGAAAGCTTAAAGATATTTTAATCAATAACAGTTAAGATGAAGTTCTAAAACTTAGTTCCTTCAATCTGGGATGTCGCTGGTTCTTGGAGGTTTATAAGTTTTTAGCTATGAGGAACCTTGATGTAACCTTTGGCTGTTGAGAAAACCTTGTGCTTTACTATCTAGAGTCAGTTATTTCCTAAAGATTTTGGATAGAGCTATATTTTATTGTGTTTAGATTTATATTTTGACATTGTAAAAGACATTTCAACTAATGGTGGAATTTGTTTAGGCATTTCTGGTTTAGTGGTATGTTCTAGAAATGGTATATACTTTAAGTACCCTTGAGCTTAGGAGTGGTAGACCCTGTACTCCTACTCTTGAATTATGGTGAGACTCGAATGAAATAAATGGTGTGCAAGTATTTTTCAAAGTATATATGAAGCAAATAGCTATGAAAGGAGTCTGCATATGACCTGGCTAAATCAGTCACATCCAAAGGCCTTAAATTCTCATTTTTGAAATTTTTCTGTGGGCTCTGTAATTGAGTTCATTCATTCATTCATCAGATTTCTACTGTGTGGTGTGATGTACTAGGCACTGTCCTGGGAACACAGTGATGAGCAAAACAAGAAGATTGATGAGGTACTTCTGAAAAGGCCATTGTAGCTGGAGGTCAGAGACTGATGGAGCTATTTAGGTCGTTGGGCCAAATCATCCAGGCTGGGTTAAAGTTTGTCCTTGACCCTGAGGGCATTTGTACATAGCCGTAAATATACAACGACAGAGTATATAAATCACCCACAAACCTCCTACCTAGTCATGAGTATTTTTCCCTCATGTTTATATATTCTTGTGTTATGCTTTAAAAAATTTTTGTTATGTGTAATGATTAATACCATTTTAATTACTTTGAGATATTCTTATTATTGGAGTTGGAATTTTAAAAAGTTCTTTTTTCTTGTTGTGGTAACATCATGCTTGTCATCTTATGATACTGAGGTTTCTTTGAAAACTAATTGCTTAATCATTGCTTGCTTTTTGAAAATTATTACCAATGTACTTTCACTCTATAAACATGAAATGTACAAACTGTAAAAAAAAGATATCAAGTCCTTTAAAAACTAAATAAAATGCATCTGTAGGTCCAGCTACATACTCTGTAGATGGCACTGTGTTATTAAAGTGCATGATCTTAAGTTTTCATGTGTTTTAATTCACTGTTTTATGAACTGCTGCTTGGAATAGTGGGGAACATAATACATTAGATTTAATTCATTAACAGAAGAAAGGTTTAGAAAGATCCGAGCTAGAACTATTGTCAGCACCACTTAAAGTTCATTAAATGAGAATGCAGGCAACAGTAAAACCAGTTAGGCAAAGCAATTAACATTAGTGTTATGGTTACTGTAAAGATTGAGAAAAATAAATAATTGAAAGTATTTTAAATTTGACAAATTGAATGAAGTTAAAAATCGAATCCACCTACTTGTCATTTGCTAATTTAAAATTTTCCTGAGCTATTATGACTTAAATTATTGAGTGTTATCTGTGCTGCATTCTGTAGGTGGTGAAAATTGAGCGGAGTGAGTGCTTTTCAGTACCAGTGCTTGAAGCAGAACTGAATTTGTGATGGTTTACATAAGGAAAAAGCATCATCTGTGATTATCTCAGACTGTGACTTGTGGGGAAATCCAGCAAAATAAGTAAAAGAACTGTAGAGTCTGGAGTTTTTGACAGTCAGGGCTTAAAGGACCACTCTTGGACCTTAGTGGTTAACGAATTTCAAAATGATTTTAGAATCAATGTGCACACCTCTAAGTGCAAATCTATATTTAATATTAATATACTCTTGGTAAAATTATATTTTTTTACAGTTTTACTTAATGAAATATTTTCTTTTATGTGTTAAAGTAGGTAGGACACTTTACCCACATACATTTCCTGGCTAGAAAGATATCCTTTTTTTATTTTGTACTGTCTTTTAAGAGAATAATTTTACATCATAGCATCATAGTTAATGATTTATACTCATTTCTCCATAAATGCAAGGATAATTAAGTAGTTATTTGCCTCTTTCTTGGTGAGAAAGTCGTGATGTTTTGCTTGACTCATTTGGAAATGATGAGAGATCAGGAACTTCTCCACAGGGTGGTTTTGAGGATTGAATGAGTTAATATAGCTAATGCTCAGAGCAGGGCCCAGATCATGGCAAGTATTATATAAATGTTAGCTATCTTTGTCATTGTTGTTACTGTTATTATCATTTATTTATAAATACTACTTAATTGTTTGTATCTTAAGGCTTGGGTTTCAAGTGGATCCTGTAAAGATGATCTATTTTTGTATACTATGTTTGGGAAGTGGGTGTTTTGTTTTTTAAAATCTATTTAGTCTATACATAGACAAAATTGTTTAAGTAAAACAGTATAGCACTATGTATTCCATTTGCTAATGGACTTTAGAGAACATTTAAAATGAATTTTTGAGTGAAGTAACATTTGGAAGCTGTCAAAAAAAAATTACTGAACCCAAGGGCTGGTCTAGCCAAGAGTGAGCTGCATTGGGCTTCCCTGGTGTCGCAGTGGTTGAGAGTCTGCCTGCCGATGCAGGGGACACGGGTTCGTGCCCTGGTCCGGGAAGATCCCACATGCCGCGGAGTGGCTGGGCCCGTGAGCCAGGGCCGCTGAGCCTGCGCATCTGGAGCCTGTGCTCCACAACGGGGGAGGCCACAACAGTGAGAGGCCCGCGTACTGCAAAAAAAAAAAAAAGAGTGAGCTGCATTGCATTATGTTCACCTAGAGCACTGTGTTCACCTGTCTTCCCCAGCTGGTGCTTTGCCGGGAGTGTGGGTTGGGGAGTTGCATGTGTGTGATGACACTGAATGAACATTGTCCCTGTGAAACATTAGGAGGGACCGTAGGTGGTTGCTAAATGGAGTTAAGATGTTGTTGGATGCTACCTGGACAGATAGGAAATAGCTATCAACCTAATGTCTTTCATTTAGTGGGAACACTGAAAAATTGTAAAACAAAACAAAACACCAATCCCCCCCCCCCCCACCGCCCACCCCAATCTAAAGAGTTTGCTAGGAGTTTTGCAAAAGTATCTTTGGAACAAGTGGCTTAGAATATGAGTTTCATGTGTATTAGAAGTTTTTCTTCACCTGTGAGTTTTTACCTAAAGCTATTTTTATGAACTGAAATTATGTATTTGTTGTGCATGTGTAATTTTGATTAACAGTGAAACCTGTATTTAGTCTTTATTCAGGCCTAGACCTAGAAAGTTTTCTTTTTCCCCCATGGGAAGTTGAGGTTATTACAATGTCCAAAGCACTCTTTTCTCAAACTTAACTCAAGATAATGAGTATTCTCATTGATATGTCTTCAGTTTCTGTTCAGAAATAATGAATTCAAATAAAATAAGTGATCGTGAATTGAAAATATTCATAAAAGCAGAGTGTACATACATTTGAAGTAGGTATATAATGAGGGAAACCAAGGCTCCAAGAAATCACTGGCAGTTCAAAGTTGAATTGGAATGTTCATCAGAAAAGAACTCTCTCTTCCAAGTTACCTATCTCCTTGAGCTGGTAGATGCTGCTGTTTCTGTTCTACTTTGAATTTTTACTTTTTATCTTAAAGATTTAAAATAAAGACTCAAAGACTGAAAAAAAGAAAGCTTCAGTCAAGGCAAGGCACTTTATGTGTATACCATACTGCTTGACTTCAGCTTTACTGAAGCTTGAGACAGTTCCCAGACTTTTTTTTCCCATCTGTTTAGAAAATTTTTTAAAACAAAATTTCAACATTTATTTTTCATTCTCTGTTTCTCTTGCTTAGTTTTTTTCTTCAGGTGGGTTTACTTTAGGCCATATTGAGCTATGACCAGGTCAGAAGTACAGAGGTAGCATGGGAAGCTAGGGAGACTGATGATTAAAACACAAAGATGTTGCATGTCTATCAAGGTAGAGTTAATGGAAAGAGGGTAGATTTGTGAGCCAGCAGCCAAAAGTCTTGGAATTCCAGTCAGTTTTCCTTGCAAACTGGGTGACTGTGGACAGATGACCTTCTCAGAGCCTCAGTTTACTCATCTGTAAAGTGATAATATCTGCCTTGCGGGACTAGTTTGAGAGGCCATGTCTGTGATATGTCTAGACCAGTACCTCATACATGGTAGACACTTGGTAATTGACACTCGTCATGATATTTCCATCCTTGGGGTCAGGGACCATGTCCATTTATGATTGTATTCCCATTGCCTAGGATAGTGCCTCCCCCACCCCACATCTTCCCTGCTCATTGAGTACCTGTTGACTGAAGCCATCCTTCAGGTAGGAAAGGAATTCTTTATGTATGTAAAGCAGTGCTGACTCATTGCTTTTTGTTTTCTGATTTGTATCTTAAATATTCTTTTAACAAATGTATATATCAGTATATATTTTAATGTGTAATGTAGTTGTCTAGTAAACTGAGCATAGCTTTAAAGACAAATGTTTATGTAAGTTAACCTTAAAAATGCATTCCAGTATACATTAGGTGCAAGCAAATCCTGTTTGATTCCACTTATACGAGGTACCTAGAACAGTCAAATTCACAGAGTCAGAAAGTACATTGGTAGATGCCAGGGGCAGGGGTGGGGGTGAGGGGGTAGGAAGAGGGAATGGGGAGTTAGTGTTTAATGGGGACAGAGTTTCAGATTAGGAAGGTAGAAAATTTGGGAGATGGATGATGGTGAGAGTTGCACAACAATGTGAATGTACTTAGTGCCACTGAACTGTACAGTTAAATATGGTTTAAAATCATATGTTTTATATTATGTGACTTTTACCACAATAAAAAAAAACAAACAAAAAAGACAAATGTTTATGATTATGGCCCACTCTGGTTAGCTGAAAAGGTGCTGCTTTGGACAGAGCACAGTCTCTGAAAGGATTATCAAAAGTTGCTAAGTGCTGGACTTCCTTGGTGGCGCAGTGGTTAAGAATCCCGCCTGCCAATGCAGGGGACATGGGTTCAAGCCCTGGTCTGGGAAGATCCCACATGCTGCGGAGCAACTAAGCCTGCGTTCCACAACTACTGAAGCTCGCATGCCTAGAGCCCGTCCTCCTCAATAGGAGAAGCCACCGCAATGAGAAGCCTGCGCACCGCAACGAAGAGTAGCCCCCTCTCGCCGCAGCTAGAGAAAGCCCGCGCGCAGCAATGAAGACCCACCACAGCCGTAAATAAAATAAATTTATATTTGAAAAAAAGTTGCCAAGTGCTTTGAAAGGCTTCCTCTTCTGGTTTTATCTTCAGTCTCTGCAGCTGTGATTGAGAGCTGGCTGTGACATGGAGTGAGTGTTTATAGAATGAATGAATATGGTGGTCGTTAAGATATCAAAATTTCGTGGGGTCTTCACTGGGTGATTTTTATTTGATCAGCTTTGAAAAGCAGAAATAGTATGCAAACATTAAATGAATTTTAGTACCTCCTTGACAGTAAAACCAACTCAGTTTCCTGTCACATCTCGGGTTTGGACCAAACAGAGATGTGCTGGTTCACAGTAATTGCTGCTGGCACTAACCTGGCACTTTGCTGCTCTCCTTAAAATACACCATAGAGAAATTTCCCCTGGGCTAGAACCTAGGACCTGAAAAGCATCACGTTTGTATAGTCTCCTCTGGATGGGGGATGTTTGAGTGAAAGAGTGAGCTGCGGGAGAGAATGTGGATGTTCTAGTCTTTTCTCTCACTTTGGCCCCTCTTGCCTTGTAGGGATTTATGTCAGCTCAGACACACCGGTTCTGGCTCACCATGATTAATGAGAGAGAAGTGCTGTAAAAGTTACTACGCTGGTCCTCTTTGTAGTTTCTCTTTCCTCTTAGGTGGACTTTTTTCTTCACCCAGTCTGTCTTTACTTTTGTTTGGTGTGTGTTCAGGAAATCTAAAAAGCTTATTTTAGTTCTAGCCTTAAGCAAACATAATTAACAAGGAAAAGTTTCTGTTGGTTGTTGCAAGAAGCCCTCCCTGCTTCTACCCCCTGCCTCTCACCCCCTATATATGTTTTTTAATACTCAGGAAGAAGTGAATTTTAGGTTATTCATGTTTCTATCCCTTCATTAGTGAGTATAATTAAGAGGTGCAAGGATTTGATGTGGCTTGCTAAAGTTTTAAGTAACATAAGAAGCACACTTCATGGTTCATATTTTTGAAAATCCGTACAGTATTTGGGAAGATTTTCTTTTACTAGAAACCTCATTTTCTGGGCTCTTCATTTTGCTATGCGTACTTTGATAAGACTCAATGTATCTGTCCTTGTCCTTTGTACTTGAAAGGAGATGCAGAGTATATTCTGAATAGAGCAGTCTGTGACCCTAGGAGGCCTTTCTTTGGTGAGCATAGCTTCAGAAACGGAGGTAATCAGGATCTGTCACCCGGAATTTCCTTTCTTCCTGAAGCCCCATTTCCAAACGTCAAACATAAACTAAGCCCCTAAACTCTGGCAAGCTCTTTCATTTAACCATCTAAACAGTTTCTGTTTCAGGTCCAAAAAAGGTGATTTGCCATCACCCATTAAAGACTTAGGTTTCAATTTTTTTTTTTTTTTTTTTTTTTTTTTTTGCGGTACGCGGGCCTCACTGTTGTGGCCTCTCCTGTTGCGGAGCACAGGCTCTGGACACGCAGGCTCAGCGGCCATGGCTCACGGGCCCAGCCGCTCCGCGGCATGTGGGATCTTCCCGGACCAGGGCACGAACCTGTGTCCCCTGTATCGGCAGGCGGACCCTCAACCACTGCGCCACCAGGGAAGCCCAGGTTTCAAATTTTTAAAAAAATATTTTGTGAGCGAGAGTGGACTGTTAACAGTGATTATCTGTGGGGAAATAGGAATGGTTTCACTTTCTACCGTGACATGTAAAAAAATTAATTAAAAAACAGAACAGTAGTCCTATGTCTGTTTTCCAAACTAGTGAAAGTAAGCAAACTAGTGGGAATAAAATGATCCATTTAACATTGGTGATCATTAGATTAAGCCTAAGTAGTAACGTGAGAAAATATATTCAGGAGTCTTTCCATACAGCATAAATGTTTATACTGAAGGTAATTAATAATCGAAAGTATTATTGATGTATATATGTCTGTCCTTCCATCCTTCCATCGTCCATCCACCCATCATCCATATACCCATCTGTCTGTATCAGTCAAGGAACTGTGACCTCAACTTGTGATCTCTTTAATATAATGGCTTTCTTTTCTATAAGGAAAGAGCTTTAATTGCTCATCTACCTGGATAACCTTGAAAAAGCATTATTTTTAACGTTTAGAAGGAGGGTAAAGTACTTGGTAATTTTCAGAAATGGTCTGTAGGACATTCAAAAGATAAATTCTATCCGTGTGAAATCTTTTATTCTCACAGTTTTCTGACATTCTTATCTTGGTGATTTTATTTCACAAAGAACTCAGCTCCCTGGCTGTCATACACCACACTTTAATGAGCTACACAGTAATTTGTGACTTGTGCTCTCTCCTTTTCTAATCAGCTTATCAGCTGATCAACATCATACCCATTCTGTATCAATTTACTTTATTTTATTTATTTTTTTTACATCTTTATTGGAGTATAATTGCTTTACAATGGTGTGTTGGTTTCTGCTTTATAACAAAGTGAATCAGTTATACATATACATATGTTCCCATATCTCTTCCCTCTTGCGTCTCCCTCCCTCCCACCCTCCCTATCCCACCCCTCTAGGTGGTCACAAAGCACTGAGCTGATGATCTCCCTGTGCTATGCGGCTGCTTCCCACTAGCTATCTATTTTACGTTTGGTAGTGTATATATGTCCATGCCACTCTCACTTTGTCACAGCTTAACCTTCCCCCTCCCCATATCCTCAAGTCCATTTTCTAGTAGGTCTGTGTTACCCCTAGGTTCTGCATGACATTTTTTTTTCTTAAACTCCATATATATGTGTTAGCATACGGTATTTGTCCTTCTCTTTCTGACTTACTTCACTCTGTATGACAGACTCTAGGTCCATCCACCTCACTACAAATATCTCAATTTCATTTCTTTTTATGGCTGAGTAATATTCCATTGTATATATGTGCCACATCTTCTTTATCCATTCATCCGATGATGGACACTTAGGTTGTTTCCATCTCCTGGCTATTGTAAAAAGAGCAGCAATGAACATTTTGGTACATGACTCTTTTTGAATTATGGTTTTCTCAGGGTATATGCCCAGTAGTGGGATTGCTGGGTCATATGGTAGTTCTATTTTTAGTTTTCTAAGGAACCTCCATACTGTACTCCATAGTGGCTGTACCAATTCACTTACCACCAGCAGTGCAAGAGGGTTCCCTTTTCTCCACAACCTCTCCAGCATTTATTGTTTCTAGATTTTTTTGATGATGGCCATTCTGACTCGTGTGAGATGATATCTCATTGTAGTTTTGATTTGCATTTCTCTAATGATTAATGATGTTGAGCATTCTTTCATGTGTTTCTTGGCAGTCTATATATCTTCTTCGGAGAAATGTCTAGGTGTTCTGCCCATTTTTGGATTGGGTTGTTTGTTTTTTTGTTATTGAGCTGCATGAGCTGCTTGTAAATTTTGGAAATTAATCCTTTGTCAGTTGCTTCATTTGCAAATATTTTCCTCCATTCTGAGGGTTGTCTTTTGGTCTCGTTTATGGTTTCCTTTGCTGTGCAAAAGCTTTGGAGTTTCATTAGGTCCCATTTGTTTATTTTTGTTTTTATTTCCATGTCCCTAGGAGGTGGGTCCAAAAGGATCTTGCTGTGATTTATATCACAGAGTGTTCTGCCTATGTTTTCCTCTAAGAGTTTGATAGTGTCTGGCCTTACATTTAGGTCTTTAATCCATTTTGAGCTTATTTTTGTGTATGGTATTAGGGAGTGATCTAATTTCATACTTTTACATGTACCTGTCCAGTATTCCCAGCACCACTTATTGAAGAGGCTGTCCTTTCCCCACTGTACATTCCTGCCTCCTTTATCAAAGATAAGGTGACCGTATGTGCGTGGGTTTATCTCTGGGCTTTCTATCCTGTTCCATTGATCTATATTTCTGTTTTTGTGCCAGTACCATACTGTCTTGATTACTGTAACTTTGTAGTATAGTCTGAAGTCAGGGAGCCTGATTCCTCCAGCTCCATTTTTCTTTCTCAAGATTGCTTTGGTTACTTGGGGTCTTTTGTGATTCCATAAAAATTGTGAAATTTTTTGTTCTATTTCTGTGAAAAATGTCAGTGGTAGTTTGATAGGGATTGCATTGAATCTGTAGATTGCTTTGGGTAGTAGAGTCATTTTCACAATGTTGATTCTTCCAATCTAAGAACATGGTATATCTCTCCATCTATTTGTATCCTCTTTAATTCCTTTCATCAGTGTCTTATAGTTTTCAGCATATAGGTCTTTTGTCTCCTTAGGTAGGTTTATTCCTAGATTTTTTTTTTTTTTTTTTTGCGGTATGCGGGCCTCTCACTGTTGTGGCCTCCCCCGTTGCGGAGCACAGGCTCCGGACGCGCAGGCTCCGGACGCGCAGGCTCAGCGGCCATGGCCCACGGGCCCAGCCGCTCCGCGGCATATGGGATCCTCCCAGACCGGGGCACGAACCCGTATCCCCTGCATCGGCAGGCGGACTCTCAACCACTTGCGCCACCAGGGAGGCCCTTCCTAGATATTTTATTCTTTTAGTTGCAGTGGTAAATGGGAGTGTTTTCTTGATTTCACTTTCAGATTTTTCATCATTAGTGTATAGGAATGCCATAGATTTCTGTGCTTTAATTTTGTATCCTGTTACTTTACCAAATTCATTGATTAGCTCTAGTAGTTTTCTGGTAGCATCTTTAGGATTCTCTATGTATAGTATCATGTCATCTGCAAACAATGACAGCTTTACTTTTTCTTTTCCAATTTGGATTCCTTTTATTTCCTTTTCTTCTCTAATCGTTGTGGCTAAAACTTCCAAAACTATGTTGAATAAGAGTGGTGAGAGTGGGCAGCCTTGTCTTGTTTCTGATCTTAGTGGAAATGGTTTCAGTTTTTCACCATTGAAGACGATGTTGGCTGTGGGTTTGTCATATATGGCCTTTTTTATGTTGAAGAAAGTTCCCTCTATGCCTACTTTCTGCAGGGTTTTTATCATAAATGGGTGTTGAATTTTGTCAAAAACTTTCTCTGCATCTATTGAGATGACCATATGGTTTTTCTCCTTCAGTTTGTTAATATGGCGTATCACATTGATTGATTTGCATATATTGAAGAATGCTTGCATTCCTGGAATAAACCCCACTTGATCATGGTGTATGATCCTTTTAATGTGTTGTTGGATTCTGGTTGCTAGTATTTTGTTGAGGATTTTTGCATCCATGTTCATCAGTGATATTGGCCTGTAGTTTTCTTTCTTTGTGCCATCCTTGTCTGGTTTTGGTATCAGGGTGATGGTGGCCTCATAGAATGAGTTTGGGGGTGTTCCTCGCTCTGCTATATTTTAGAAGAGTTTGAGAAGGATAGGTGTTAGCTCTTCTCTAAATGCTTGATAGAATTCGCCTGTGAAGCCATCTGGTCCTGGGCTTTTGTTTGGTGGAAGATTTTTAATCACAGTTTCAATTTCATTACTTGTGATTGGTCTGTTTATATTTTCTATTTCTTCCTGGTTCAGTCTCGGCAGGTTGTGCCTTTCTAAGAATTTGTCCATGTCTTCCAGGTTGTCCATTTTATTGGCATAGAGTTGCTTGTAGTAATCTCTCATGATTCTTTGTATTTCTGCAGTGTCAGTTGTTACTTCTCCTTTTTCATTTATAATTCTATTGATTTGAGTCTTCTCCCTTTTTTTCTTGATGAGTCTGGCTAATGGTTTATCAATTTTGTTTATCTTCTCAAAGAAACAGCTTTTAGTTTTATTGATCTTTCCTATTTTTTCCTTCATTTCTTTTTCATTTGTTTCTGATCTGGTCTTTATGATTTCTTTCCTTCTGCTAACTTTGGGTTTTTTTTGTTCTTTCTCTAATTGCTTTAGGTGCAAGGTTAGGTTGTTTATTCAAGGTGTTTCCTGTTTCTTTCTTTTTTTTTTTTTTTGCGACACGCGGGCCTCTCTCAATGTTGTGGCCTCTCCTGTTGCGGAGCACAGGCTCCAGACGTGCAGGCTCATCGGCCATGGTTCACGGGCCCAGCCGCTCCGCGGCATGTGGGATCTTCCTGGACCGGGGCACAAACCCATGTCCCCTGCATCAGCAGGCAGACTCTCAACCACTGCGCCACCAGGGAAGCCCTCCTGTTTCTTAAGGTCGGATTGTATTGCTATAAACTTCCCTCTTAGAACTGCTTTTGTTGCATCCCATAGGTTTTGGGTTGCCGTGTCTCCACTGTCATTTGTTTCTAGGTATTTTTTGATTTCCTCTTTGATTTCTTCAGTGATCACTTCGTTATTAAGTAGTGTATTGTTTAGCCTCCATGGGTTTGTATTTTTTACAGATCTTTTCCTGTAATTGATATCTAGTCTCATAGCGTTGTGGTCGGAAAAGATACTTGATACAATTTCAGTTTTCTTAAATTTACCAAGGATTGATTTGTGACCCAAGATATGATCTATCCTGGAGAATGTTCCTTGAGCACTTGAGAAAAATGTGTATTCTGTTGTTTTTGGATGGAATGTCGTATAAATATCAATTAAGTCCATCTTGTTTAATGTATCATTTAAAGCTTGTGTTTCCTTATTTATTTTCATTTTGTATGATATGTCCATTGGTGAAAGTGGGGTGTTAAAGTCTCCTACTATGAATGTGTTACTGTCAATTTCCCCTGTTATGGCTGTTAGTATTTGCCTTATTTATTGAGGTGCTCCTGTGTTGGGTGCAGAAATATTTACAGTTGTTATATCTTCTTCTTAGATCAATCCCTTGATGATTATGTAGTGTCCTTCTTTGTCTCTTATAATAGTGTTTATTTTAAAGTCTATTTTGTCTGATACGAGAATTGTTACTCCAGCTTTCTTTTGGTTTCCATTTGCATGGAATATCTTTTTCCATCCCCTCACTTTCAGTCTGTATGTGTCTCTAGGTCTGAAGTGGGTCTCTTGTAGACAGCATATATATGGGTCTTGTTTTTGTATCCATTCAGCCACTCTGTGCCTTTTGGTGGGAGCATTTAATCGATTTACATTTAAGGTAATTATCGATATGTATGTTCCTATTCCCATTTTCTTAATTGTTTTGCGTTTGTTATTATAGGTCTTTTCCTTCCCTTGTGTTTCTTGCCAAAGAAGATCCTTTAGCATTTGTTGTAAAGCTGGTTTGGTGGTGCTGGACTCTCTCAGCTTTTGCTTGTCTGTAAAGGTTTTAATTTCTCCATCAAATCTGAATGAGATCCTTGCTGGGTAGAGTAATCTTGGCTGTAGGTTTTTCTCCTTCATCACTTTAAATATGTCCTGCCACTGCCTTCTGGCTTGCAGAATTCCTGCTGAAAGATCAGCTGTTAACCTATGGGGATTCCCTTGTGTGTTATTTGTTGTTTTTCCCTTGCTACTTTTAATATGTTTTCTTTGTATTTAATTTTTGACAGTTTGATTAATATGTGTCTTGGTGTGTTTCTCCTTGGATTTATCCAGTATGGGACTCTCTGTGCTTCTTGGACTTGATTAACTATTTCCTTTCCCATATTAGGGAAGTTTTCAACTATAATCTCTTCAAATATTTTCTCAGTCTCTTTCTTTTTCTCTTCTTCTTCTGAACCCCCTATAATTTGAATGTTGGTGCGTTTAATGTTTTCCCAGAGGTCTCTGAGACTATCCTCAGTTGTTTTCATTCTTTTTCCTTTATTCTGCTCTGCAGTAGTTATTTCCAGTAGTTTATCTTCCAGGTCACTTATCTGTTCTTCTGCCTCAGTTATTCTGCTATTGATCCCTTGTAGAGTATTTTTAATTTCATTTATTGTGTTGTTCATCATTGCTTGTTTCCTCTTTAGTTCTTCTAGGTCCTTGTTAAATGTTTCTTGCATTTTCTCTATTCTATTTCCGAGATTTTGGATCATCTTTACTATCATTATCCTGAATTCTTTTTCAGGTACACTGCCTATTTCCTCTTCATTTGTTAGGTCTGGTGGGTTTTTATCTTGTTCCTTCATCTGCTTTGTGTTTTTCTGCCGTCTCATTTTCCTTATCTTACTGTGTTTGGGGTCTCCTTTTTGCCGGCTGCAGGTTCGTAGTTCCTGTTGTTTTTGGTGTCTGTTCCTAGTGGCTAACGTTGGTTCAGTGGGTTGTGTAGGCTTCTTGTTGGAGGGGCCTAGTGCCTGTGTTCTGGTGGATGAGGCTGGATCTTGTCTTTCTGGTGGGCAGGTCCACGTCTGGTGGTGTGTTTTGGGGTGTCTGTGGACTTATTATGGTTTTAGGCAGCCTCTCTGCTAATGGGTGGGGTTGTATTCCTGTCTTGCTAGTTGTTTGGCATAGGGTGTCCGGCACTGTAGCTTGCTGGTCGTTGAGTGAAGCTGGGTGTTGGTGTTGAGATGGAGATCTCTGGGAGATTTTCGCCGTTTGATATTACGTGGAGCTGGGAGGTCTCTTGTGGACCAGTGTCCTGAAGTTGGCTCTCCCACCTCAGAGGCACAGCACTGACTCCTGGCTGCGCCACCAATAGCCTTTCATCCACACGGCTCAGAATAAAAGGGAGAAAAAGTAGAAAGAAAGAAAGAAAGAAAGAAAGAGGATAAAATAAAATAAAGTAAGGTAAAATAAAATAAAGTTATTAAAATAAAAAAATAATTACTAAGGAAAAAAAATTTTTAAGAAGTAAAAAAAAAATGGACGGATAGGGGCTTCCCTGGTGGCGCAGTGGTTAAGAGTCCGCCTGCCGATGCAGGGGACACGGGTTCGTGCCCCGGTCCGGGAAGATCCCACATGCCGTGGAGCGGCTAGGCCCGTGAGCCATGGCTGCTGAGCCTGCGTGTCCGGAGCCTTTGCTCCACCAAGGGAGAGGCCACAACAGTGAGAGGCCCGCGTAACGCAAATAAATAAAAAACAAAACAAACAAACAAACAAAAAAACGGACGGATAGAACCCTAGGACAAATGGTGAAAGCAAAGTTATACAGACAAAATGTCGCAGAGAAGCATACACTTACACACTCACAAAAAGGGGAAAAGGGGAAAAAATAATAAATCTTGCTCTCAAAGTCCACCTCCTCAATTTGGGATGATTCGTTGTCTATTCAGGTATTCCACAGATGCAGGGTACATCAGGTTGATTGTGGAGATTTAATCCGCTGCTCCTGAGGCTGCTGGGAGGGATTTCCCTTTCCCTTCTTTGTTTGCACAGCTCCGGGGGTTCAGCTCTCGATTTGGCCCCGCCTCTGCGTGTAGGTCGCCGGAGGGCGTATGTTCTTCGCTCAGACAGGACGGAGTTAAAGGAGCCGCTGATTCGGGGGCTCTGGCTCACTCAGGCCTGGGGGGAAGGAGGGGTATGGAGTGCGGAGCGAGCCTGCGGTGGCAGAGGCCGCGTGACGTTGCACCAGCCTGAGGCACGCTGTGCGTTCTCCCGGGGAAGTTGTCGCTGGATCCTGGGACCCTGGCAGTGTCGGGCTGCACAGGCTCCCGGGAGGGGAGGTGTGGATAGTGCCCTGTGCTCACACACAGGCTCCTTGGTGGCGGCAGCAGCAGCCTTAGCGTCTCATGCCCGTCTCTGTGGTCCGCGCTGTTAGCCGCTGCTCACGCCCGTCTCTGGAGCTCCTTTAAGCAGCGCTCTTAATCCCCTCTCCTCGCGCACCAGGAAACAAAGAGGGAAACAAACGTCTCTTGCCTCTCCGGCAGGTCCACACTTTTCCCCTGACTCCCTCCTGACTAGCCGTGGCGCACTAGCCCCCTTCAGGCTGTGTTCACGCCGCCAACCCCAGTCCTCTCCCTACATCAGACCGAAGCCTGAGCCTCAGCTCCCAGCCCCGCCCGCCCTGGCGGGTGAGCAGACAAGCCTCTCGGGCTGGTGAGTGCTGTTCGGCACCGATCCTCTGTGCGGAATCTCTCCGCTTTGCCCTCCGCACTCCTGTTGCTCTGCTCTCCTCCATGGCTCTGAAGCTTCCCGCCTCCGGCACCCGCAGTCTCCGCCCGCGAAGGAGCTTCTAGTGTGTGGAAACCTTTCCTCCTTCACGGCTCCCTCCCACTGGTGCAGGTCCCGTCCCTATTCTTTTGTCTCTGTGTTTTCTTTTTTCTTTTGCCCTACCCAGGTACGTGGGGAGTTTCTTGCCTTTTGGGAGGTTTGAGGTCTTCTGCCAGCGTTCAGTAGGTGTTCTGTAGGATTTGTTCCACGTGTAGATGTTTTTCTGATGTATCTGTGGGGAGGAAGCTGATCTCCGCGTCTTACTCTTCCGCCATCTCAATTTACTTTAGAATTGAAATTTTCTTTTTGTGTAATGCCATTAGAGAAACCAAGAGAGGTTAGTGGTTTGTTTTCGATTTGTGGGGGGTAAAAAAATATTGAATCAGCTTTTGCTGTTTAATAAACCATTCCAAAACTTGGTGGCTCAAAACACAGCCCGTTATTTAGCTCACCAGTCTGTGGTTTGGCCGCTGGGGCTCGGTTCCGCGACGTGATGGTCCTGGCCTCTGCTGGGCTCACTCTTGCACCTGCAGTCAGCTGGAGCATAATGGTCTCATTCACATACCTGATGGTTGGCTGACCGTTGATTGGCTGTGGCTACAGCGGTGTCTGGGCTGTGTGAGTCTCAACATTTGGCAGGTTAGCCTGGTTTTCTTTACGTGGTAAGTTGCGGGGTTCTGTGAAGCAGTGAGGGAGGGCAAGCTTTAAGGCTTAAGTACTTTTCAGATCTCTTGCGTTATGTTTGCTGTTATCCCACTGGCCACAGCAAATTACAAGCGAGCTGAAATCCCAAGCGTGGAGAAAGACTCCACCCCTTTGTGGGAGGAGCTGTAAAATTATACTGCGATGTCATGAATACAAGGAGGAAAAGAATTTGTGGCCATTTTTGCAGTCTGCCACAGATATTCTGAGGACTTCAGATCTTGGTTCAGTGGATATTGTCTCCCTTTTGAAATACACGTAGAATCTACCGCCACTTCTCACCACTTCTGGTGCTACCTCTTAGTTCAGTCCATGATCACCTTTTGCCTCCTTACAGGTCCCTTGCTTCCACCCTTTCCCCCTGTGCTGTACACAGCCGCCAGAGCAAACTTTTGGAATAAAAGTCAGATCATGTTCAAAACCTTCCATTCGCTTCCTATCTCTTTCAGAATAAAATTTAAATTCCTTACTAAGGCTGCAGTACTACACGATACAGCTCTTTCTCTGACCTCATCTTACATCACTCTTCTCCTCACTTATCCTATCCTATCTAGTTACACTTCCCTTCTGGCTGTTTCTCAGATACACTAAACATGCTCCTGTCTCAAGGCTTTGCGTTTGCTGTTTTTTTTCTGCCAGATATCCTGCATTGCTCCCTCCTTCACTTCTTTTAGGTTTCTTTTATGTGTCACCTTCTCAGAGAGGCCTTCACTGATATCCCTACGTACAATAACAGTCTTTCCTACCAATCTCTGTCTGGCTTTATTTTACTCCCTAGCACTTATCACCACCTGACGTGTTTGTTTGCTCTCTCCTCCAGTTAGAACGTAAGCTCCTTGAGGGCCGCAACTGAGTGTTTATCCACAGTGACTAGAACAGTGCCTGGTGCAGGGTATATGCTCCCTGAGCCTCAGTGGAATGACTGTTAAGTGAAATTCATCACCTGGTCTCAGTGGTGGCTCTTCCCTAGAGCTGGTGATACCTGTGTCCTATCGTTGCTGGGCTAGAGGCAACGTCTCTCCTCCCCTTGCCCAGTGCTCAGCTGGACTGGTGTAATGATATTTAATGAAGTTTTTATTCTATTTCCCTTAGAAATTTTTAAACAATTGAGATTTACTGGTTTTCGGATCATTTTTCTTTATAAATGTCTATCTTCATGGACTCAGAAATGTAATTATTCTATTTTATCCTGATGGCTTAGGTAAATACATAAATACTTATGTTTTTTTGCAGAGGGTGGCACACAGCAAACTCTCTGGGCTAGACGTGCAGGCTCAGTTGTTGTGGTGTTAATACCTTCTTCTTGTACTCTTGAAATTCCTTCAGTCCCCAAGCCCCTTTTTCTTAGGCCTGTGTACCAAATTCAGGTCCTACTGGGCTAGGCTTCCCCTGAGCTTTAGCTAAGCCAGGCATAGGGTTGCTGTCCTTCAAGTGTAATTTGTCTCTCAAATGGCTTTCCTGTAGCTGCCTCTCAGGCCTTGAATCTGAATTGTTAGTCCACAGGAGTTTACCATCTGCAGGTATGTGTTTGTAACATAGAGTCAAACGTCTAATTTGGAATAATGAGGTGGGACGGGAATGAGTAGGAGGAAGGGCAGTCTGGCTTAGTGAAGCCTCCAAATCACAGAATACTTAAAGACAATTATATGATTTTTAAATTATAGTGTATATTATAGACTAATATGTAACTGAGACATAATGAGCTGTGCGAGCAGCAGTATGGAAATATTCACAATTCACAACAGGCCTACAGAATAAGCTAAGAATGGTAAGCAGCAAAGTCTTTGTGAGGGTTATTTGACTCAGAATTTGAAGGCTAATCCAAAGAACCTGAAGAATCATAAATTTCCTGAAAGCTTTGATTTGAAAAAATTACTGATTTTTATATAGAGCGTTCCCAATTAGTGAAGACCTGAAAGTATGCAGGTACAGATGGACTTGTACTTGATCATAATCACATTCTTCAAGATTAAAGTGGAAATTTGGAAGAGGAGGAGCTGTGACAGGAGGTCTCACTGCCTCACCTTCCTTCCTTGGACGTTCAGGTAATCCTCTGTGGAAACATCTTCTCCCATCCTAGAAAGTGGGTGGATACATATTAATTTCTGTTGCCCCAAAGCTGGTTGAGTTAGGAAGTTGGAAAGCAAAATAAGAGAAATTTTAAAATAATTTAGTGGAAAGAGTGCTCATAAATGGCAGCAGGGATTGGGGGACTGTTCTGGTCTCTGGCTTCTTTTTTTTTTTTGCGGTACGCGGGCCTCTCACTGCTGTGGCCTCTCCCGTTGCGGAGCACAGGCTCCGGATACGCAGGCTCAGCGGCCATGGCTCACGGGCCCAGCCGCTCCGCGGCATGTGGGATCTTCCTGGACCGGGGCACAAACCCGTGTCCCCTGCATCTGCAGGCGGACTCTCAACCACTGCGCCACCAGGGAAGCCCATGGTCTCTGGCTTCTTGTGATGGTATGGACAGGGTTAAGAACATGCACTTTGGAGACAGGCTAAGGTTTTAGTCCAGATTTTGCTATTTACTGTTTGAGTGATCTTAAATTATTGAACCTCTCTACATCTCAGTTTCCTTTGTCATAACGGGGGTGCTGATAGAACCTATATTTTAGATTTTTTGTAAGGAATAAGTGAAGTTAATGTATGCAAAAGGCTTAGTACTAGAAAGGCACATAATATATACTCAGGAAATGTTAGCTAATATATAGAGAAGGAATACTTTTTCAAGAATTCAGAAAAATGATGGTACCAGAAGGGCTTAAACATGGGCACGAGGACACAGTCTTTTGTGACGTTTTGGCCCCTATGAAAATATTGAATATGTGCAGTTAGTTTGTGAGAGGGACAGGGCGAGTGGTGACAGGGAGAGGGAAGGGGTTGTCATAGCATTACAAGGCCTGCAGCTGGGGTGGGTAGCTAGTGGTTTAGCGAGGAATGGGCAGGGCCTTTGATGTGTGCAAAGTGGCTCCATAGAGAGGAGCGTGGGGTTGTGTGAGGAGGGAAAAGCGTATGTGTGGTAGTGGGGGCAGAGAGCTACAGGGGCAGGAGGAGAGCACTGGTGTGTTGTGTAGGAGTGTGTTGGGGACCGGGTGGGAGTGGAGTAAGGACTTGCAGGCTTCAATCTGGCAATTACATTTGATGGCAAAGGCATTTAGGAGCCATTCAAGCTAGGCCTCTACAAGGAGGGATGATACAAACTAAGGCTCTCCTGTTGGTTAAAGACAGGTCAGTAGGGTAATGCTCAAATGTATCCACTCAGGTGCCACTAGGCATAAGAGAATTGCCCTTGCTACAATCCTGCAATTTCTTTGAAGTCTTGTTTTTTACTTTACAAATTCAGAGATTTTTGCATTCCATAACATATTAGCTTCTTTTCATTCTAAAAACTGGTGTTTTTAGTAAAGTTTATGGCTCCAGGGAGATGTGCCATGTTTATCCTATGGCTTCTGGAACACACTTGCACTGCCCTCCTTGGATCAGTCCAGGAGCAAGGTAATTAGTAAGTAGGGTATTTGGAATGCGAGGGCCAAGGGCCTTTAGGAGGGCTTCACACTCAACAGCCTGCAGGCAGGCAGGCGGGGTCCCTCATTTTTCTTCTTCCAGGCCTTGTAGGCCCCAAATCCTTTCTGTAAGGCATCTAGAGAGGTTTTGAAAGCCCACTAACAGTGCTTTAGTGCTTACTGCTTCCCCACCTTTTTTTTTTTCTTCTCTTCCCATGACCTAAGATACCTAGCCTCTTTCTTACTGCTTTTTTCAAGAAATTTTATTGAGATATAACTTACATACTGTACCGTTCTCCCATTTAAAGTGTTCAATTCAGTGTTTAGTGTGTTCACAGAGTTGTGCAACCATTACCGCTGTCTAATTTTGGAACATTTTTGTTCCTCCTAAAAGAAACTGTATCCATTATCAGTTATTCCTCATTCTCCTGCCCCCACCCCTGCCACCCCTAGTCCTTGGCAACCATAATCTACTTTCTGTGTATAGGTTTGCCTATTCTATTCACATAAATGGAATCGTACATTATGTGGTCCTTTGTGACTGACTTCTTTCATTTAGCATGTTTCCAAGGTTCCTAATGTTGTGACATGTATCTGCTTCATTCCTTTCTATGGTTGATCATATTCCATCGTAACACATTTTACTTATCCATTTGTCAGTTGATGAACATTTGGATTGTTTCCATTATTTGGCTATTACAAGTAATGCTGTGTTTTTGTGTGGACGTGTTCTCAGTTTTCTTGGGTAAATACTTTAGGCATAGAATTACTGGATCATATTGTAATTCTGTGTTTAACTTTTTGAGGAGTTGCCAAACTTTTTCACAGTGGTGTGCCATTTTGCATTTCCATTAGCAATGTATAAGGGATCTGATTTTTCTACATCCTTGGCAACACTTGTTATTCTTTTGTCTTTTTTTTTTTTTTTTTTTGCGGTACGCGGGCCTCTCACTGTTGTGGCCTCTCCCGTTGCGGAGCACAGGCTCCGGACGCGCAGGCTCAGCGGCCATGGCTCACGGGCCCAGCCGCTCTGTGGCATGTGGGATCTTCCCGGACCGGGGCACGAACCCGTGTCCCCTGCCTCGGCAGGCGGACTCTCAACCACTGTGCCACCAGGGAAGCCCTCTTTTGTCTTTTTGATTAGCGCCATCCTATTGAGTGTGATTTGTATTTTCCTGATGGCTCATGATGTTTAGCATCTTTTCATGTGCTTATTGGTCATCTGTGTATCTTCTTTGGAGAAATTTTTGTTCAAATCATTTGCCCATTTTTGGTTTGTCTTTTTGTTATCGAGTTGCGAGAGTTCCTTTAATATTCTGAGCGCAAGTTTCTTATCAGATACATGATTTGTAAATATTTTCTCCCATACTGTGGGTTGTCTTTAACTTTTTTGATAGTGTCTTTTGAAGCAGAACATGTTTTTCATCTTGATGAAGTCCCATTTATCTCATTTTTTCTTTTATTGCTTGTGCTTTTCTTCCTGTTTTTAAAAAAATTTCCTCTTCTTTTAAAAAAATATTTATTTATTTGGTTGCACTGGGTCTTAGTTGCGGCAGGCAGGCTCCTTCGTTGTGGCATGCAAACTCTTAGTTGTGGCATGCATGTGGGATCTAGTTCCCTGACCAGGGATGGAACCCGGGCTGCCTGCATTGAGAGCACAGGGTCTTAACCACTGTGCCACCAGGGAAGTCCCTCTTCCTGCTTTGTAATCCCAAGCTATTCTGTGGGATGTTGGGATAGGAACAAGAGAACCTGGGTTTTAGTCAATTTTACCACTAATGAACTGATTGACTGTGGGCAAGTCACTGTCTGTTTGCCCTGCTTACATCAGTCTGTCCTCCACAAAAGAGATCTTTTTCTAAAAACTCCATGCTGATCGTGTCACTTCGCTCTTCAGAAATGTCTGTCTGTTTCTTATTGCCCATAAAGGATAAAATCTAAACACTTAAGTTTGACATTTAAAGCTGGCCCTCTATTTTTTTTAAAATTAATTAATTAATTAATTAACTTATTTTCGGCTGTGTTGAGTCTTCGTCTCTGTGTGAGGGCCCTCTCCAGTTACGGCAAGCGGGGGCCACCCTTCATCGCGATGCGCGGGCCTCTCACCACCACGGCCTCTCTTGTTGTGGAGCACAGGCTCCAGACGCGCAGGCTCAGCAGTTGTGGCTCACGGGCCCAGCTGCTCCGCGGCATGTGGGATCCTCCCAGACCGGGGCCCGAACCTGTGTCCCCTGCATCGGCCGGCAGACTCTCAACCACTGCACCACCAGGGAGGCCCCAAGCCCTCTATTTCTTTAGCACATCCTTTCTAGACATGCTGAGTATCTCACCAATGTTTAAACCTATGCTGAATATCTCACCTATGTCATACTCTTTTCCTACTTTATGACTCTGCTTGTGCTTTTTTTCTTGACTAAGAAATCTTTCCCCATCCCCTGTTCCTCTTCATGTAGTAAACTCCCTACTTAGTCTTTCAAGATCTAGGGCAAATATTCATTGTTGTGCCCATGTGGTGCCTGGTACATAGTACATGCTTAATAAGTAATTGTTGAATGAATGAATGAACCACTATATTTTCTTGAAAGCCTTGCCAGGCTTTTTATACAAAATTGTTAGTTCCTATTTTGGATTTCTAGAGTATATGCTTTTTTATGTCTGTGATAATACTCCCACACAGTTTTGTAATTTGTTTGTAATATTTTTCTCTTCCATCCAGTGATACCTTGGAAAGCAGGTGATATGTCCATTATGTTCCCAGCTAAGTTTCTCGCATGTGCAGCAGGATAGTATAAGGTGATCAGTAAATGTTGCCTGTGAATGGATGAGTTTCTCTGGGGAACTCTGTAAATTAAAGAGGGGATATAGATTGTTGATTCTCAGCTTTCAGAAACCAGGTTAGAGAAAGATTATAAAGCGGATGTAAAAGGATGTGAGGAGTTAAATCCTCAACAAAAGATATTCCTTCAAACTTTGACAGAGACTGTTTGGAGACAGGCTGGCTCCATGGACAAGCCTCCCTTGTCTGGTCTTTTGAGAGTGAGGAAGGATTTGGGGGGGAGAGTGAATGGAAAGAGTGTGTGAGGAGGTGGTTATTACTACGGTTCCATAGTCCCCACTGTTTATGTGGATTTCCTCAATTTTAAAGTAGTTACTACTGAGTTTAATTATCTTTTTAACCTTAGGGATGTAAAGCTGTTTTTGGCATCTTTGGAAACTTCCTTGGGAGTAACCAGATTACGTGATCCTGCTAATGCTATAATAAGATCTTTTCCAGCTCTAAGATTTCATGGTTCAAGACTCTGTCTTACCCATGAAGTATTTCTTGATTACTTTAGTCCTCAGTGATCTCTGTCTTCTTATCCTAAGTCATGCAAGACATATTTATGTGTACTGCACCGTATCATTCATTCATTCAGCAGACTTTGTACTGGAAATGTGCTAGATGTTGGAGTGACCAAGATGACTAAAGCAGCATCTATTTAACAGCATTTGTTGAACATATATTTTATACGATGTCCTGGGGACAAAGTGTGAATAATACAGGCAAGGCTCTTACATGGTACAGGCTGTTGCTTTTCATGGGTGTTGGTTTGCTCTCCCTAATTAGACTGTAATTTGTGTGTTTTGTATTTCATTCCTGCAGTTATCTTAATACCCTGAATAAGTAGTTCTCAAGAGTTACCTGATTGACTTCTTGGATGGGGTTCTTTTGATTGCCAAGAAAAATTCTGCTTGCCAAGAAAACAGGAGGGCTGTTTGGTAAAATCAGAACTTTGAAGTTTATAATGTATACAGTGTGTCTGGGTCTCGCAAGTGGCTACCCAGGTAGTGTGATAGGAATAATCCATACCTATAGCTGATTTTCCATTTGGAAGAAAAAAAAAATTTGGAAGTAGCTCATACTCCCTGGCTGTTTACCCAGATTTCATTTCTGAGTAATGAACTTATGTTTTCAAATTTGGGACTCAGGACCCTGGCATGTGATTTTGGTGCTGCATGCTAAATCAGAACTTCAAAGAGTTTTTCTGTTTTGTTTTGTTTTTAAAAACAGGGCAATGCCCTTCCTAGTAAAGCAGAATTTTTTTGTTTGTTTGAGTTGATTGGGGTTTTTCCAAATGTTTTCCCTTGCAATCTGCTATTAATAAGGGCTTTCAAGGCCCTCATACAATTCTCACAGTTTCATTATACCTAAGAGGAGATAGACTATTTATGATTGTCATATCATTTGCAAATATTTTCTCCTATTCCGTAGGTTGTCTTTTTGATTTGTTGATGGTTTCCTTTGCTTTGCAAAATCTCTTAAGTTTAATTAGGTCCCATTTGTTTATTTTGGCTTTTGTTTCCTTTGCCTTAGGAGACGGATCCAAAAAAATATTGCTATGTTTTATGTTAAAGAGTGTTCTGCCTATGTTTTCTTCTAGGAGTTTTATGAATTCCAGTCTTACATTTAGGTGTTTAATCTATTTTGAGTTTATTTTTGTATATGGTATGAGAAAATATTCTAATTTAAGTTTTTTACATGTAGCTGTTCAGTTTTCCCAGCACTGGTTATTGAAGAGACTGTCTTTTCCCCATTGTATATTCTTGCCTCCTTTGTCATAGATTGACCATAAATGTGTGGGGTTATCTCCGGGCCCTCTGTTCTGTTCCCTTGATCTGTGTGTCTGTTTTTGTGCCAGTACCATAATGTTTTGATTACTGTAGCTTTGTAGTATAGTCTGAAGTCAAGGAGTGTGATCCCTTCAGCTCTTTTCTTTCTCAAGATTGCTTTGGCTATTTGGGCTCTTTTGTGTTTCCGTACTACTTTCGTATTTTCACCTTACTACTAGCTTTGTATGTGATTGATTTACTACCTTTACTGTGTTTTTGCCTTTACCAGTGAGCTTTTTCCTTTTGTAATCTTCATGTTCTAGTTGTGGCCTTTTCTTTTTTGCTTAGAGAACTCCCTTTAACATTTCTTATAAAGCTGGTTTGGTGGTGCTGAACTCTTTCAGCTTTTGCTTGTATGTAAAACTTTTGATCTCTCCATCAAATCTGAATGAAATTTTTTGGTTGTAAATTTTTACCTTTCATCATTTTACATATATCATGCCACTCCCTTCTGGCCTGCAGAGTTTCTGCTGAAAAGTCAGCTGATAGCCTTCTGGGAGTTCCCTTGTACATAACTTGTTGCTTTTCCCTTGCTGCTTTTAATATTCTCTTTATCTTTAATTTTTGCCATTTTAATTACAGTGTGTCTTGGTGTGGTCCTCTTTGGATTGATCCATTTTTTGTGACTCTCTGTGCTTCCTGAGCCTGAATGTCTGTTTCCTTTCCCAGGTTAGGGAAGTTTTCAGCTATTGTGTCTTCAGGTATGTTCTCTGCCCCTTTCTCTCTCTCTTCTCCTTCTGGGACCCCTGTAATGTGAGTGTTAGTACACTTGATGTTATCTCAAAGGTCTCTTAAACTGTCCGTGTTTCTTTTTATTCCTTTTTCTGTTCAGCTTCAGTGATTTCCACTGTTCTGTCTTCCAGCTTGCTGATTCATTCCTCTGTATCATTTAATCTACTGTTGATTCCTTCTAGTTTTTTAAAAAAATTTTCAGTTACTGTATTCTTCATCTCTGGTTCTTCTTTATATTTTCTAACTCTTTTAAAAAAATTTCTAACTTCTCACTCTGCTCATCCATTCTTCTCCCAAGTTCTTTGATTATCTATACCATCATTACCTTGAACTCTTTACTGGGTAGATTGCCTATCTCCACTTCAATTAGCTCTTCTTTTGGGGTTTTATCTTGTTCATTCATTTGCAGCATATTCCTCTGTCACCTCATTTTGCCCAATTTGCTGTTTTTATTTCTATGTGTCTGGTAGGTTGATTATGTTTCTTGATCTTAGAGAAGTGGTCTTTTGTAGGAGATGTCCTATGCGTGCCAGCACCCCACTTCCCTCTGGTCACCAGGGCTATATGCTCTAGGAGTGCCCCCTATGTAGGCTACATGGGTCCTTCTGTTGTGGTGGGCTGACTGCTATGGGCAATCTGGTAGGTGTGGCTGGCCCCCAGCCCAGTTGGTTGCCAGACCTTGCCTTGTGTGGAGGCTGCTGGCCACTGGTTGGCAAGGCCAGGTCATGAGGTAGCTGTCTGTGGAACCCCAGGGGGTGTCCCACAGCTAATGTTGGCTCACTGGTAGGCAGAACAGGGTTCTGGAGTGAGTGGTTACAGGACCAGTGTTCCTGGATCTAGTGTCGGCCTGCTGGTAGATGGGGCCAGTTCTTGTCCTGGCTGCTTGTGGGTTTTGGGGTGTTCCAAAGCTGGTGCTGGCCTGCTGGTGAGTGGGGCTGGATCCTGGGGTGACTGGCTGAGGAGTTTAAGGTATTTCAGAGCTGGTGTTTACCTGCTGATGGGTGGGGCCGGGTTCTGGGTTCCCTGGCTGCAGGGCCTTGGGGGTTCTGAAGCTGGTGTCAGCTTCAGATAGTGGGTGTGGCTGCTGGCTGATGGGCCCAAGGTGTCCCAGAGCTGGTGTTGGTCTGCTGGTGGACAGGACCAGGGCCCTGGGGATCCTAGGGCTTTTGCCAGCCTGCTGGCATGTTGCATGGGTCCTGATATGTCAGTCTGTGGGGCTGCAGTGGTCCTGGGGCTGGTGCCTGCCCACTGGTACGTAAGGTTGTTTCCGGTCTAGTGCTGACCTTCTAGTAGGTGGAACCAGGTCCCAGAGTCTCTGACTATAAGCCTGGGGGTCCCGGAATTGGTGTGTTGCTGGTGGGTGGGGCTGAGGCCCAGTGAGTCTTGGGGTTGATACCTGCCCACTGGTGGGTGGGGCTGCGTCCTGGGCCCTCTGGTGAACAGGGCCCTGTCCTGGGGTAGCTGTGGTTTCAGGGGGTTTTAAGGCAGCCTGCCTGCTGGCGGGTGGGGCTGTGTCCCTGCGCATCTAGTTGCTTGGCCTGAGACTTCCCAGTACTGGTGCTGACAGTCTGATAGGCAGGTCCAGATCCCCAGTGCTAATAAGGTAGAGGGAGGATTCCAAAATGTTGCTTGCCGACACCAGTGTCCACATGGTTGAACAAGCTCCCAATAATGGTTGCTGCCAGTGTTTGATGTCCCCAGGGGGAGCTCCAGTTGCCTCCTGCCTCTCTGGGAGATTCTCCAAGATCAGCAGGTGGGTTTGACCCAGGCTCCTTTCAAATGACTGCCTCTGCCCTTGGTCCCAGAGCATGTGAGATTTCGTATGTGCCTTTTAAGAGTGGAGTCTCTTATTTCCCACAGCCCTCTGGGTCTTGTGGAAGTCAGTCCCACTGGTATTCAAAGCCGGACATCCTGGGGGCTTGTCTGGTGCAGGATTCCCAGAGCTGGGGAGCCCGATGTGGGGCTCAGACCTGTTGCTCCTTGTGGAGAACCTCTGCAATTGTAATTATCCTCCTGCTTGTGAATTGCCCACTCAAGGGTATGGGTTCTGACTATATGGGTTCTGACTATACCGCAACCCTGCCCCTCCTACCCATCTCATTGTGGTTCTTTCTTTGTATCTTCAGTTGTAGAAGATCTTTTCTGCTAGATTCTGGTCTTTCTTATCAATAGTTGCTCTGTAAGTAGTTGTCATTTTGGTGTACCTGTGGGAGGAGGTGAGCTCAGGATCTTCCTGCTCTGCCATCTTGCCCAAGCTCCTTGAGTATGTAATTCTTGATGTATGGGGTGTACTGCTTATTGGACCATTCCCATATATTGGACTGCCTTACTAGTATACCTTTCAGGGCTCCCACGTACAGCTTCACAGATTTTACACTCACTGCATAATGTACAACCTTTTAATATAAAAAATTGTCCATTCTCTCATTAAGATTTCAGTTCCTTGAAAGTAGGAATAATCTTAGATTTTTATGTTCTCCATAGCACCCAGTTAATTGTTTATATTCAGCTTATTTCTTCTAATATTTTTATCAATTTCATATAACAAAAATATGGTGGTACTATTTTATCTTTTATTTAGGAAAGAACTGTACTAACAGAAATGATTTAAGATTAGTCACAGAGTCTTAAATTTGATGAAAGTTCTTTTTTAATTTTTAGAGTTCTTTTGCCACCAGGGCTTCATTTCCATTATAATTTAGTATGTGACAAGTAATGTTTTAATGACCATTAAAATTAAAGTACTATTGATTGAATATTGTCTTTTGGAATATACAGTTGCTAAAGGAGATTTTGACATAACAATTCCAGTTAGAAGCCTTGAGCTAAGTTTTTCTGAACCTCCCCCCACCACCCTCCAAATGTACAAATTGTTCCTCTGTGAATAGTTGAATGTGTTTTTTGGTCTTCTTCTGAAAAAGAAAAAAGGAAACTTTTTCAGAGTTATAAAAATCATGCATATATCATTATAGAAAATACAGATGAACATTATAGAAGGACATAAAAATAATCACCTATTCTCAGCTCCAGAGACGATTACCATTTCAAACATTTTGTTGTATGTTCTTCAGGCTTTTTGGAGGGGAGGGGGTGACTCTGTGTATGGGCTCATGGTCTTGAAAATAATTCTGAATTTATTTATTTACTTATTTTAAAATTTATTTATTTTTACTTATTTGTTTTTGGCTGCGTTGGGTCTTCGTTACTGTGCACAGGCTTTCTCTAGTTGTGACGAGCAGGGGCTACTCTTCGTTGCAGTGCGCAGGCTTCTCATTGCGGTGGCTTCTCCTGTTGCGGAGCATGGGCTCTATGTGCGCGGGCTTCAGTAGTTGTGGCACGTGGGCTCAGTAGTTGTGGCTCACGGGCTCTAGAGCGCAGGCTCAGTAGTTATGGCGAATGGGCTTTGTTGCTCCACGGCATGTGGCATCTTCCCGGACCAGGGCTCGAACCCGTGTCCCCTGCATTGGCAGGCGGATTCTTAACCACTGCACCACCAGGGAAGCCCCTGAATTTATTTTTAAATTAACCCTACATTTTTTGGGGAAGGGCTAATTCTATCTTATCCACGACTGTGAGTAATTTATATTAATTTGCCTTTTTTATCAAGTTACATCAAGTAATTGACTTAGCCAAATAGTAGTATATCTCTTGGTTAGATCAGTGCTTGTTGAGCAACAAGACTGAAATATAAAGAACAGAAAGCTGTGCTACTAGAATATTAGGTCATATGTCCTCTGCTTCATTCGACTACCCATTTTGGGAACCACTGACTTTTTTTTAATATTGGAAACTGAGCCAGAACATTTTTGCTTGTAGTTTGAGGAAGGAGAGTACTCATGCTCAGCTTCTCTGCATTTTGGAGAATGATGATTTATGACATAATGTGTACATTTCTCCAGTTCCCTTCTCACCCTTCCATCTTCCTGGCAGAAGGAATCCAGATAACTGCTGACTAATGCCAATACAAAGATTTCTTGTATTCATAGAGGGAGTATGGGGGAGTGGAAGAGAACAGGCCTTGGTGGTTTGCTGCTTTCTACCTGTGTATGACCCTTGGCAAGAACTTCACCCTTTTGAGTCATAGTTAACTCATCCATTAGAGTCTTTGCTCCAGTGGTCATCTCTGCTGTTATCCTGGCTCTTTCCTCACCTTACATTTCATTTGGTTCTCATGGCAGGTGAGGGAGTGAGGAGGATGGGTATTATCATCCTCATTATTTAGATAAGGGAAGTTGCAGGTGGTAGGACGCAGGCCCAGCACCTCATGCCTCTAGCTCTGGTACCTTCTACTTCATGCTGTGTTGATGCTTCCATTAAAGACAACAACAACAACAACAACAACAAAAAACCAGAACTTAAAATAATTTTAGATTTAAAGTTGTAAAAACAGAGAATTCAAATTGTTTCCCTAATAGTAGCAATTTACATAACCGTCATCTCCATTTTTTTCTACTGAATATGGTTCAGTTTTGAATATATTTCACTACCATCTTTTCTTTTTTAAACAGCTTTATTGAGATAAACAGTTGGCCCTCCCTACCCTTAGCTTCCAAATCTGTGGATTCAACCAACCATGGATTGAAAATATTCAGGAAACAAAAATTTCAGAATGCTCTAAAATGCACAACTTGAATTTACTTCATGCTAGCAACTATTTACGTAGCATTTACATTGTATTTACAACTATTTACATAGCTACTTACATTACGTATTATAAGTAATCTAGAAATGATTTGAAGTTATAAGGGACAATGTGCATATAGGTTATATGCAAATACTATGCCATATATGCAAATTCTGTGCCATTTTACATAAGGGACTTAAGCACCTTAGGATTTTGGTATGTGGGTGGGGTATGTGTCTTAAAACCAATTCCCTGAGGATACCGTGGGATGACTATTATATGCATACCATACAGTTTACCCATTTAAAGTATACAGTTCACTAGTTATTTAGTACATTCACAGATTTGTGTAACTATCACCACATAATAATTTGAGAACATTTTTAAAAAAAATTTATTTATTTATGTATTTTGGGCTGTGTTGGGTCTTTGTTGCTGAGCGCGGGCTTTCTGTAGTTGTGGTTAGCGGGGGCTACTCTTCATTGCGATGCACAGGCTTCTTATTGTGGTGGCTTCTCTTGTGGTGGAGCACGGGCTCTAGGCACGCAGGCTTCAGTAGTTGTGGCACACGGGCTCAAGAGCACAGGCTCAGTAGCTGTGGCGCATGGGCTTAGTTGCTCCGCGGCATGTGGGATCTTCCTGGACCAGGGCTTGAACCCGTGTCCCTGCATTGGCAGGCGGATTCTTAACCACTGTGCCACCGGGGAAGTCCCTAGAACATTTTTATCACCTCAAAAAATAACCCTATACCCATTAGCAGTCACTGTCCATTCCTTTCTCTACCCCTTCCCCCAGCCCCAGGCAACCACTAATCTACTTTCTGTCTCTCTAGATTTGTCTAGATATTCTGGGCATTTCATGTACATTTTCCACCATCTTTGCGTCTTGTTAGCATTTCCTATACAGCCTCTAGAGCTACACTTTCTGAGTTTAAATCCCTTACTAGAATCTGACCATGAACTCATCATTTAATTTGTCTCTGCCTTGTTTTTTCAGTTTGTAAAGTAGAAGATGATTGTACCTACGTATGGGGTTTTTTGATATTTATTTATTTATTTGGTTGTGCCGGGTCTTAGTTGTGGCAGGTGAGCTCTTCGTTGTGTCTCGCCAGCTCCTTAGTTGCGGCAGGCGGGCTTCTTAGTTGTGGCAGGCGGGCTCCTTAGTTGCGGCATGTGGGCTCCTTAGTTGTGGAATGTGGGCTCCTTAGTTGTGGCATGTGAACTCTTAGTTGCGGCATGCATGTGGGATCTAGTTCCCTGACCAGGGATCGAACCTGGGCTGCCTGCGTTGGGAGCGCAGTGTCTTAACCACTGTGCCACCAGGGAAGTCCCCCCTACATGTGGGGTTTTAAAAATTAAATGAGTTAACATGTGGAAGGCACTTAAAATTGTATCTATCCCCAATAAGTACTCTGTAAATTTTAGCTGTTGTTATTGTGCTACGACCTGTCATATTTCTGATTAATTCATTTTGAAGTTTTCTTTATTAGTATTTATTGTTTCTGTGTTGTTAACAGCTAAACTTAAAGTGTATAAAAATTATTCAGGTCAGTTTTAGTATTGGGTCCTAACTCCAGAGTTTAGAATTTAGTCATTGTAAACTGTTTCCTGTCCCAGAGACTTAGTTGGTTTAACAAAAAAAAAAAAAAAAAAAAAAGCCTGCAGCATTTGGCAGTATAATTATGCATCTTCATTTGGCACCTTGATGTGTTTATTTGAATGGGAGATGATGCACCCATCTGATTTAGTTAAAGTAAAGTAAATCTAGGTCATTGGTTTCTGAAAACCAAATTGGACTTCATTAAAGTAAGTTTGTTTCTTGAAAAGTTGCATTTGAAACTGGTTTTTTGGACACATTTGTTTTTCATATGTTCTTAGAAGAAAAACTCACTGTGCCCAAAAAACATATCCAAACATATCCACCACCACCACTTCCATAGATGGGTAAACTCTGAGGCTCAGTTTAAATGATCTGCAGGATAGTAAAATGAAGTGTGAGAAAGTCTGTTTAAAGTAGTTATCGTTGTCAAAATAATTTTCAACATAAATGCGAATCAGATCTAGATTAGGACATGTGAGAGGGATTGTGAAATACCAGATAAGACACTAGAGATGCTGGGCTAGGAACCAGAAGTTCTGGGACTACGACTTGCTGTCAGTTAGCTGAGCAACCTGGAGCATGCCACTTATGTACTTGAGTTTTCTCATCTGTAAAATGAGACAGTGGATCCAGTATAGATGGTCTCTTGGGACTCATCCAGAGCAAAAATTCTTTGGTTTATTTCCCATTTGCAGTAAACAAGATACTACCAAACATCGATCAATTCTCCGTGCATTAGTAAGGGAAGGATAGGGCAGAGAAGTCACTATATCTGTGTTTTTATTGCTCTTTTCCCCATTCTTATCATCACTACCACAGCTGTTCTAGTTTCATGGTGAGATGGCTGTTTTATGTTTGTATTTATGCATTTCTGCCATGTGTAAGCAGCCCTGACTTGTGATACCTTCAAAATCTTATTAAGATTATAGTTACAGATGGTCTGGCCAGGCAGTGTAGCTCAGGACTAAAATCAACCTTGCCTCGGTGGTGGTAGAAATGGAAGCTGCCTTGTCCTGTGTTCCAGGGTGTCCTGAAGCCTTTTTATGAGTAATTGCATTTCTTAAAAATTGCCTATGAAGTAAATGCTTGTATGTAAATTATTTTTGTGACTAATTTTGATTTTAAATTTGGAATTGTGGTTTTAGAGGGAAAAAGCATATTCATACCTAACACAATAAATTGTCACTTCAGATTCCAAATACTTACTGTAGAGATCTATACTGTTTGCAACTAGGCAATTTTGTATTTCATATTCTCTGCCAGTGGTTCCCAACTGTGGGCTTTAAAAGATGAGTGAGGGCCTCCCTGGTGGCGCAGTGGTTGAGAGTCCGCCTGCCGATGCAGGGGATACGGGTTCGTGCCCCGGTCTGGGAGGATCCCATATGCCGCGGAGCGGCTGGGCCCGTGAGCCATGGCCGCTGGGCCTGCGCATCCGGAGCCTGTGCTCCGCAACGGGAGAGGCCACAACAGTGAGAGGCCCGCATACCGCAAAAAAAAAAAAAAAAAAAAAAAAAAAAAAAAGATGAGTGATACGTAGTTATTATAAGGGGTTCAGTCATCTATGCAAACCCCTAAGCTGCCAACTAAATAAATAGGCCTTGGGCATAAATGTACTAGTGTTTTTCAGATGTATATAGGTGCTTGTGATTAATAAAGCACAAATTTTTTAAAAAACATGTACTGAATTCAGAAAAATCTTTTGTCCTTGTATTTTCTTTAATGATACAATTACTAGCATGTAAAGATCCACAAACACTTAAAAGCCTTCCAAAAGTTCATGTATGTGAAGCTTGAAAAACATTCTTCTCTAAAACCATGTCAAGAAGGTAGTGAAATGGTCAGCTGAACCCACCTGATATAGATTTATTTAGAAACATGTATATATTAAGTAGTTTCTGTTTTAAGTAAAACTTAATTTAAGCAAGCTTTTGCCTTTTCACTTAATAAAACCCACATTATTTGTCTGTTTAATGGATTTAGGGCATTTGGTCTCAAGACAAAAAGACAAACATTCAAATAGCCCCTCAAGACTTGGTTGATCCTAACTAAAAAAAGCTATCTAACTTATAAGGGAAAGATATTAACTTCATTTCTAAGATGATTATTTTGTTGACTGAATTGGTATCATGCTTAAAATAAGACATAAGCTATAGAAACTGAATTCAGTTATTGCCAAAGGTTCACTAAATGTATTATCTTCTCCTAGGTGAATAAGGAAATGAGATTTATTGATATTTGTGACAAAAGAAATATGAACAATAGAGATGTGATACCAAGTGTTGCCACTAAAATGAGTGTGTTTCTGGCCATGAAAGGAGCAGTGTTCTATGACAGCTTGCAGCAAGCATTGAGTTACTTTCCAGTTTCTGGGTAAACTTTGAGCAGCCTCATGTGTTTCTACCCAGTTACTTACCCTGTACTCTGTTAGTTACCTTTGGAGAGTGAAGGGCTATGGTTTATCTAGAGATGGTGCTTGTCAAGAAAGAAAAGGATTGTGACCTTTTGATGTGGACTCAAGTTTTATGAAATCCCATGGAGCCAGTCTTCAGATCCAGGGTTCTAATTGAATAAAGACCTTCAAGGTTCTGTTGTCATATTGTTCTTTAAATGGAAAGGAAATAGTATCACACTCATATTTATGCATCTCTGTGTAAAATATTTAGAAATGGTATCGTATGGATGTAGTATATTTGTGATAAATGCCCGAATAAAGGTTAAAATGTCTTGGGAAAATGGGAAAGCTTAAGCAGGAGGAAATACAGTTTATTTTTATAATTTAGAATGTTCCACTTAAAAGCAGTTAAACTGGTTAGAGCTGAGGGTAGAGGGAGGGGTGCTAGGATGGTTTAAAGGCCATAGCTATTACGGTGAGTGCCTGACATTTTGTTTTGAACTGTGTCTTCTCGTTTATTGTAGAACCAGAAATTTTCTACCATGCACCCAGATAAAATAGTTTGTTATTTAAGTCTAGAATTGAGGTTATAATTTTTATTAATCATCAGGTCTGTCAGTCCTTCACATGTTTGACTTTGGTTATTCATTGGAGATTTAAGTAAGAAAGGAAAAGCCACATCATTAAGTATTGATCATTTAGATCAATAAATTGAAAAAGAAAATTAGAATCAAATTTAAATTTGACTGCCTGAGATCAGAGTCTGCTAAATTAAACAATAAAACATTTATTAAACATTTCATAAAAGTTAAAAAAAATTCTGCTAAATTAAACTACTTCTTTCTGGATATGTTCTGAGTTTTCAACTGGTTATGGTTCAGGAGGGCAGCTTGGTGAGGTTTCTTACCTCTTTGAAGCTGGTTTGGCAAATTGAATTAAGCCTTATGTGACTTGCTTTGAAGGCATAACAATGTCAGCATAATGTTGGTGAACAAACAGTGGACACCAATACATCCCAGTGTATGATATAGAATTATCCACAAAGCTTGATTTATCGAAGAAGTGACACACAGAAAAAAACAGTTTTTAGGCCTTAAATTTGAAAACTGAAGATAGCCCAAGTCTAATTTTAAGTCTGTGTCTTGAAATTTACTGTTAATGGCTTAAAAAAGCACATACTTGTCGAAAAAATGAAAACAAGTTGGTGTATATTCTTTCAGACTTTTTTCTTTGTCTGCATCTACACAGATATATACATGTTTATTTTTACAAACATGAGACCATACTCTTTCTCTCTCTCTCTCTATATATATTTCTTTGTACATTTATTTTCCACTTAACAGTTTGTCTTATTGTTGCTTTTTTAAAGAAAAATAACTGTACAGTCTTCCAAGGTGTGAATATACAGTAATTTACTTAAAATTATTTTCTATTGACATTTGAAGTATTTCCAGTTTGTTGCTGTTGTAAACAGTGCTGTGGGAACTGCTTAATGCATACCTCTCCTCGTGCAGAGGTGAGCACATCTGTAGGATAGATTCCTAGAAGTGGAATTTTGAGTAAAAAAGTTTGGGAGATGCTGCCATGCCAAATTGCTTTGTAAGTAGCAATTTACATTCCTAGAAGGGTATCTGAGAATACCTGTTTTCCTACAGTTCCTGGATGTTCTCAGTCCTGTTAATTTTTTGCTAATTATATGGGTCACAAAGTGGTACCTTATTTATTTATTTATTTTTTTTAAAAAATACTTGGAGACTTTTTTTTTTTTTTTTTTCAGCACGCGGGCGTCTCACTGTTGTGGCCTCCCCCGTTGCGGAGCACAGGCTCCGGACGCGCAGGCTCAGCGGCCATGGCTCACGGGCCCAGCCGCTCCACGGCATGTGGGATCTTCCCGGACCGGGGCACGAATCCGTGTCCCCTGCATCGGCAGGTGGACTCTCAACCACTGCGCCACCAGGGAAGCCCCTTGGAGACTTTTTTCCCTCTTCTTTCTTTCTTTTTTTTTTTTAATTTATTTATTTTTGGCTGCTTTGGGTCTTCGTTGCTGTGCACAGGCTTTCTCTAGTTGTGGCGAGTGGGGGCTACTCTTGTTGTGGCACGCGGGCTTCTCATTGCAGTGGCTTCTCTTGTTGTGGAGCACGGGCTCTAGGCGTGGGGGCTTCAGTAGTTGTGACACGTGGGTTCAGTAGCTGTGGCTCACAGGCTCTAGAGCGCAGGCACAGGCTTGGTTGCTCCGTGGCATGTGGGTTCTTCCCAGACCAGGGCTCAAACCCACAGGCAGATTCTTAACCACAGCACCAACAGGAAGTTCATGATACCTTATTTTTATTTAAAACTATATTAAAAAAAATAATAATCTGAGTTTAGGTGTTGGAACATCATGTCTTCTGAATAATTATTATTGGTTAATCTAATAAAGAAAAATGTTTACAAACTAAATTAGTTACTGAGGCAGGAAGCTTCACTTACACTGTAGTTGAAGAACCTTGTGTCTTGTGAAGCTCGGCTGGTTCCGATCCCTAGAGTACTTCATTAAATTGTTATCCTTCATGTTTGGTCATATCAGAAACTTCGTCAGGAGTATTTCTTACGAGGTGCGCAAGACCAGCTGTTTGAGTACAACTTAAAACCCTACGTACAGAGAAAGCTCCCTTTGATTTGGCGACTACTGCAGCTTTTTCCAGGTGCTTTTGCTCTCTACCAATGATTCTTGGCCAGGGACATTTTTGTCTCCCAGGGGACATTTGACAATGTCTGGAGACCTATTTGGTTGTCACAACTCGTGGTGGGGGTGTGTGGGAAGGAGATTACTACTGGTATCTAGTGGGGAGAGAGGCCATGGGTGCTGCTAAATATCCTACAATTCACAGAACATCGCCCTCAGTAAAGAATTTTCTGGCCCCAAATACCAATAGTGTGAGATTGAGAAACCCAGCTCTACACAAAGAAGTTAGGATGTTTAGCCTTAACAACTATTTGATTCGTTTTCTTAAACTGTACCCCCATTTCTTGCAGCTTCATGCCAGGTCTATCTTTAATATGTCAGGATTCCTTACTTAGAGTGACTGGCTGGCGGGTGAACCTATGGCTACCCTTAGCTACCTTTGGGGACTTTGTTAGAATTTCTAGCTTCTTCATGTTTTGCTCAGATGTAGAGACAGGCAGAGTTAAGTAGAGCTTGACAAAATAAAGCCTGGTATAAAGAGTCGACTTCTGAGTTCTGGTGAGGACTCTGGTAATTTCTGCCTTGGAATTGGCTATTATTATTTTGCTATTATTTTCCACTCAAATGGAGAAGTAAAACAAATACTCCCCCTCCCCCAACAAAAGAACAAAACCCAAAAACCCAACCAAACAAAAAACTCCCAACAAACAAAAACAAAACACCTGGTGAACAAGGAGAGCCTAAAGTAATTATCTTTATCTCACATTTCAAGTTTGTACTTGACTTGGGCTAGCATAAAAGAAAACTAACTGGTATGACTGTCCCGAGGACATTTCCAGTGAAGAGGCTGGGAGAGTCCAAAAGAATGTTTTGAGTCATCAGATCCTTTTAAAATGCCAGATTCTTTCTGTGGGGTTAATTTAAACCTGTTGTGACCCTTTAAAAAATCTTCACAAGAGGCCTCAGAGTCGTAACAGCATGGAATACTGCTTGTTTAGTAGAAGTCTTTCTAAAGGGCACCTTTATATTTGGCCACATTTCTTACATTATTAACCATCACGTAAGAGAAAAACAGATAGGAATTTTGGGGTCCTTAACAGGAAACAACAGTTGCTTAGGGTAGATTCTCATGAAGTACATTTCCTTTTGAATAAGAAGGAAGCTCTCCCATTGGAAAATAAGGTATATTCTTCTTTCTTCCTTTTCCCTGACAGTTTAGGTTTAGGCTAAGTGTATGAAGTGTCTATCAATGTGTAAAAATTCAGTGTGCTGTTTATTTAAGGTTTGCCTGCAATTCTTGTTCAGAGGTAGAAAGCTGTAAGTCAGGTTATTGAAGAACGGAGAATGGTTGGGTTTCTTTTGTGACCACAGAGTAGAAAGGTTCTGGGCTATTCCAGGTCCAAGGGAATGGGGGAAGTTTTCCCCTTTGTTTTTTGTTGTATCAATTTGTCTCTTTTTCTTTTGCTGCGTTAGTTTAGTGCTTCCCCCCCAAAATAGGATGCAAACCTCAAAGTGAGCCACATACATAATTTAAAATTTTCTAGTAGCCAGATTTTTAAAAAAAGGAAAAAGAAACAGGTGAAATCAGTTTTAATAATGTTTTCTTTAACTCGTTATCTAAAATATTATCATTTTAATATGTAGCTGTTATAAAAATGAGTTATTTCTTTCTTCATACTCAGTCTTTGAAATCTCATGTGTATTTTATATTTATAGCACACCTCACTTAGGACTAGTCATGTTTCAAATGCTCAATAGCTGCATGTGGGCTACTGTATTGGACTGAACAGTTTTTTTTTTTAACTGAAGTATGATTGACAAAAGTTATATGCATAATTAAAGTGTACAATGTGCTATTTCGATACATGTGTGCATTGTGAAATTACCAGTCAGGCTAATTAACATATTCATCACCTCACATAGTTACTGGTTTTGTGTGTATGTGTGAGTGTGTGTGTGTGTGAGTGTGAGAGAGAGAGAGATGAGAACACTTGAGATCTATTCTTTTAGAAAATTTCAGGCACACATTATTATTAACTGTAGTCACTATATTACATACATTAGGCCTCCAAGAACTTATTCATCTTATAGCTGGAAGTTTGTTCTCTTTGACCAACATCTCGCCATTTTTTCCACCCCCTGGACAGCACAGTTTTAGTTGATCTGTTTCAACTCTGTAAGAATTTTTATTACTTATTAATTACAGGGCATTCAGACAAAGGCAGTCATATACTAACACATATAATTTAAGAAAAAAAAATGTAACCACTCTTGTTTAGGATACTCCAAATGTGTCTGTCATGTTTCAGCATTGTAGTTGATGGCATAAATTGGCCTGGATTTCACTGTGTTTGCGGCTGTGCAGTTTTCCTGTGACAGGTAGTCTTTAAAACCAGTTGTAAAGCTGAGAAAAGCGTCATCTAAGGAAAAAATGACTTCTACTTGAATTAAATTTTAATGTACTGTGATAGAAACATTCTAAACCTCAGTGTCCTCAGGAACTTATTGATAATTAAAATTAAGAATTTTGGTATTTGGTAACCAGCATTGAGTATGGTACTGTAATACAAATCCATAAAGAAGAAAATGGATTCTGCCTTTATTAAGACTTTACAAATTGAAGATAGGACTCAGTTGGATTTAAACTTACACTTCTGTAAATGAAACTCTGAGTTTTGAGACATATAATTTGTCCTGGATAAGGGTATGTGAAAGGCAGTGGCACTTTAAAAGTGAATCAACAATATTTTATGCTCATCTTTTACTTTCCAAATATTCTACAGTGAGCTTGTACTATTTTTATAATCAGAAACACCCCCCCCCCACCAAAAGGGGAAAAAAACCTAGAAGGGAAAAGAAGCACAAAAACAAAAAACCAAAACCACCAGTAGTACACAAAAGTGAGGAGGTTTGAAGACCTGGTTCTAATCCTGGTTTTGTTGTTAATCATCTATATCATTTGGGGCAAGTCAGTTAACGTCTTTGAGTCTCTATTTCTTCACCTGTAAAACCAGAAATTAAGTTGATTAGTTTCTTTAGGTCTTTGGTCATAGAGTAATATAATTCCTTGGCAGTTTTCATGTAAGAGTTTTGGGAACATTTTTAGAAGGAATATGTAGCCTGAAGAGGGTCTTGAGAACTCCTTCTGAAGTCATACACCGAATGAATATTTATTAAGTGCCTCCTAAGTGCCATGCAGTGTCCTTTAGCTCTAAAGAATTTGGAAAACATCGTCCTAAGTAGTAGTGGTGATGGTTGAGATGGGGGGTGGAAAGGAGGAATGAAGGACAAAAATGAGAACAAATAATAGAAAAAAAAGTGAGTATGTACATAGTATTGTATAAATTTAAAAGTACTTTTTTGTTTAGTATCTCATTTAACACCATTTAATGTTTTGGAGACATGGGAGAATATATGGAAGTAGCTGGGACCGTGTAAAAGGTAAATAAATAAGGGGAAATTATTAAGAAAACCTTGAGTACTATAATAAAGCAGTATTTGGAATAATCTGAGAAAAGAATATTTTGACTGAATCTGAGAGAAGAATTAAGAAAAAATGATTGTGTTGAGCTGACAAGTTCTGAGGATGGAACCCTGAAATTAAGTGTTGTTGAATTTTAGAAATAACAGGAAAGGTTCTTCGGGACAGTAAATATAGAGAGAGTATACAGTTGATTTATTACTGAGTTTAAAGAGTTTTGAAAGCTGAATGACCAACTGGTGAAGTAGAAAGGATTAAAATTACAAATTTGTTAAGACCCTCAAAACATATTCCTCCCAGGTTCATATAGTAGTCTCTGAAATGCTTTTCAGAAACCACTGGATTGATTTCTAAACGCCCATATCATTGGCACCAACCCTGTCCACTTATCCACATTTAACCACTGTGCTTCCCTTCTGCTTTTTTTCCTAATTAATTAATTTATCATTATTATTATTATTATTATTATTATTTCCGGTACGCGGGCCACTCACTGTTGTGGCCTCTCCCGTTGCGGAGCACAGGCTCCAGACGCGCAGGCTCAGCGGCCATGGCTCACGGGCCCAGCCGCTCCGCGGCATGTGGGATCCTCCCAGACCAGGGCACGAACCCGTGTCCCCTGCACCGGCAGGTGGACTCTCAACCACTGCGCCACCAGAAAAGCCCTAATTAATTAATTTCTTAAAGTTTGTTTATTTATTTATGGCTGTGTTGGGTCTTCATTGCTGTGAGCGGGCTTTCTCTAGTTGTGGCGAGCAGGGGCTACTCTTCGTTGCGGTGCGTGGACTTCTCATTACGGTGGTTTCTCGTTGTGGAACACAGGCTCTAGGTGCGCGGGCTTCAGTAGTTGTGGCACACGGGCTCAGTAGTTGTGGCTCGCGGGCTCTAGAGCTCAGGCTCAGTAGTTGTGGCACACGGGCTTAGTTGCTCCGAGGCCTGTGGGATCTTCCCGGACCAGGGCTTGAACCCGTGTCCCCTGCATTGGTAGGTGGATTCTTTACCACTGCACCACCAGGGAAGTCCCCCTTCTGATTTTTAACCATTTTCAAGCCCCTTTTCTTCTCCAAATGACTAAGCTGAAGAAGAAAATCCTCTGTTGCTCTGGAGAAAGACCAAACATTTGAGAGAGGCAGGATAAATGGTTTTAATTGTTTAATTATTTTAATTCCAAGTCTGATTTCCTTGTGGAATATATCACTTTTCTCTTATTTTAAAATGTCTTAACAACTTGAGCTAATATTTATTTTCACTTTCAAGTCATATATTTAGTTGGTGGCATTATGGAAACTGAGGCAATGTGTTAAAAATACTTAGGATACTGGTTTTGTATTACTTTTCTGAACAAATAACTTGCTTCTCAAAGAGCCGGGGTACCCGTGCAGCTTTATGGGTAGCTGTATTTAAAATAAATTATTTGCTACAGAAACACGTGGGTTTCAGACAGCTTAGCTCTATTCATGTTATGTGTTAGTCTCATAGGGGCTACAGGGTACAAATATAATTAAATATAATTCCAAGAGGGCAGATATTATTTCATCCTGTAATCTAGTTGAGTGCAGTAAGAGAGGTACAAGCAAGGGGGCCCTGCAGTTCAAAGGAGGGGAAAGATCACATCAGGTTGAGGGAATCACCAGGAATGGCTTCATGACAGAACATTGTGAAAGTGACATTTGCGGATGGATGGAGATAGTGCCTGGAGGGGGAAGGGGCCAGAACAGGGAGAGTGAAGACTTGCTGGGGGCCTTTTAACTGAAACACAGGTAACAATTTGAATGGGGCTTGGAGTTTATATGGGATGATGGGGAAGGAGGAGGCGGGAAAGCAGAGGAGGGATAGGAAAGAAAATGGGAGGGGAAGGAAATGGTGGAGCATGGTGGATCTCATGATTTTTCCAGTTTTATATTCTTTTATATCCCAAATGATGGTGTTAGTAAACAGTTTGTGATGAGAATTTACAGTGTGTAACTTAGTATGTACATCTCAAAATAATGTTGGCAAAATGTAAAATACTAGCACATATACATAATAGATCTTTCTGTTTGAGAGAGAGGAGAGGCGAAATGCGGAAAAGAGTGTGTCTTTTGGATTTGTTAGAGAACCTCTCATTTGTGCAAATGTTTCCACTTATAAGCATCTTGGAAAAAAAATTGCTTCATGGTGAAAATGTTAAAGAATGTGTGTGTGTATGAGAAAGAGATTGGAGGAGTCGGAAGTTAGGAGAGGGTGAGGGGGAGAAAGGTGAGGAGGAGAGGAGAGAAGTGAAAAGAGCAGGTGGGGAGCGTAGCTAGTACTAAATGTAAAGGGGACACATTTTTTAGAGGAAATGCCTTTGGGAGCCTTCTCCACCACAGAAGTTTGTCAGTATACACACAGATTGCAAATTAATTACAAGTTATATGTTACTAAAAATGGAAACAACTATAGCCTTTTTTTTCCTACCTTAAAAAAAGGTAAGAGAAACATGGAAGAGAGCATTCACATTTCAGAGTTCCTCTTGTTGAACTATGTATGTAAAAAGTATGTTTTTACTTGAATACTGTAGCATTACCACCTCTTCTGTGAGTCAGAGAGATAGTAGGCCAAAACCCTACAAAAGGAATTGATGCTTCTTTTGGATAGAACATTTACTTTTGTGAAAACAAAGCATGTGCAAAGACTATTTAAAGACGTGAATGGTTGAGTTTGGATATAATAATGGCTTTAAGAGAAAGATTTTCCCCCCTTCTCTTGACGTGCTGAAAAGTAGTTTTTAAAATACGAGGTGGGGTTCCATTGTCCCTTCCTACAGGAGTGTTGCAGGAGTGCTCCCTCTGAGGAGAGATGAGCAAAGCTGCCCAGTTTGCTGCGGGCAGCTCTGCTTTGCTTCCTTGGTCTCCTGCAAATTTAAAAGAATTTGTTGGCTTATCTGTTTTCATTGTAAATTACTGAAGTATTAGGCCATAAAAGTTGAACTTCACTGTGCCCTGGTAGTGTTTTTAAACTTCTTGTGTCTTTGACTAACCTGAGAATACTCTGAAGGGCTCAGCAAATATACTTGGCCTAGATTTAGAACATTGTTGTGTCTGGCTTTCCTGATCTTTTGAGTAGGTTCTGAAAACTTATCATTGGTTTGAATTATAACATTGTTTCTTGTGGTTCCGAAAACTGTCTGTAATAGCCTCATTCTTGTCATTGCCTCATTCTTTTTTTTTTTTTTTTTTTTTGCGGTTCACGGGCCTCTCACTGTTGTGGCCTCTCCCGTTGCGGAGCACAGGCTCCGGACGCGCAGGCTCAGCGGCCATGGCTCACGGGCCCAGCCGCTCCGCGGCATGTGGGATCCTCCTGGACTGGTGCACGAACCCGTGTCCTCTGCATCAGCAGGCGGACTCTCAACCACTGCGCCACCAGGGAAGCCCTTGCCTCATTCTTAAGAAGTTGCTTTTTGCTTTGGGGTACTTGTGGGTGTTTGAGACAGTGCGTGCTTAGGACAAATGAAAAAAATATTAAGAGTAGTGTTGTTGCAGGCTACTTCTTTCTGAAAAAGGAAATGATTAGAAGTCGTTGGTGCTGTCTTTATAATTGATATAATCGTGTGTGTGTGGGGGGGGGAGGGAGAGAAAGGAGGGGGGCGGAGAAAGAGAGAGAGAGAGAGATCCATTCTGATGCCTTCAGCTGCCCCTCCCAGGCTAGAATTTTCCCTACTCCAGATCTGCATTTCTAGCTACTCTGTGGTCCCTTTCACGGGTACCTCACATTGAGCGTGCCCCAAATCTCTCTAGGGTCTCTTCTGAGTTTCCCCATTTTAGGAAGTGGCACCTTCATCTCCATTGTGGGCCTCACTGCATCTATTTGGGCTCCGTCGCTTCTACTTCTAGCTGCTCAGTAGATGTTTGAGTCTGTCCTGTCCTCTCCTTTCCCCATCACTGCCTCTGCTCTTTCATTTCTTGCCTGGTCCCATGTGAAGCTACCTTTCAGAGCTGCCTGTATGAGCTTTCTGTAGCACAGCTCGGTGGTAGAAAGCCCCCCTGCCCCAGAAGATGGAACCCCCCTGCTCTGACCCCTGCCTGCCTCTCTGGGCTGCCTCTTCCCCATCATGTACACGAGGCTTTGTCCCGGGAGGCCGCCTGCTCCCAGCGCTCTGGGATGTTGCTTCTCTCTGGGCCATGGCACATGCTGTTCTCTGGGCAAGGGGAGCCTGTTGTCCTCTTGTGCTTCTGGTCACCTTCTCTTGCTCTCTCAAAAATTGACTCAGGGGCTTCCCTGGTGGCGCAGTGGTTGAGAGTCCGCCTGCTGATGCAGGGGACGCGGGTTCGTGCCCTGGTCCGGGAGGATCCCACATGCCGCGGAGCGGCTGGGCCCGTGAGCCATGGCCGCTGAGCCTGCACGTCCGGAGCCTGTGCTCTGCAACGGGAGAGGCCACAACAGTGAGAGGCCCGCGTACCGCAAAAAAAAAAAAAGAAAAAGAAAAATTGGCTCAGATGTTCTTTCCTCTGGGAGGCAGAATTAAGTGCCTCCTCCTCCTTCCCTCTGAGCCTTGATCAAATCTCATGTAGTATCTATCACATTGATGTCATAATTAGGTAAATGTCTGTCTTGGCCACAAGTCTATGAGCTCACCCTACTTAAAACTGTAACCACGCCGCCCTCCCCATTCCTCTTTCATTGTTTTCTTTTTCTTTTTCTTTTTCTTTTTCTTATTACACTTATCCCCTTTTAACATACTAGCTAATGTTCCTATTTATAATAGTATCTGTGCCCGCTGCTAGAACATAAACCCCACCAGGGCGGGGCTCTTCATCTCTTTTGTTCACCGCTGTATCATCAGTGCATAGAGCAGTGTCTGATACACAGAAAATACTCAAGAAATATGTGTTGAAGAAAATATGTCGGGGCCCAGCTCACAACAGGCATTGGATACGTTAAACAGTTGATGAATAGTTCATTCTGTTATACTTGTCAGGAGGTGTATGCCTGTGCCCTTGTCTGGTACGTAGAAGTAACTATAATTAAATACTTTTTAGGATTTTTATGCATTCAAATAAATTTGCTGTTTTGTAAAAAGCTGGCTTACTCTCTATTAGTTTCAGATGTCCTAGGTGGTGAGGTGTGTTCTGTGCCAATTTATATTTACCCCCCTTTCTTATATAAGCCCAAACTCAACAACTAAGAAAATATTTTACCAAAACTCACGCTTTCAGAATACCCTCTATATAGAGTCCAAAATCACACATACCCCATGGCAACAGTTTTCAAACATTTTTAGTCATATAAACCTGATAGAATTTTGTAGAACATTGAATTTTTGAATTGATTCTGACAAGTTTATCTTGTATGTTTAGATAATTACATAGTGTGTAATTTCCAGGATATTATAAGTATTGACATTTAGAGAATGTCAGAAAGAGAAGTTTGATGATGGGTACATGAGGGTTTATTATATTGTTTTTCCTTTTGAGTATATTTTAATACAAAACAAAAAGTAAAACAAGACAAAGCATGTGTATTCTGGTGTGAGACCACTGTCCTTTGATGCTACTAATACCATTAGTCTCAGTGCTGTTAACAAAGTAAGGCATTCTCTTAGGTTGAACCAAATGAAATTGCCTATATTTCATATAGGCCTAGGACCACTTTTGACTTATAAAAATGATAGTTTTATATAATTCGACATAACAATATTTGATCGTATGTATTGTTCCCTCCATACCACTTTCATTTCACTAATTGGGACAGAGCTTGATGGCTCAGGGAGAATTTTTTTTCAGGGTCTTTAATCCTTATAGACAATTTTTTTAGTTAAAATTTGTCAAAAAGATTCTTAATTTGCTGTCAGTATGGTGCTAGGTGCTATATAGCTTGAGTTAAACATGTAGCCTTGTCTTACCTCTATGTACCAAATACTTAAGTTACGTTTTGTTCAGGTCTTTATTCCTAAGTGTGGGCAAACAAATGGGTCAGTTCATTTAGTGAGGTGTTAAGTGAACAGAAGAGAATGTTCGGGGCCAGATAGATGGAGCTGTCACCTGAATAGTACCTGACGAGTTGACTTTAGAGAGAAATTAATCTCCTAAAGAGCTCAGAGTGTGTGTCTCTGTGTTTTTGTCCTTGTTGTGAAGTATGGGAATAACAGACTGGAGATAGATACTGTTCTTAATGTTTTCTTTAGCCAGAAGGAGATAGGGATCTAGAGAAGGTAAGTGATTTAGTGTGCTATCATGGTAAATCAGGGATAGAGTCAGCTTCTCATGGGTTCACAGTGTTGTATGCTCCATACCCTAGACTAGTTGTACTCAGAGTATGTTGCGTTAGCCAGCTTGGTCGTTGTCCCCCAAGAATTTCCTGGCTCTCTAGTTAAATGTGTTACTTTTATACTTTTTAACTTAATAGAGGATAAATATTAAGCATTTACTGCATTTTTTTTTTGCCTAGTTAGGTATCATATGGCACAAATTACAACAAAACTCTGGCTTTTGTGATATATAGATTTAGACTCTGAATTTTCTTTTTCTTTTCTTTTTTTTTTTCTTTTTGGCCACACCGCACAGCATGTGGGATCCTAGTTCCTCAACCAGGGATCGAACCCAAACACCCTGCATTGGGAGCACGGAGTCTTAACCACTGGACCACCAGGGAAGTTCCCTGAGTTTTCTTTTTAGAAAGCTCAGTAGAGAGCTTTGCCCACAGTACAATTTGCTTTGATACTTTAGCCTCACTATAGAGAATCTCAGGCATATCATATGATGATTTTGTGGTGTCTCACAAAATAATAATAATGCTCAGAGATTATCTTGAGTTTATAGTAAAGTACTTTTTGTGTTTTGGATGGGACAGAAAAGTTACTATGGTTTAGAACTGCTAAGCCGTATGACTTTAGTGTCAGCTGAGTTTTGTAGGGTGACTTCCTTGGTACAGGTTTGGATGTATGTTTCAAGTTCTAGGTTTCATGTAGGTACCATGTTTGTATTTTCAAAACCAATAGTTGGAGCTTAGGGTCTGGCAAAGATTTAAGTTTTCTTCATGATTTTTGATACACATATGTATAAAACTCAGATCCTATTTAGTTAATATACTTCATTTCACCTTTACTGAAAAATACAAGATCACAGAAAAGTGGAACTATCCTAGAAAATCTAAGATGGTGTTTTTCTGATTTTGTGCTGCCTGCAGTAAAGAATTCATTTTACAGTTTGACCACAATATATGCACATCCCCCCCAATTAATGCAACAGTGTACATGTAACCAATATAAAAGTTAAATGAAGTAGAACTTATACTTACTATGTTAGATGCACTTGTTTATTATGTTGTTTCTGTTCCGCTTCATTTAAAAATACATGGTGTTGCAATTCCCTAAGTTGATTTTGAAAAAAACAATGAAATGGTACATATTGTTACTGTACGTATGGTATAAGTGCCTTTTAGAAGGAATTTTGAAGAACTGTATTGAATATCAATTCTTCTGTTCATTATTTGTGTAATCTTTCTTTCTTTCCTCCCTGCCTCCAGTATGTAATGGCTACTCTATGCCAGGCCCTGTACAATAACCAACTGTCTAAGGCAGATACAGTCCTCTCCCCCTAGAAGGTTGTATTCATAATGATAACAATGATAACTGTCATCTTCTGAGCCACCTGCAAGGAGATTGGAGTAACATTAAAACCAATAGCTACCACTTATGAGTGCCTATTGCTTGCTAAATGTTGTACCTTCTGTTTTCTTTATTTCTCATCACAGCTTGCTGGGAGAGTGGTATAATTCTCCCGTTGGATAGTTAGTCAGTGAGGGAACCAGGATTCTACTCCAAGTATGTCTTATTCCAGTATGCACTTGCTTTCCACTGGACTGTTTGGCTTTTTTGTGAGACTTAACCACTCTGGGTTTCAATTTCCTTATTCTTTTTTTTTTTTTTTTTAGCAAGGGTTGGATGTTGGATATTAGGTTGCTGAAGACATTTGATGTTTAGCAGTTGAAACCAGTAGTCTCAGTGTTCAATTATACAGGGTAGGTGTCCACATCATAAAAATCTTTATTTGATTTTCCCTTCTTTGGTTTCCTTATTATTGTTTCAACAGATGACCAAGTATTAAATGAACCACGTATTAAATGAAATTGAGCTATGTCTTTTTTTGTTGTTATAATTTCGACATTTGAGGCAGGAAAGCAGCCTCAAGTAAGTATTGGAAGGATCTCAAGGCTAAATCAGATTGATTCATTTGCCCATGTTTTGCTTAAGAGCAGTACCAGTTGGAATTCATTGTTTCTCTCTTGTAGATTTTTGGGCTTTTAACTCTATTATACACATTAATTAAGTGCTTTTTCTGTAGGATCCAGTAGTGGATAGATTAGAGACTTAACCTTATGGCTATTCTATACTTATACTTTCTTTGAAAGCGCCTGCCTTAAAATGAGGATTTACATTTATTTGGCAGTTAATTTTTACAGGTAATGTACCTAACTTCTCTTTCCTTCATTTTCCTTATTCCTTCTTCTCCCCTTTCCATTTCCTTCTTCTATCACTGCATTTTTTTTTACATAAACAAATCAGTAAAATGAAAGAAAAACACGTTTTATTACAAAGAGATAAACCTTTGGACAGTCATCATTGAACTTGGCCATTCTTTCTGAAAGCTTTGACTTGTTTCTTCTGGAGGTGTTATCTATGGATCTATTTCCTTCTCTCTTCCCAGTTTCCTTTTGCCTTCCTTATTCTTTTCTTCTACTGTTTTTATTTTACTTGATTGTTATGAAGATTGAGTAATATTGGTAACAATTATTAGCATTTATGGAGTGTTTATCATGTGCCAGACATTGTTCTGAGCACTTTACTTAAATTAGCCCATTTCACCTGCACACGATGAAGAAGGAACAGAGACTCTGGTGGTGGGTTTCTTCTTGACAGCCAGTGTGACCTTAGTCTCTGGGGATCTTAGTTTCTCCGTTTGTAAAGTGTGGTGTAAGGAGGTCATTTCTGTAAACCACAGAGAACATTGCTTGGCTCTCTTTAAAGGCTCAGTAAATGTTAGCTGCTATTATTTTTTTGTTATTGTTAAAGCAGATTGACAGTTCCTGGAATGTATCAAGTGCTGAGTAAATAGTAGTTATTCATATTATTTAATATTATTGCATTGTATATTTGCTTTTAGATGGTGTATCGAGTTTGGCTGAGGCAGATGTGAAGTACTAGTAGTTTTATATGCTGTCTTAATTTCTAAATGAGATTTTTTTGTTTCTTAGGAAATGATGCAGATGCTGGATCATGGCTATGATCCAAACATATTTAGTAGATATTGTGGACTTCATAAAGGATACTTCTGAGAACAGCCATTAAATTAAATGAGAAGTAGGGAGAAGATTTGATACTGGTAAAATGACAGGTTGCAAATCTAGGGCTGTTTGAATCATAATGTATTTCCATGCCCTGTGCTCTCTTATTTCCCTAGAGCAAGAGTGTGAATAGCAAAGCACTGGGGTCCTGAAAGGGGGAGCAGGAAGGTGTCTCAGTGGAGAAAGGGAGAAGAAGAGGAGCATTAAGAACAAAGTTCTGGCACCTGCTAATTTTGCCTGGAGCCTTCCTTGATTCCTTTAGATATGCTCTGTCTATTATGGTAGCCACTGTATGCATGGTACTATTGAGCACTTGAAATGAGGCTAATACAAATTGAGATGTACTGGGAAGTATAAAATACACACTGGATTTTGAAGACTTAATATGAAAAAAGACTGCAAAATATCTCATTAATATTTTTATATTGATTACATGGTGAATGATAATATTTAGATATATTGGGTTAAATAAAATGTCCTATTAAAATTAAAAAAAAGATTTGATACTTGTAAATAAGCATTTTAAAAAGTAGAGATATATTTGATTTTTTTTTTTTTGGTGTACATATAAGTCACAAAACAGACCCTCTAATACTTTACAATCTAAATGATTCACCTCATTCTTTAATTTTCAGCTATTATTGGGCTCTTAGTTGAGTTTGTGTTAAATATATTGATATGATCTTATGCCTGAATGTCATGAATGAGTAATTTATAGATTACTTTATGACTACTGTTTGTTAATGGGTTTGAAATCAGTGGAACTTCTAAGAAAGGATGGAAACACAGCGACCACCAGCATTCTTATAATGAGTTCATTAGGAAAAATAATAGCATAATGAATGAACTGTCAAAATTGGCTTTCTGATAATATACCAGTATAGGAGGGCGTCTAATGCCTCAGAACTGATAATCAATGCCTGGTTAATATTATTACTTGGGTGAATGGAATAGTTGAGTCTGTTTTAGAAGTCACAGTATTTTATGTGATATTTGAACCAATTCCAGCAGGGATTTGAAACCCTTTAATTAAAGGCTATATTAATGTAAACTTTGGTATAGGGAGAAGTGGACCTCTTGAAGCCTACAAGACATAGATTTGAATGTGGTCCCTGTTACCTCCTATGTGTATAATTTTGAGCAAATTGTGCATCTTTGGTGCAACTCAGGTTCCTCAATTGCAAAATTAGTATCAAACCTAGCCAGTCTAACTCATAGATTTGTTAGGATCACTAAATGAAATAATATATTTTAAGGATGCCTTGAAAATCTTTTGAGTACTATACAAATGTAAATTAATGTCAGCTCTACTTTCAAATGCAAAGGTATTGTTTGAAGAGTGTTCTGGCTCCAGCTTGTGTTTATGGTTTTAATTTTTTGTTTAGGTTCATCAGTGAGAAGTGTAAGCTTCAAGTATCATGATCCTCTATTTTTTTGACCACTAATTGAAATGAAGGATGTATGCATTTGTGTCTGGCTATATAGACAGACATAAGTACATGATAGCAGTGCTGTTCATGACACTATAGTTAAGCATTTGTCAGAGTTTCCACTGTAAACTTCCCTTTAGATGTTTTTTTTTTCTTCTTTTTTTCCTTCATTTTAGCTTAGCTTTCTTGTGGGATGAAATTATAGGGCCCAAATGCTTTTGGTTGGAAACTTTTTATTTTTCCTTTTTAAAATAGGGAATGAATGCATGCTATTAAAAAACTTTTTCTTGCACTTTATAACATTTTATTGTAAAAGTTTTAAAAACACATGTACATATTTTTTCTTTAATGATTAAAAAATGTATTAGATAATTTCACTCCATATTCATAAATAGTTTTTCTTTGCTGTTGTAGTTTTTCCACTTAAAATGATCACTGTCTTCAATGTATTATCCAAGGTAAAAGAATATAAATCGTTTTTATAAACTTATGATAAGATCTAAAAACAATGATATCTTGAACACCTGTATGCTTATCCCAAGTTAAGAAAAAGTAAACTGCTTATAATATATAAACTTTCTTAGACCTTCATCAGTAAAAATATTCATTGATCTTTGTTTTAAATTTGAGTAAAGTATATTAGAGACAGGCCAAGACTTAGAATACCCATTATATCCACAGACCCTCTTCTAAAGGATGTCGTGTAGAACCTTGTGGTCTGGTCTCAGATGATTGGATCAGTGGCCACCTGACCCAAGACCATCCAATGGATAGGCAGGCCTTTGACCCAGGCAGTAATCCTACCCAGAGTCTCTATCCAACAGATGAGAGTGATGTGTTGTATCAATCAAAACCCCTAAGTTTGAACTTGGCACAGAGCAGTTGAAGGCAGGAATAGAAGCTGAAAACACAAGAAAAAACAGTTATGTTTACAGTGGGGCCATAGGGTAGGATTCCATAAATTCTTGCTGTTGTGTGGTTCTACCTTTATTGTTGCTTTATTGAAATTTCTTGTCAAGGCCACCTCCAAATCCTGATGAACACATGTCTATCCGCAACACCTGATAGTTGTCCACATTCTCCTTGGGGAGACATACTCTTCTTTGGCTTCTGTGACACTCCTCACATTTTCTTCCTACCTCTCTCTGTTTTTTCTCATTTTCTTTGCTGGTTCTTCCTTCTCTACTCCACTTGTATGTGTTATATTTTTCAGGGCTCCTTGTACTTCACTTTCTGCACTCTCACCATAGGTGATATCATCTATGCCATTGGCTTTAAGACCATTTATGTACTGTTGGCTTCCACATTTCTATCTCCAGCTCTGACTTTACTTCAAACTTTGGTCTTGTATATACAGTTACTGGCTAGACATCTTCAGGTGTGTCTCCTAAACATCTCTAACTTAACGCAGTCTCAGTGGAACACTTGATTTTCCCCCACCAAACTATTTCTTTTTTACTTAACGACTCCTCTGTTCATGCAGCTATTCCAAGCAGACAACCAATAGTCATCTTTGATTCCTCTCTGTTTCTCACTTTCAAGTCACCTTCATACCCTTCCCCCAGAACGGTTACTATCAGCAAGTACTTTTGATGCCACGTCCAATATATATCTCTAATTTGTTCACTTTGTCTCCAGTCTACAGTCTCCAATCTCCAGCAACAATAAGACAAACTGTTACGTGGAAAATAAATGTACAAAGAAATATATATATATGTAGAGAGAAAGAGTATGGTCTCATGTTTGTAAAAATAAACATGTATATATCTGTGTAGATGCAGACAAAGAAAAAAGTCTGAAAGAATATACACCAACTTGTTTTCATTTGTCCACTTTGTCTCCAGTCTCCAGTGTCCCCAACACTGAAATACATGAGCTTCCTTTATAAACCCTCTCTGATGATTCCATTTTTATCAGCAGTATCATCATTCTCTCAACCTGGAAACATTAGTAATCTTTGACTGTCTTTCCTTTTCATTATATCTAGTATGACCAAAAAAATCCCTTTGTTCCCGTCTTTTAAACGTATCTCAGACTTCCTTTACTTCCATTCCTCCATTGCCATCAGTGTAGTGTAGGCCGTCACAACTCTTCATGCTTGGTTTTGGTGACAGAGTTTTGGCTAATTTAATTGCCTCTGTCCAAACCTCTCTAAAGCACTTATCGTGTTTGCTCCTGCCCAACAGATCTCTGTTGTCAGCTGCATGAAACCCAGATTACCATGTAGATTATTATCCTTTGAGGCCAGGTCTGTTCTAATTCTTCACTCTGGTTTCCTACTCTTCCCAATCAACTATCTCCTCTATCCAGTCAGTCTTGCATATCTTCTCATATTTCCCATATAATGTGCTCACTCTTTTCTTTTGTTTAAAAAAATTTATTTATTTTGGCTGTGTTGGGTCTTTGCTGCTGCACGCTGGCTTTCTCTAGTTGCAGCAAGTGGGGGCTACTCTTCCTTGCGGTGCGCGGGCTTCTCATTGCAGTGGCTTCTCTTGTTGTGGAGCACAGGCTCTAGGTGTGTGGGCTTCAGAAGTTGCGGCATGTGGGCTCAGTAGCTGTGGCTCACGGGCTCTAGAGCACAGGCTCAGTAGTTGTGGTGCATGGGCTTAGTTGCTCTGTGGCATGTGGGATCTTCCTGGACCAGGGCTCGAACCCATGTCCCCTGCATTGGCAGGTGGACTCTTAACCACTGTGCCACTATGGAAGCCCCAGTGTGCTCACTCTTAACCTCCATGTTCTTCCTGCCTAAAATGTCGTCTTACCTTTCCTTTGTTTATTCCTTGTCCTATTTGTGCTTCCCTTAAGTCGCATTGCCATCTACCTGCTGGATGTCCTCTTGACCTTAGGCCCTGCCAGTGATAACAAAGGGTTGAACACTCAGTTTGACTCATCTTATCAAAACATATGAAGGATCAACAAATGTCAGGTGTTCCAGAACAAAATGCAACAGCTAAACCTCTGTGTCATTACATTTCCCTGAAAAGTAAATTAAAGGCAAACGGAAAGAATGTTGAAGTCTTTAAGGTAAGGCAGGTTAGGCGCAAAGGAGAATGTTGGAAGGCCAGAGAAGACTTGTAATCATCATTTGAGAGACTTAACACCAACATAACGAGGTCCTTTAAATATTAACAGAAATAACAAGCCAGCTAGAGAATCTGTATAACCCCTGGTACTTGCATTTTGTTTGGTCACAGTGGAGATAGATCACTGAGCTCATGCCTGCCTCAGTCTATATTAAAGAATCTATTAAGAGGATTAACCTTTTCAGATAGTCCCTCTAGTGTATGTTGTAGGTATGAGATGAAAAAACAAAAGTGGTTATTGATAAGCCAACTCATGTTACTCTCTAGCAGAGGTGATACAGTGTACAGGTGCCAGATTGCCTGAGTCTGAGGCTCAGCAGGGCTCCTTTCCAGCTGTGTGACTGAGAGCAAGTTACTAAATCTCTCTGGGACTCAATTTCCTGTTATGTAAAATAAGGATAATAATGCCTCCTGCACAATATTGTAGAAAGGATTACACGAGTTAATACATGTAAACTGCTTAGAATGGTGACTGTCTTAGAGTAAGTGCTTACTAAGTTCTTACTATTATTATGTATACATGATATGGCAGGGAAAGGGTGACTCATTCAAGATTTTCAGAAAGAACTATTTATTGTGAAACAGGAAATGGCTCTTGAAAATGTGTTTCTTCTATTTCATACCTGATCTGTCCTTGGTGATTCTTGTTTATTTTGATTTATTCATTCATGAACTAATATATTTTGACATTGTTTATAGTGTTGCAGATCCTAAAAGGGCAGATTGTCTGTAGGAGATCATGGTATTTTCAATAGAGGATGGATTTTGAAAAATACTCTAATGAGAGTTGTGTGAATGAGGTTCTCCTGGCCCATCTGGATCCATGAACAATCTATATAGATAAAGCATCTGGTTTTATTGGAAGTTGGAAACATACACATTTTAGCATGTGCTTTCTATTCCCACAGAGAATCTGGTGCATATATATATATATATATATATATTTTTTTTTTTTTTCCAATTTAGGTAGTATGAGAATTTCCAAGCTCTGGATGAATGTCATTCAAAACTCTGCTGAGCTTGCTGCACTTTACCCTTTCAAAGAGACATTGTCGTTTGCATGCTGGCTTGGTAACTCTCAAGACTTTGGACTTCAGGGAGGGGCAATGGCTCAGAAGCTATTGCTTGGTTAACTTTGTGAACTCAGTGTGCACTAATGGTATGAACGAACAATGTAAATTTTTTTTTTTTTTTTTTTTTTTTTGCTGTATGCGGGCCCATCACTGTTGTGGCCTCCCCCGTTGCGGAGCACAGGCTCCAGACGCGCAGGCTCAGCGGCCATGGCTCACGGGCCCAGCCACTCCGTGGCATGTGGGATCTTCCCGGACCGGGGCACGAACCCGTGTCCCCTGCATCGGCAGGCGGACTCTCAACCACTGCGCCACCAGGGAAGCCCCAATGTAAATTTTTTAAACTTCAGAATAGATATTTCATCTTTTTAAGGCTGAGGTGAGTGAGGGTGAGGGAAGGGAGAATTGGGTGAAGGCAGCCGAAAGGTACAAACTTCCAGTTATAAGATAAATAAGTACTAGGGATGTCATGTACAACATGATAAATATAATTAGCCCTGCTGTGTGTTATATGTGAAAGTTGTTAAGAGTAAATCCTAAGAGTTCTCATCACAAGAAAATAAATTTTTTTCTATTTCTTTAACTTTGTATCTATATTAGATGATGGATGTTCACTAAACTTATTATGATGATCACTTCATGATGTGTGTAAATCAAATCATTATGCTGTACACCTTAGACATGTACAGTGCTGTATGTCAATTATATCTCAATAAAACTAGAAGAAAAGAAAGATATTTTCTCTTTTTATCAAGATGTGCTCTTTTATTCCTGCCCAAGATCTGTTGATAAGGCTTGCCTTATGATGATGTGAAAGTAATACAGATGTCGCTGGAGGGGCTCCAAGTAACTTGCCCATTTTGTTTGAAATTTCCATTTTTCAAATTAGACCATTGGATGAAGCCATTTTGTTATTGTTTATGAAGTCTTTGCAATAGTATAAATATGTTTCTTTGTGGGGGTAAACCCATTAGCCCTTTAGCATTCAGGGTAATCAACCATATTTTCAGAGGACAAGGAAGATATTTGTAAGTGTGGAAAGGTCGTGAGCACAGGGTGTGATTGTGAAAATACCGTGTGCCTTGGAGGGTTGGAGGTGGGCTGTAAAAAGGGAAGTAGAGGATGAGGAGGACAGATTCATTGCTCTGGTCTCCACATTCCTGTTGCCACATATATCTGTCCAAATTAATGTCAAAGAAGGATTCCATTTTGATGTAAAGTTACCATACCTTCTGGTTCTGTATAATGAAACTGCTTCTATACCACGGTTATTGGCCCATACTAATAAAACTGAATATCTTGCAGCCTCAGTTTTCTTACCTGTAAAATGGGAATATTAATGCCTACCTTTCAGGATTTTTGCAAGGCCTCAATGAGAGAACACGTGGAAGGACCCTGGCTGGAATATTTTAGGTCCTTGCTAAATGCTTTTACTTTCCTGTCTTTTAGTCCATGAAATTTAGGTACTTAATTGCATTTTTATTATATTTTTTGCTCTTATTTGCATATGTTAATCTTGCTTCCCACCAGACTGAATTTTTTGGAGGATAAGCAACATTTCTTTTATTCTCTGCAGTATATACTCTTATAGTACCTTGTACCTTTTCTTCATAGTGCAGCCTGTTTTATGTTTATGTATATGACCATTTAATTAGGTTTTCTTCCTTTTCGGTCTGTAAGCTTCATGAAGGCTAGAATTTTGTTTGATCTTGCTCAGAAATGTGTACTTAAGGCCTAAACTAGTGCCTGGCATGTAAAAACTGTTCTGTAAATATTTGTGTAATGAATGAATGAATGATTGATTATTAAGTTAAACATAGTAGATTCTAAGTGAATACTTATTCTGGGAAGGCTGAAACTACCTATCATATTCCTTCCAGACTTAGCCTAAAGCCTTGTAGGAGGCTATAAAAAGTTTGCAGAATTTTAACTAACACCTTAGATCTTTAAATAACAGTGTGTGGAAAAGAAAAAAGGTTTACAAAATACTTTGAAGTGGTTCAGTACTTGATGTTATTTTAGTGGGAGGTCAGTAATGTTTGTTATAAATATGTTATTGTAAAGAACGTTTTAAGTGTAAATTACTGTTATTACTTTTAGCTAAAATTTATAAGTATTAACATCTGTGAATACTAATACTATTTTAAAATTTAGGCTTGAAGGACAAAGCTGTGAAACACTGTTTATTTTTCTTTCCTTTGTGAACTTTGCATAAATCTGATTGTATCTGAAGGGGTCTTTGAGAATGTGTGAGAACCTGGGGTGTCCTGGTCTTGACAGTGCTCCTCCAGTTTGTTGTACTTCTCATAAATTCTTGCTTTTCTGTTCCCAGTGCTCTGTTAGACCATCATTCATTCATCCAAATGCTGACTCTCTTCACCCTTCAGGATTTTGACACATTGCTGATGCATGTCCTGACGGCAGAATCATTTCACATATTGAATTGAGTCAGCATCTTCACCTTTCCTCTAATCAAATTACAATTTTATTGCGAAGTAATCTCACCGGATATTAGTAGGTCAAAAGTTCAATATTATTTCCTTCAAATATGGCTTACACAATTGGACACACACACAAAAGGGGAAGAAGGAAACCCTACATGTGTCATCAATTTATGTTGTTCATTTGTTAGGTATTTTTTAGAAAGCTGACATTTATGGAACATTTTCCATGTGCCAGGCATTGTGTGAAACATTTTATGTATTATCTTATGAAATGTTGGAGCTGTCACTGTGACAGAGCTACTCTTCCTAGATTCATTTTGCAAAGGATAAGCTCAGCAGTGCTTTTTAACAACAACAATGTAACAGCTAAAGTTTATTAAGCACCTAAAGTGTTCCAGACATTGTTCTATGTGTTTTTATTTTTATTCAATCACTTAATCCTTAAGTCAATCATATGAGATAGGTATTACTCTTATGCCCTCATTTACATGAGGAAACGAATGCACTCAGTCTCACCTCTGGTTTTCCACCTAGGAAGTGGCAAAGCCAGGCTTGGAATCTAGCATTCTGGCAGTCTGATTTTGTAGCCCATTATCTTAACTGCCATCCTACTCCCCAAATTGCCAAGCTGGTACACCGAGGAGCCTGATTAGAACCCAGACCCCCGACTTCAAAGTGTGGGACCTGAAGAATAATCTCAGCCATTTGGAAGAATGGAGAATGAGCTTATATTTTTTTCAAGTTTCCAATTTTTAATTGTGCTGAAAGAAATCAACTTAATTTGGCATTGTAAACATTTCTGTGATGTTCCTCCAGAATTATAACTGACAAACTTTTGAGATAGTAGACTTAGGTGCCCTGCTTAGTGTTAATTTTATTACTCTTATTAATGCCAGATCTTATTTTTCATATTTGGTCTGGCTCCTTAAGTAGAAGATACAGTTGTAGAATATGTTTCCTAAAAGTCATTTTTAGTATAACTGAAGAGAAAATGTTTGTACTACCCAGTGGCATATTTAGCTAAGCCCTGGGGTACCACATTGGGTATAGAATACTGAATTATATCTAGATTCAGTAAAGAGGCTTGTGCTTAGAATTGCCTCATTAGCAGGCTTATCTTCAAGTTTCAATGACTCTTGCTACCTTTGGTGACAGATATTTGTGGCCAGGAAATCAGTAGCAAAGAAGGGACTTATGTCATAAATATTCTGGTTCTAACTCGTATCATATCTTACTATTTAGTGTTTTAAAATGCTTCTCTGCTCTGAAGGTGTTAGGCTTTCCAGATACATTCTTTGTCTTTTACAAAATTTCTGTACTACTTTTCTCTAAGTTTCCATTTTGGAGTCATGCACTCACAATTATGCATACATATGTACATAATACATGAGTACGTACATGTAAGTTCCTGTCTCTGTTGTTTTATACTTGACAGTACTGTTTTTATACATAATAAGAAATAAGGTTTCAAAATGGATTTCATTTTTCTTAGTATGGTATTTCAAATCTGAATTTTGGATTTCCTCAAACCTTATATATGGGCTTTACATTTATATTTAATTTCTGTTAATTTGTATGAATCATAGGCACATTCCATAATTAGTGTTGTGTACTACATGTCATCACTGGATTTTATTGCCCAGATTATGACTTTAATTGTACATATACACTCTTTATTACTATTGGGATTAGAGGCCATTCCACTGTACTCACTCAGTCCTCTGTCACTCTCAGGAACTTAAGGTCTTATGTTTAAAACTCCCAGCTGAGGTTCAGAAATAGCATCTCTAAGCTGGCATTGCAACACTGAGTTGACTCTTTTCTGTACTTTAAATCTTTTTTTAAAAAAAGTTTAATGATATCTTTGGTGTCAGCTATAAGTTGTGAAATACCAGACATGGGCTTAATTGATGTTAATGTGATATATATCTATTTAATTTGTTTTTTTTTTAAAGATGTTGGGGGTAGGAGTTTATTAATTTATTTTTATTTTATTTTTGGTGTGTTGGGTCTTCGTTTCTGTACGAGGGCTTTCTCTAGTTGTGGCAAGTGGAGGCCACTCTTCATCGCGGTGCGCGGGCCTCTCACTATCGCGGCCTCTCTTGTGGCGGAGCACAGGCTCCAGACGCACAGGCTCAGTAGTTTAATTTGTTTTTAAACCTCGTATCATACTGTTAAAATAGCTGAGGTTCATCTCATTCTGAACTGATTCCCCCTGATGTTAATCCTCAAAACAAATGGAAAGTAGATAGGCCATTTTTATCCCTTGCAGAAGTAATCCCTTGGGAAGGGGTTTGGGTGGGGGTGGGTCAATTAGCTGAATACTTGAAAATAATGTGTTCTTTTATTGCAGTTTTTTTTTTTTTGGTGGGGGAGGGTCAACTGAAGGATAAGTGCTTGCTGAAAAATCTGTAATCCCATTAATTTATTTCTTACCTTATAATCATGGCACAAGTGAAAGTAGTCTTTTTGAAGATTTTTGTTGCTCATACTTTTGAACCTGGCTGAAAATTGGGCTTTAACAGTGCTGACTCTTGGGCACATCCCAGAAATTTGTTCTATTAATTATTTTTTAATCAGATTATGATTTTATGATTTACTCCTTATCTTAAAAGCCAAATGTGGGAGAGAAGACAACTTGTGGTTATCTGAGGGTTTTTTTTAAATAATTTTTTTTATCATTGTGTTCTGAATTCATAGCATTTTTAAAAAAATTTATTTATTTTTAATTTAATTTATTTTTAATTTAATTTATTTTTGGCTACGTTGTGTCTTTGTTGCTCTGTGCGGGCTTTCTCTAGTTGCGGTGAGCGGGGGTTACTCTTCGTTGCGGTGTGCAGCCTTCTCATTGCGGTGGCTTCTCTTGTTGCAGAGCATGGGCTCTAGGCGCGCGGGCTTCAGTAGTTGTGGTGCGCGGGCTCTAGAGCACAGGCTCAGTAGTCGTGACGCATGGGCTTAGTTAAGCTCCTCGGCGTGTGGGATCTTCCCAGATCAGGGATCGAACCCGTGTCCGCTGCATTGGCAGGCAGATTCTTAACCACTGTGCCACCACGAAGTCCCTATCTGAGGGTTTTAAATAGATGGCCTTTGTTTAATTGAACTTTGGTATTATTCGATAAAATTTCAAAAATTAATATTTCTAAAACTTTATTTAGAATTTATTTTGTAAATGCTTTTAAAGTAATTTTGAAGATGTACCAAAAAAGTAAATGTAAGTCTTTCTCTACAGAAAATAGTTTTAATAGGAGTTATAAAATAGGGAATTGATTCCATACTGTATGTTGTAAATATTTGATAGACGTTTGTCAAATAAAGGATAACTTTTTGAAAGTACTTTTGGAAAGCACTCTACAGCCTACAAAACACTTATTCATTTACTTCTCACTCAACCCTGTGCAGTACATTTTCTCAGTTTTACAGATAAGGAAACTAATGCTCAGAGAAGTAAGTGGTTTTGTCCAGTATCTTCTAGTAAACCATAAAGGTGTGATTCCATTTCAGAACTGGAGTGAAGGACAAAGTCCTTACAGTGTTCCCCAAGGCCCAACATGATCTCCTACACTCTTCGTCCCTTACTCTTCTGACCCATCTCCCTACTTTCCACTCAGGCTCCAGCCATGTTCGCTTCTTTGCTGATGCTCAGATTCACCTGCACACTCCCTGCTGCCAGAGTACCTTTGCGTTTACTATCCCTCTGCTCAGGCACTCTCCCCCCAGATACCCTCTTGGCTGACTACCTCACCTCCTTCAAGTATTTGCTCAAATGCCATCTTTCAGGTTAATATTCCACTTAAAATCATACCCTCCAACCCAACATGTCTCATCCCCCTTGCCCTGTATATTTTCCCCCAGAGCATATACCATACAATGTATTTATTATTTTTAGTTGCAGTTATTTGTCTGTTGCTGCTGGAATGTAAAGCTCTGTGAGAGAAGGGGTTTTTGTCTCTTTTCTTCATTGTGATATCCCTGCAGTGCTTAGACCTCAGTGAGTGTTCAGTGAATATTTGGTGAATGAATGCAAAGCCTATGCTCTTTGCACCAGATCTCCACTTTTCATTTATTAATGATACACTTGACAAAGTTATTAGTATATTTTTGCTACGAAGGGCATTCCAAGTAATACTACTTCATTAGTTTTGTGCATTCACCTTCATTTTGAATATTTTTTCTGTTGCATTTTTCTCTCATCTGTGAATATAAACCACTCTGTTTTTAAAAGTCAGCCAGATTTTTTTTTTAGAAAATGTTAGAAAGTAAGACATTATCTTTTTGGATATTAATAGGGGTAGGTAGTTCAAAGAACTAAGGAATCGTGCATTTTTTAGTTAGGTTTTTGTCAAGTCAGCTGGACTTTTTTTTTTCTTTTTACTTTCATAAATGTATCATTAAAAACCATCCTATTTTAAAATTTTATTTATGTATTTCTAGTTTTCTTGAGATATAATTGGCATATAACATTGTGTAAGTTTAAGGTATACAGTATGTTGATTTGATACACTCATATATTGCCAAATGATTACCACCATGGTGTTAGGTAACACCTCCATCTGGTCACATAATTATGATTTCTTTTTTGTAGTGAGAACATCTGAGATCTACTCTTTTAGCAACTTTCAAGTATATAATATAGCCGTATTAACTATAATCACCATGCTGTCATCAGATCTCCCAAACCTGTTCATCTTATAACTAGAAGTTAATACTCTTTGACCAACATCTCTCCATTTCCTCTACCCTTCCAGCCCTGGTAACCACCATTCTAGTCTCTGTTTCTAAGAGTTTGACTTTTTTAGATTTCACATATAAGCAGTATCCTACAATATCCATCTTTCTCTGTCTGACTTATACTTAGTCCATCTTAGTTGTAAAATTTGCATTTCATGACTTGGTATTATTAAAATATTAGGAAATAATTTATTCTATTAAATATGTTATATTAAACCTTTTCCTGTATTCAGTATAATTTTATTTCTAGAGGAATAAAGTTCTAATTTATGGTTAAAAATATGGGGAAATAAGACTCAATATGTAGAATTTATTGACTCAACCTGCATTTATTATGTGCCTACCATATTCTAGAAACTTCTTTTAGGGGCTGGGTATTAAAAGAAGAACAAGACACGATTCATCGGTTAAAAAAAAAAGGTCCCAATGTAATGTGGCAAGTCCTTGAATGGAGTTATGTATAAAGTTTTATGAGGATTTTTATGTTACAGGATTTCTAAGGGCTCCATGGCTGCCATAGAGTGAGGTACTCCTATACTAATACAGGGTATATGATTATCTTCTCAGCTTTTACAGTCGTCTAAATACAATGGAAAGTAGTACTGTCATTACAGCTGGACATCTGTTATCCATGCTAGAAATGTTGGAACAAAGGAATGATGTGGCTCAGAGAGTCCCAAATACAGACTAGTGGAAAAGTTGTTACTGGTACTGGACAAAGTGAAAAAGAAGTATAAGGGAAGCAAGATCAAGAGAAAACGCATCTCTGTGTGTGTATGTGCTCACATGGGTGCAGGCACGCATGCGTGTGTACCTGTGTGTGGAGGATTACCACCCTCCTTTTTAAGGAAGGATTTCTAGGTTTGTCCTTTCTCTTCTTTTACTATCCTAAAGGTCCTTTTGTTTTATGAAATTATAGTGGAAATAGGTGGTGGCTAGTTATTATTTTAATTCCTTTTCCTGAAATAAAAAAAAGTCAACCTGCTCTTTTTAATAATCTTCCTGGTAAAATCCCCAGAGGGAGCCACTGTCAGGGATACTTTAGAATACTGTATAATTAATTCTTGCAGCCCTTATTTATTTATTTATTTTGGTATAGCCCGGCATGCTTCAGGAATTCCTTATATTCAAAAGGCCCTGGTCCCTATCCTCCTGGTGTCTCAGCTGTGCAAAGAAGCCCGTAGGTAATGAATTGATAGTAGAGAGATCGACTGTGTTAGAAGCTGTGGTGGCTTCTATCCTGTTGATAAGTTTGGTGTCAGGAAAGTAATGCAATACCTATAATTAGGAATTGATCAATTTTTAAAAATAAATTTATTTATTTTAAAAAGAATTTTTGGCTGTGTTGGGTCTTCATTGCTGTGCGTGGACTCTCTCGTGGTGAGCGGGGGCTACTCTTCGTTGCGGTGCATGGGCTTCTCATTGTCCTGGCTTCTCTTGTTGCGGAGCACGGGCTCTAGGTGTGCAGTCTTCAGTAGTTGTGGCACGTGGGCTCAGTAGTTGTTGCTCGCGGGCTCTAGAGCTCAGACTCAGTAGTTGTGGCGCACAGGCTTAGTTGCCCCGCGGCATGTGGGATATTCCCGGGCCAGGGCTCGAACCCGTGTCCACTGCATTGGCAGGCAGATTCTTAATCACTGTGCCACCAGGGAAGTCCCTACGCATTAATCCATTTTTAAATGCTTTATTTTTCTTGTCCTGACAAGTTTCAGTGACCACCTTGGCATTAGAAGGTAAAGCATGAGGGAGAATTATGAAAGGTTGGAAACAGAAATATTTATTAGAAATGTGTATGTGTGTGTTTCCTATTTTTTCTGAGTAGAACATAGTGTCAAAACAGTGTGAAAGCTCTGAATCCTGTGATTTTGACGCTGAGGCCACTATTCTGCATTAGTGGACACCTTTGGGTTTTGCTTATAAACTGGAGTGTACCTATTTGTCAGCTTTTGGGAAAGGATGACTGGAGAGATCCATGAAAGAATAATAATACATGTTGCTTGTCCAAGCTGGGAGGAATCATTAATATATTATTATTATTTAAAACTTTAATTTACCCACCTACTATTGTTCACTCATTTAAGGCTAATTTTGTGCTGTTTAAGTTTTTTTTTTTTTTTTTTTTTTTTTTGTGGTACGCGGGCCTCTCACGGTTGTGGCCTCTCCCGTTGCGGAGCACAGGCTCCGGATGCGCAGGCTCAGCGGCCATGGCTCACGGGCCCAGCCACTCCACGGCATGTGGGATCTTCCGGGACCGGGGCACGAACCCGCGCCCCCCTCATCGGCAGGTGGACTCTCAACCACTACGCCACCAGGGAAGCCCTACATCTTTTCTTAAACAAATAACCAGCCATGACAGTTTACCCATTGCCCCAGTGGAGGTGGTGGTTGTTAGCTGCTACTGTTTATCACAGTCATCATCATCATCATCATCATCATTATTGTTATTGGTGAGGGCACTGGAGTAAGACTACCTGGGTTCAGATTCTAGCTGCGGTCCTTAGTAGTGGGTGATGCTGGGTAAGCGACTTAGCCGTCTGGGCCCCTGTTTTTCATCTGAAAAACTGGGATATTAATAGTGGCCACTCATAAGGTCTTCTGAGGATTAAAAGGGATAATGTGTGTCAGGAGCTTAGCACAGTGCTTTGCAGTAGTGAATGTTCGTTAACATTGTCATCATTCTTTTTACCTTGAAATATCAGTACTGGCCTTATCTGCTTTACGGTTTGTTGTTTAATTAATGCACCTTGGTTTCCTTCTTTTGATATTTTTATGGTGTAGTAGTTCTACGAGACATGTTTTGACCCTAAAAAAAAAAAGGTGTATGCTAATAATCAGCAAAGTGTTTTTCGATCTTCCTAATAGACTGCGAAGAGTTCTAAAAGCAGCCAATTCTACATTCACATATTTATAGCCAAGGCAAAGAAGGAATGCCTTCACTGTTGTAGGTGTTGCCAACGACCTGCCTTTGCTTGAAAATCAGAAATTTTCCCTGTTAGCTTTAAATAAACTGAGAAAGAGAATTTCAAAGGTGAAGGAGATGAAAGAAGGATTTTAAAAGTTATTACTTTAAAAACAGTGGTTTTCAGCTGTGGTCACACATTGAAATCACATGAGCTGCTTCTATAAAATACAAATACCTTGTAGTGGAAACACACCCCACTACCACCACTATCATCAACTACAAACTTTTTTGGAACCCCTATTTTGAATACAGTAATAAAGTAATTGGAATGGTCAGGTATTTAATACTTATCTTAGCTCACATGTCAGTTTCTTATTTGCTTATTAACATGGAACTATCTTGTGTAACCAACATGGTATACTTGGGTTCAGTTCATAGTACATGAAGCCTAATTTTCTTATCTGATTCATTGTAAGGATTTATAGTGGTCTTCGTGTTGTAATGAAATATTGTTGGCTATGTCTGTGATTTTTTTTCTCAAGTGTCAAAAGCAATTCCTAATGGAAGCATAGTTCCACAAATAAAATAGGATTCTTTTTAGGTTTTTTGAAATAGGTACAACAAAAAGGGAATGCTACCTGTTGTATCTATGTTTAGAAGTAAAGTTGGTGGCAAGGGTTTAGACAGACCACATGGACAGGCTATTAGGCATTTTACCACATGTGCTAACATATCACACTTTAGTCCTTCAAGGCTAAGTCAACTTAATATTTTAGTGCTAAGCTCTTCTCTGTGCTGTGAGACTAATTTTCTGTAAATATATTCTCATATGCATATGCAGGTACAATTTTCATTGACTTTGTTGAAGTTTTGGAGGGTCGTTTGTGAGGGACTGATTGCATACTTGGATGGGGATGTGTTCACCTTAAGGAAAGTTCTAAAGGATGAGGTGGAAGGGATCAAAGACCACATTTACATGCTCAATCTCTGCAGGTACCCTTATTTTTTGTGAGAATAGGGGAAATGGATATAGAAGGGCTAAGTGTGTAATATTGTAGGGCATTTTCAGGTGAAAAGTATTGTTAATTTAGAAGAATATGTTTTCCATTTCTTTTGAATGGGAATAACCAGCTATAAATATTGTTCATCAGGAGCTCAAAAAATGTTACTGCTTAGCTTCCAATGCAAACATGACCATTTTATGGAAATTTTATCTGTATGCATTTAAACAGCTTATGTGTAAATAACTTATCAGCCCACATTTTTTTTTTTTTAAACCAATCTGCTTTCTTCCTGTGATATTGTGTCTAATCAGTTTAATGTTGTGGGCCTTCTTTATTTCCTCGGTTGGCACATTTGCAGGTTGCAATGATTTTCAACAATTTCATTTGACTGGAGTCCCAGAGCACCAAACCCGAAGGACATTGGGCTCATGTTCTATTTCTTGTACCTTTGCTACTTTCTGCTTTGCAAAGTCTTGACTGAGTCAGGCCCCAAGGGAAGATGGGCTGATACTGGATCCATGACTGTATGCCCCAAACTTTAGATGGGATGGAACAATGAAAGCTCTTGATTAGGGAGGAAGGAGCTTCTGCCAGTTATAAACAAATAAATAATAAATAAACAACCAGCCCTTAAAATCATAATGAGGGTGAGGGGACAGGTGTGTGTGTGTGTGTGCGTGTGCACATGTGCACACGTGTATGCCTGTGTAACTAAATGTATATAATGCCTGTTGACTGTTCTTTAGACACAGGAGAATCTTTGTCCCTTAATCTGTACTTGCAGCCTCCCTCTACTGTTGAATTCTGTGCCCATTTTTCCATTACCTTTTGCACTTGTAAATTTTAAAATTATTTGGGTATGAACACCTTGGAGGTGAGAGTAATCATTTCCCCAACTTACAGATGAAAATTGATAGGAGGCTGTTGAGAGATGGTGATAGAAAAGCACGTGTGAGAAAATGACTAATGCTGAAAAGGAAAGAGAAGGACAATACAGTGAGAAATGCAACTGCCAAGAGCATCGACCATTTAGCTGGTCAGTACATTATTTCCTTGGGTGAGAAACACATTCTGGAAATTAAATTAATTCTAAGAGTTTTTCCAGAGCAGTGGAATCTGACATTATGGAATCTTATCAAGCTGGGATCATTAGATCAGTTACTCTCCCCTTTAAATGAATACTAACATTGGATGGATGGGTTGTTGTGCTAATGACCTGCATGGTATTATATAACCACTTACTGATTCCTCATTATTTATGGTTATGATTCTGTGGGATCCCTCTCCTGCTGTTAGGGACGGCCTGTGCAGGACAGAGGTTTCCATTGGAAGATAGATGACACAAGCATCCATTGCCTGGTTTGCTTTGGGATTCTGCGATGACCCTTAATTTTTCTAGTTTACATTTATTTTGAACGTCTATATATATTTTTCCTTCATTGAAGTTACTAAACATTTAGATTTTCAGGTGGCTTGGATTTGGGAGGTGGGTAGCTTTGAGTTGTTAAAATCTAGTGTTACTGCATGTGGTCAAAATGTACTGCTTGTCTGATTTCTTCTTTTTTGTCATTTATGAGATTTTCTTTATGGCCTAGTACCTGATACATTTTACAAATGTTTTTTTTTTTTTTTAACATCTTTATTGGAGTATAATTGCTTTACAACGGTGTGTTAGTTTCTGCTTTATAACAGAGTGAATCAGCTATACACAAATGTTTCTTTAAAAAGAATATTTGTATTGCTACTGGGACTGGTTCCATAGACATTAAACTTGTATCACTGGAACCTTCTGCACTACTCAGAGTGTTCCTTCTCTGATCCTGGCTGGTCCTACCTTTTCACATTCTACTTTTTTTATATCCCACTGGGTCTAGGGAAATGAAGGCAAGGAGGGTGGGAGCAGCACAGCCATGTGGGGCAGTCTGAGGGCCAAACATTATAGGAAGAGCCCTATGCTTGGACTGTTGTGAATTAGGTCATCTTTCAGCATGAATGCAAACACAATTTTAAAAAGTTGTTGTAATGGAATTGGCTCTTTCAGGACACCATTCCCCTTTTTTCTTTTGGTCAGTCTTGATTACTTAAATTCTTTAATTTAGGTGAAGGAAGTTATTTTAGAGGAATTTAGTCTGTGATAAAAGATAAAGCATAGCTTGTTGCTGTATGTGTTAATTTCTGGGGAATGGGCTAGTGGGGTTCAGCATGATAGTTTATAATGAGGGCATGTTGGAAATTAATTGGCTGATTTCTTTCTGTGCTCTTCCTCTTTTCTCTTTGTACATACCCTCTTTTATGGAATATGGTATTACTCTTGTGTTTCACTGAGTTTGATTGTTGCCCAGTGGTGAAGAGTTCAGGCTCTGGAGCCAGTTTGCCTGAGTGGGAATCCTGTCTCCACTGCTTATTAGTTCTAAGACTCTGCACAGGTCACTGACTCTCTCTGTGTCTTGGTTTTCTCATCTGTTAAATTGAAAATAGTACCTACTGCATAAGGTTGTTGTCGGGACTAAATAAGATATAATATATGTAAAGTGCTTAGAATAGTACCCAGTAATAGTGCTCAATAAATGTAAGCTTTTATCATTATTCCATTGGTTAGGTGGATAGCCTGCCTCACATTTGTCTATGACATTATATCAATTTGGATAAATAAAGAATACATTTCAACTGTCTAACATAAAGAAAAAGAGCTAAATGTTAACTGCCTGAAATTTTTTAAGTAGCCAAATGTGAATCTCTTGAGTATCATTGCAGTGACCACAAAGAGTAATCATTGTTGTCACTGCTTAAATGATGGTTTGCTTTTTGGAGGAAAAGCTGTCATTTATAGATGCTTTTACATATGCTGAGTTAAGGAGTTCTCCATGTACATGGTCTGATTTTTTAAGCATTATTAAAGTTACTGTATCAAAAGTAGGATTAATTAAAATTTGTCCTGAAGACTTTAATGTTACATTAATAAGCCTTTTCTTGTTCCCTGTGCATTGTCAAAACTCCCCTTCAGATTTGAGGTATGGAATCTGATTTAGAACTTAGAAGACTTCAGTAATTAACCATGATGGTCATGTACATATAATTAGCCATTGGTTAATGATATAGTCATGTTGATAAGCAGCCTTGTTTAGTTTTTGTTTGTTTATGTAAATACCTGAAGCAAATAGCAATGAAAGGGAAAGCTTGGTTTGTCTAAATTTAGTTCTTATAAAGCTTAAATGTTTCAGAAGTGATTAAGTCTAGGGTCATAGAATAAGACATATGTCATGGCTGAACTCAAATCCCCAATTCTTTGACTATAAGATACATTAGGCCTTTGGGGATTTATGGGATGGTGATGGAAGGCGCAACTCACTGGTTGAGAATAATTTCTAAATATGTAACTTGTTTTTGCTGAGAGTAGCAGTGGTGCTATATACCTTTAAAAACATCGACTACTTCTTGTTCCCTTATATCTGGTAGGGAAATGCTATACTTTCTGATGCCCATTGCACCTCATCTAGGTTTACCCCAAAGTTGATGTCAGTAGGTGGTGTTTGGGGGGAATTATCCATGAGGTCCTGGGTACATGGGCTGGCGCTTGGGTTGTGGGCTGTGGGGAGGCAAGGGAGTTGTGCAGAGGAGTCATGTAGATCCTGTGACTAGGAATCTAGCCCTCTCTCCCTGCTGCTGGTGGCTGTAAGATGGGTGCTGTTAGCTGTTGCACTTACCTCCAGGGAGCAGGTGGCCCACGCTGTGAGGCCACTGTAAAGCATTTACTGGGAGGCTGGCAACTGAGGATGGTAGCAAGTGACAGGCCAAACATTGTTCAAGTCCTTCTTGAGTCGTACAGAAGGAATGTGGGAGTGTGGTTAGAGACCCAGGTGCTGAGCCCAGCTTCATAACTCATTCATTGTGGGACCTCCATGATTGTCTCTAATTTTCTCTGTGAAAAATAGAGAATAATAATATGATGCCACCTGCTTACCTCAAAGAGTGTTCTGAGGATTAACGAGTTAATCGCCTTGGATGAAGGCAGCAGAGGTTCTCTTGTTATAATTTCATCGCCTTTCCAGAGAAGCTCCAGTTTGGTGGAATAAAGTAGTGGAAAGGAGATAAGAGTGGAAAGAGCTATCGACAACTTAGTTGGTGTCTTTCAAGTCTAACTGTAGGTCAGGTTTCCATTCTCGCTGGGGAATTTTAGTGTAAAATTTCTACATATTTTTTAGAAACGACACCAAACCAAATGTCTGACCTGCTGCCTGTAGGAAAAGAGCAGATGTTTATTCTGAGAACATATTAATAAAAATGTTAGTGGTTTTCTCCCCCGTAAAGGAAGAAGATGGGTCAAAAGGGAGAGCCTAGATTTTAGTAGAGTTTGCTCGCATTGTCCCATTACTGACGTGCCCTTTTTGAGAGAGTTGGTATTGCTTGATTTTGTTGATTTTTCGAGTTTCTTTGACAAAGAAGCGTCATAGATATCAAGCCAAAACAAAGCAAGAAATATAAACTCACACACCCAACAGTTGCTTTAAATACCAAGGATGTCAGCATGAAATTAAAATGAATCAACTGACATTTCTGCTTTGAAATTATTTTAGTAAAATTAATTTAAACCAACAGTGAAAACTTCTGTATCTACCTTATAATGGAAAGTTTGACCTTTTTCAGTGTTTTTGGCTTAAGGGTGTTGACATTGGGGTGTTTTTGGTTAAAATTTGCTTCAACTCTCTAACAGCTCTTGGGATTTTGGTCAATCTTTGGTGGCTGAATAGCAAATGCTGTCAATTGTGTTGGTACCATGTAGTTTCCAAAGACAAGGTCTCTGAAGTAGTGGATATGGTATCCCCTCCTGCCCATGTGTAACTGTTTAAAAGAACACTGTTGTCATGTGAATTCTTATTTTTTTGAGCTTGCTTTTGAAGTTAACTTTCACAGAGAATTCCTGTTACCTAGAAATTGATGACAGACTTACACCATTTCCTTTTTTTTTCTTAGACGTTCCATCCTCAGAGCAGCCTGAACTGTTCCTAAAGAAACTTCAGCAGTGCTGTGTCATTTTTGACTTCATGGACACGCTATCTGATCTTAAAATGAAAGAATACAAGCGCTCCACTCTTAATGAACTGGTGGACTACATTACAATAAGCAGAGGCTGTTTGACAGAGCAGACTTACCCTGAAGTAGTTAGAATGGTGAGTTTCTTTTTTTCGCCGCGGACACATTTAAGCACCTTCCTTAGGGACTCACAGGTGTATTTACTGCAGGGTCAGGTCACTGGAGGTCACCTCCACAAATGAGAGCCAACCTTCTGAGAGCTAAGCACAAGTAGTCGGCACAATACTAAAATTTGAAGAGCATGATTTCATGAGAATGAAATCCAGAACTTTTCATCTACAACAGTATTGGAGGAATCAGTGACTTCAAAATACGAAGCAAAGATTGCCAGGGTGTTACTGGATTTCTGGCATTGGGAAAAGAAAAGACACAGGAGAATCAACAAAAGTTTTAGATCTGTGTCTGAAAAATATTCAAGCCTGTCGGATGTCTTGATTTTTTTTTTCTCCCTATTCACTGTGGTATATTAGAAATGGCTTTAAGCTTAATGAAATCGTGGTATGTAGAATCTAGGTAAAGCCTCTCTTGGCTTTATAAACTAATCATTCTCTTTATAATCTTAAAAACAGGAGTGATGTCTTTCATTATTTTTGAACAGCGTCTTGTAATTTGTGCGGTCGTTAAGAGTTATGAGAAGAAACATTATTAGCATAATACAAGTAATTATATTCTTATTGTGTCAATAATTATATTAGTATTTCAGAAGCTGAGCCAAAATATAGTTTTCTGTTAGATTTCTGTGGGAGGGTTGCCTTCCTTGGCATCCTAGAAGATCTTGGACCTAGAGAGCACATGATATCTGGAGGAGGTGGGGCTGGTCTACTAACTCGAGAAGTTATGCTGAAGAGATCCAAGGGGGTCAGTGCATCATGGGAAGCCCACTGGGGAATCTCGCCCACCCTCTGTGTACTGCTGAAAATGTACTTAGCCTTTCTTTTTCACTTTTATCACTTGTATTCAACAAATGCAGAAAAGAGACATCTGTGATGGGGTAGTTATGGTTTAAAAATGAATAGTTCAGATTTGGGAAGGGACCTGAATTATCATAACTTGAGAAACTATGACAGATATATGAAGGTCATTTCAAAACAGTGTCCAATATATTCCTCAGATCCATATTGGAGTGTATATTGAATTTGTTAATTTATAGGAACGTAAAACAGGGTTTTGTATGTTAACTGTTTATATTGTGGTTCTTGAGCAGTGGCTCTCAACCAGGGGCGATTTTCCCTGCCAGGGCACCTTGGCATTGTCTGGAGACATTTTTGGGAGTCACAACCAGGGGTGGGAGGTGGGGTGCTACCAGCATCTAGTGGGTAGAGGCCAGGAATGCTGTTAAACATCTTACAATGCACAGGACAGCATTGTACAACAATTTTGTAGATTGTTCTACAACAAAGAATTGTAGATAATTCTACAACAAAGAATTATCTGGCCCCAAATGTCAGTGATGCCACTGTTGAGAAACCATGCTCTAGAGCTTGCATGTTCTCTACACCTCTTACCCTGATACTTAAGATCTTCTCTAGCCCACCTGCCTTCTGCAGAGCACAGTCCCTTGGTTTTAACCTACCCATGTCCTCAGCTAACGGAGGTATCCACCATTTATAAATTTCTTCTATATCTTTCCATGGATAGTCCGTGAATATTGAAGCATATACAAGCATATATGTATAAATATTGTTTTTTGTAAACACACAAATGGTAGCATACTATACACACTCTCTGTACCTTGCTTTTTTTACTTAGCAGTATATAATGTACATCAGTACATATAAAGCTGCCTCATTCATTTTTATAGCTGCATTTCGTTGTGTGGATGTGCCATAATTTATTTAACCACGAGCCCATGAATATCCTTGTACACACCTCAGTTTGCCCTTCTGCGAGAACATCTGGGTATTTGTGGATTTGTTTTGTAATAGCCCCTTTCCCTGTTCCTGGACCTTTGTGAATTCCCTGCCCTCCTGCCTTTAATTCTGATTCCCCCCTTCCTTTCAAGATCTGGCTTACAGTGCTACCACTGGTTCCTGAAAAGCCCAGAGTTTTCTCCTTCCTTCACTTCTACCACTTCTTGGCAACTCACCCTTTTAGAATTTGTTCATTTGCTGCTATTTAATCCTTTCACACGTTTATCTGATTTTTCTAATTAGGCTGTAAGTACTCCTAAGCAGGAACTGTTCGGAGTTGTCCTGCACATCTCTGTGGCCTCTGTAATACCTCCTAGCCCAGGCCTACCTGGAGATTGTTGAATGAATAGATGAATTCCCTCTTAAAATAGGGGCATTTTAGGCTCTCAAATTAGGATGAAGATATTGGATGTCATTGGATTATATTCAGCTTTAAACCCAGTAGCTGGCGTAATCCCATTCATTCCAGTGAACCAACTTGGTCCTAAACCAGCTTGAGTCTCTCAAAGGAGACCATTTTCTCTTCTTACCACCTCCCCCCATGCCCCTCTACCCCAACAAAAGAACTTTTAACAAAAGACTCCTGGACTTCCCTGGTGGTGCAGTGGTTAGGAGTCCGCCTGCCAATGCAGGGGACGCGGGTTCGTGCCCCGGTCCGGGAGGATCCCACATGCCAGGGAGCGGCTGGGCCTGTGAGCCATGGCCGCTGGGCCTGCGCATCCGGAGCCTGTGCTCCGCAAAGGGAGAGGCCACAGCGGTGAGAGGCCCGTGTACCGCCAAAAAAGACTACTGTCATTCGTGTGGGAATGTGTACTTTAAAATGTACTTAAGCCCTACTTTAGGAAGTATTGAATCTGTAGCATGCATGCTATTCTAGGGCATTAGATAATTGACTTTCTGGGTGATAGTTTAGGGTTCTCAGAGGTGTAATTTATTTTTCATATTTTGTGATTTGTGGAATTGCTACCTACTAATTTTGCATGGTTCCTAAACAATCTGGCATTTATAGAGAAGGAAGTAGCGTGGCAGAGTAGAAAGAGAAAGGGCTTTGAAACCACACAAACCTGGGTTCAAATGCCAACTCCGGCCATCCTTACTTGCTTCATCACTTCGGACAGAGCCCTCCATCTTTGGAGTCCTCAGTTTTCGTGAGGTGCTAAGAGGTATGTGGCATTGGGGGAAGGGCAGCCACAGTCCCTCCTGCCCTGCTTCACGAATTGTCCACCTGAGGAAAGTCGTGCTTTGTTTGTACATCAAGGTTCTCACCACCTCAGACACACATACAACCTAGTAAACAGGGATTTATGTCTCTTTAAGAAGGGTTGGAACCAAGTCCCAACTTGCCCTCTACTCCCTTCTGTTTTGCCACGTGTGAGCCCCTTGTGTGTAGAAATCCTGGTGCTATTACTGCTCACTTTCCTCATCTGTAGTGTACCTACCTTTTGGGTATTTTGTGAGGATTGGCGATGATGTACGTAAAGCTCTTAGAACAGTCGCTAACACATGGCAAGCATTTAATCAATGATACTGTTACTATATTTTGTGATTTCATTATTAGATACTTGACTTTATAATCATTGGGGGAACCCAGAGTTCCTGTTTGTGGACTTAAAATGCTCTATTAGCTCGATATGCTATATCCCATTGCCTCAGTGGTCCTCAAATTCTGTAATTCCAATCCTGCCTGTTGAATAGTTACTGTCCCCACCTATTCCTCTTTCTTATTACTGTAAAATGAAACTGCTTCACTAGGATTAGTGAGGGAAATGGTAGGGCTTTTAATGAAATATCAATGAAGTGATAGCTAGGTTTTGCAAACCGGGATGAGTGATGACTTAAGATGGCATGTTCTGATGTCAGTATTATTACCAAAACCTGATGGGACTGTACTTTGAGAGTTGCTATGCCTGTTAGGGTAAGAAAAGAGCAGAAGATGAAAGTAGTCTATGAGTGTGGAAACCATTTTTAGCATTTAAAAAAAGTCTAGATACCACCTACAGACTCTTAGAATTAAGAAAGACAAATAACTCTTTATGTGTAAACAAAATAAAAAAAACCAATATAGCACCTAACTCACCTGCAGAAGTGTAGTGTGGGGTAGTGGAAAGAGCCCCAGATAGAGAAAGTAGAAGCCACTGTCCTCATTTCTCATCTTCCACTTAACTAGTGGTGAGACTTGGGTTCCTCTCTAAGCCCCAAGTCTCCGCTTGTAAATGGAGGGAGTTGGTGGTGGTCTCTCACATCCTTCCAGTTCTGAAAAATACCAGCTCTTTCATCAACACAGTGTAAGAAATTTAGAATGAATTCTGCCATTCTTTTTTTTTTTTCTTTTCTATTATTATTATTATTTTTCGCCGTGCTGCATGGCATGCGGGATCTTAGTTCCCCGACCAGGGATCGAACCCGTGCCCCCTGCAGTGGAAGCATGGTGTCTTAACAACTGGACCGCCAGGGAAGTCCCTGGATTCTGCCATTCTTAAAGTTTACAGAACACTGTCCAAAGTAGTTGCTTCTGCCCCGTAAGTGGTTTCTTCCATGTGTTTCTTTCTCATGGGGTCACATCTGATGGAAAAATGAGAACCAGGACTGTTAGTTCCTTAGGCTTTGGCACATTTTGCCGTGTATCATCTCAAGTGTCAGGCTTCTGTCTTTGAGGCAGTATTTTTACCATATTATGCTCATGTTTTGTTTCTGGTTCTGTTGCCATGCATCCATTTAAAAGATTTCTTAGAATTTCTAGCTCTCCAAGTAATTTTGGGTTAATTTTTTTTTTCACTCTAACTTAAACTGTATTTTATACTCTTTATATTCACACATCTTCCTTTTCAAAACCATCTCTTTGGGGGATAGTTCAAATGTGAGAGGAAATCTTAACGGGTGAAGACATCATTTTAATTAATTCCAAATAATGTTTATTGAGTGATTTAGAGCCATGTTTTTACATTTTGATGATTAAAAAAAGACAGGACCCTGCTCTGTCAACAAACTCACAGTCTGGTAGAGAGGGCACTCATGTGAACAAGTAATAAAATATGTCATACCTGCATTAATAGAAGTATGTAGAAGGCAGGGAAGGAGTGGAGCAAAAGGGGGGTTAATCCGAGGAAGGTAGTGGTGGTCAAGGAAGGCGTTACAAAGTGAGGAAAGCCCGAGTGTTAAAAGGTGAAAACATGTTTTCCAGGGGCTGAAATCGTGTTGAAATGAAAGAGAGAATTACACGATGCAAAGGAATTCCCAAAGTGCATGATATATTCAGAGGAACACAAGCAGTGCTGTGTTGTTACAGCACTAAGTGCGCGTGTGTGGGTTGGGGAGTGAGAGGAGGTGAATGGTGGCAGTTGAAGAAGCAGATGTGGACCAGAAGATCCTGCAGAACCTCACAGACAGTGGGTAATCACTGAAAAGTCGTAAGCAGGGGAGTGACACGGTCAGCTTTGTACTGTAATGGCAGTGAGCCAGGTAGATTGGAGGGGGCTGAACTTGAAGGCAGAGAGGAATTGATTAGGGGCCTGTTGTATTAGAGAAGTTGTAAGAGGGCCTCAACCAAGCACGGGGTGAAAGTAGAGAAGATGAGGAAAGGATGGCATTTAAGACTCACTAGGAGGTAAAATTGAAGGCACGTAGCATTTGCATCGATGTTTGGAGTGAGAGAGAGAGGAAGGAGTCTAGGATAGCTTTGGGAATTAGGTAGTCACGGTGCTCCTATTTGAGAAAGGTACAGCAGGAAGGGGAGCAGGTTTTTTGGGTGGAAGCTGAGTTGATTTTTGATGTGTTAACTTTTTTTTTTTTTTTTTTTTTTTTGCGGTATGGGGGCCTCTCACTGTTGTGGCCTCTCCCGTTGCGGAGCACAGGCTTCAGACACGCAGGCCCAGCGGCCATGGCTCACGGGCCCAGCCGCTCCATGGCATGTGGGATCTTCCTGGACCAGGGCACGAACCCGTGTCCCCTGCATCGGCAGGCGGACTGTCAACCACTGCACTACCAGGGAAGCCCTTGATGTATTAACTTTGAGGTTACAGGAGTCCTAGATGGGAAAGTTGGAGATGGAGATTGAGATTGGTAATTATTAGCATGAGGGTAGAGCAGGGGGGAAAGAGAACAATACTGGGACCCCAGGTGATGCAGAGAATCATTGTGCTTCAGTGCAGTGGTTCCGGGGAGGTAGTGGGTTGTATGTGAAACATGAGGAAGTTGAAATGACGGCTGTAGATAATGATTGCACGTACAGCGGTGGAATCTTGGGTGTACTGTCCTCATTAGAGTAAAACCCTATCACTTCTTTCCTGCACAAAGTATACCTTGTTGCACTGGTCGTTTGCTGTTATTATTTTCATATTTTCTCTTTATATCTTGGCTTTTCTTGATTTCAGAGTCTGCCCTATTCCTACCTCATCTGTGGTTAAATCTCTGTATATCTCAAACTGTAGAATATATGATTTTCCAAAGCGAATGTAGTTTTAAGATAAAATATGTTGTACAACTCTTTCTTCTTTTTTCTATTGAAATCTTTCCTTGAGTCCTTTATATTGTTTCTTGGCCACACATTAGCTTCGTTTTTTCCCACTCTCAAATTATATCCTGTCACTTGGTTATCTAAGTGCTTTATCTTTTATACATTCTGTGACTTAACTGGAAATCACAGCTCTGGTTAGCCTCTTAATAGGATAATATGGATTTGTAGAAAAATATGAGGTCGCAATTAAAGGTCTCAGAGTCTGCCTATACAGACTCGTAGGAATGCTTTGTTAACTTCATTGCATCCTCTCTTGGCTAAAGGATGGAGGATTTCTTTTCATAAAATAACAGCTATCTAAAGGTAGCCTTGGGAATGATAACTACCAGGGGGGAATATGAAATTTCCATTTTTCATCCTCTTGCATCTGATAAGGAATATAACTGTACATCCCGGCCAGAATTTGCCTTGGAGGTGATTCTTTAGGCCCAAAGGAGATAAGATCTTTTGGTGTGAGCCATGGATGTGGGATGGGGGAAGGTGGGCTGCTTACAAGATTGGAAATATAAATAATGGGAAAGAATCGAGTGACATCTGGGAAAGTCATTTAGGAAGTGATGAACTTATTGGGGAATTTTTATGGATAGGATAAGTCTAAAAGATAGGACCTAAGAATTAAATTAGAAAAAGAATTCCTTGGTACTTTGAAAAGAATTTAAGGTTATGATGATGAAGATTACTAAAAGGTATTTTTAGAATGAGGTCAGGAAGAATTAGCATCTTTGGGTGTCCATCAGTTGGTTTCATGGGGGTTAGTGGACCTCCTGATGTTGAGTGCAAAATTTTGTGTGTTTTGCCTATTTTTGTGGGAGACGATCTGTAGCTTTTGATTAAATTTTCAAAGATATAATCTGACTCCAAAATGGTTTAAGCTCAATTTTTACATATGCAGTGCTCTGCTTGATGCTGCTCTGTTGGAAAATATAGGATGAGATTGGAAAGGAGCAGGGTCTCCCCATTTATGGCAGTAACTAAAGATGAAAAATGAAGTTGTAAGAATGATTTCACCAGTGAAACCATCCGGACCTGGAGTTTTCTTTATGGGAAGGTTTCTGGCAGTGAATTCTTTTTTTAAAATTTATTTTATTGAAGTATAGTTGATTTACAATGTTGTGTTAATTTCTGCTGTGCAGCAAAGTGATTCAGTTATACATCTATCTATCTATATATATATATATATATATATACATATATATATATATACATTCTTTTCCATACTCTTCTCCATTACGGTTTATCACAGGATATTGAACATAGTTCCCTGTGCTGTACAGTAGGACCTTGTTGTTTATCCATTCTATGTATAATAGTTTGCATCTGCCAATCCCAAGCTCTCAATCCATCCCTCCCAGACCCCCTCAATTTCTAAAATACATGTCTGACTATTCAGATTTTTTGTTTTACCTTGTGTCAGTTTTTGTAGGTTTTTATAATGGTTATACAGTTTAGAATTGTGGTTGAATACTTAATCCTTAGAGGTTCTTCATAAAGGCATACACCAACAAAAGGAGGTCACCAGCACCTGTACACCTTCCATTGTTAGCAGCATAATAATCTGCAGCAACTACTGTGTGGATGAATTCAGTCTTAACAACAACCTTGTTTTGTATTATATATTATATAATTATTTTATTTTATATTATATTATACTTTGTTAGAGTATTATTATATATTATTTTATAGATGATGTAAAGGAAGTAGAGAGAGGTTAAGAAACTTGCCCAAAGGTACTCACCTGGGTAACTGGCAGAACTGAGGTTTGAACCCAGTCTGTCTGGCCACAGGGCCCATCCTCTTAACTGCTGTGCCGTAATGCTCTCCTGGGATCAGTCTTTCTAATAGGAATGAAGACTAAAATCTCTAAATTTGGACTGTTGCCTCAGTACTGTGTTCTCTTCCTGAGCCCCTCTAAATAGGTCATAACGCCTTGATGCTCTCCCTCTACCTTTTCCTTGCTTGTTATTTTATCAAATAATAGGCTCTGGGGTTAAATGTTTGTTTTTGCTTAAGAAACAGCTTCCCTTTCACTCCGTCTCCCCCCACCACCTCACTGCCCTATATATAATAACTACATTGCCTTTGTGTTATTCTCCAATTAACATTTTTTCTCTGCCCTACCACTCCTTCCCAGTAGGCATGAGTACGTGGTGAATGGGGGTGAGGAGGACCTCAGGAGGAAAGCTGTGTAGTTCAAAAGTCTCCTCTGTTCCATCCTCGAGATGGTCGTATCCCTCAAGTTCACGTGCTCCCGCCATGCTACTTCTCTCTTTGCCCCACTGTTAGAAGCAGGCAAGCTGTGTCAGCAGCCAAGGGATCCCTAAATTGCTTGGTTAGCTTGGATTGGAGCAAGGGAGTTAGATGATTTAAATGTCCCTCCATCTCTATGATGGCCCCTGATCCTTGGAAGCACTTAACATTTGTACAGCCTGCTTTTCCTTTTTGTGGTCCTCCCTGGGTCTGTGATATAGATGGAATGACCTGGGCCACTTAGCTAGCCGTGTGATCTTAGCCGAGTCTTAATCCTCTTGAAGTTGTTACCCACTGTAACTTTATAAAGGTGGTTGTGATGTGGTTACTGTTACCATTATTCATAGTACCACCTTTGCCACCTCTGCTAGACTTAACCTTTTTTGTTTGGATGGATTAATCAGTTTTTCTGGTTACAGTGAAGTCTTGCTAGCCTGAAAGCTTTTTTGTCTCTTTAAGATGACTTCCCATATCTTTGACTGTTGATTTTAAACTTTAATTCTCTCTGGGAAATTTTATTTTCAAGTCCTTTTTTGAGGGTGTGGGGAGAGACCTGTAAATCTGCAGGTGCCTGTGTGTGTATAACTATATATATACATGTGTATATATGCTGCCCTCAGTTCACCTACATAAAATTTTTCCTGATATTACTTACATAGTAATGTCCGCACTGTATTAATAATTTACCACTTCTCTCCTGCAAACATTCCCTCTTAAAATATCAGACAGGGATTTTAATGGGTTTAGTTTTAATTTAAACATTTTAAGGAGCAGATTTTTACTCAGGAAGCAACGAGCTACTCATCATTGCTGTTTGCTTCATTTACAAGCTGTAGTCCCTGTGGCTTAACTGCTTTACAGATTGTTCAGAGTTTTCAATATACTTAAAATGGTTTGACAGCTGTCACTTGTCTAGCACTGGTCTATCCAATACTATCATTTCACTGAGATGAGAATATCCCCCCTCTTTCTCCTCCCCCCACACCCCCAAGCTGGCAGCAGAGTTTTGCAGGATAAGTTACAGTATTGCATTCAAGTTTTGATTCCTCTTTTATCCCACCTTTTAATTTAACCTTGAAACTGAAAATATGGTTAGCAGTGTAAGCAATACTTCTGGAAAAATCTGCCAAGAAAATGGATGATATAATGATTGGGAAATACTGCCTGTGGTATATATAAGTGGGTCTTAACCTCTAGCGTAGGAATTGATGTTAGTTTATATGGCTCAGTCTTCTCTTTACTGAGGAGAGACAGAAATGAGAGAGAGGTATTTATTGGTTGATTCTCTAAGGGGAAAGCCGGTTATGCCACAGTCGTGCATTATTAGCAGGAAGAAACTGAGAAAATGAGTGTCCTCCATGTGGCAATCTCAGAGACAGTAACGCTTGAGGCAAGAATTTGGCAAGAAAACAACGCAGGTCATTTCCAGGAGGTAGGTGGCTTCTGACCAATATTAAAAGCCAAACTTGATCTGTAGATGAAAACAAGAAGAAATATGCTCTCTGGTGACTTCTGCAGAGGAAGTTGCCTCTGGAAAGTGAGGGTAAGATAAGGGACTTTAGAGTAAAAATGCAGTTACAATGATGAATAGAGAAAGGTGCGGGTTAATGTGGCAGTGGAAGAGGGAGAACGGGAAAGACCAGAGCCTAAGGCAGCGTGCGGGGGGGCGGGGGGGGGGGTTGCGGAGGAAGCAGTGCCAGGAGGGCAGAGGGTGACATACAGAAGAGAGATTGTTTCTGAATAAAAATAGGACCTGTTATAATTATTTGGTAAGTTGGAGAGTGAGTTTATTTTTTAATAAAATGGATAAGTAAGGTATTCTGGAGAGTATAATGTTTCCTGGCCCTACAGAAAGGTGGGTTACAAACAGAGAGCGGGGGCTGGGCAGGTGCTCCATGGGCTACCTTGAAATACCATGGAATTTCCCTTCCTGAAGAACTTAAGGCATTTATGAGAATAGAGTGGAACATTCTGGAATAATGCAGGCCTCTTCCTTTTGCGGGACGTTTGGCTTTTTCTCTTAGAAGTTAGAAACATTTGTTAAGCTTAGACAGTAGATAAGGTGCTAGAAAGTTGAGTTTTGTATTTGTGCTGCCATCAGGTACAAAGTGGGGAGTTTGTCATGCCCTATTCTGGAAAGTAAGTGTAGTTATTTGAAGGGTGAAATAACTGGAAGGCAATGGTCTTTAAAAGCACATTGAAAATGGAAGCTAGGGACTTCCCTGGCGGTCCAGTGGTTAAGACTCTGCACTTCCACTGCAGAGGGAATGGGGAACTAAGATCCCGCATGCCTCGCGGTGTGGCCCTCCCAGAAAAAGGAAGCTGAAAGGGTTGGTGAGCAGTACCTGCCCCTAGACCCCTGTCTTGGTTCCTTTCCCAGGAACTTACACCCATGCTCCTGTCTCCCCCTCCAAGATGAGGCCAGCGTGCCTCAGTGAGGCTGGTGAGGGAGAGCTGTCTGTCTGGAGGGGTGTTTCTTACTCAATTTATTATGAAGCAGTAGTGTCTGGTAAAGGGTGATGTTAATCTCTGGTCAAATGTAGGTCAGGTGTGTTTTGTTTTCACTGCTCACCCTTTAGCTCAGGGCTTTATTTTACTAATGAAGGGTCACAGAGACAGAGACTTACACACAGACACAGAGTAAGGTGCAGTGACAGTTTTGGCAGTTCCCTGTTTATTTTCAGTGATTTCACATAAGAACACACACTCAATAGCCAGAAACTCTGCCTCAGGAGCCTCAAGTGTTGTGTGCGTTTTTTTTTTTTTTTTTTTTTTTTTGCGGTACGCGGGCCTCTCACTGCCGTGGCCTCCCCCGTTGCAGAGCACAGGCTCCGGACGCGCAGGCTCAGCGGCCATGGCCCACGGGCCCAGCCGCTCCGCGGCATGTGGGATCCTCCCAGACCGGGGCACGAACCCGTATCCCCTGCATCGGCAGGCGGACTCTCAACCACTTGCGCCACCAGGGAGGCCCGTTGTGTGCGTTTTTTTAATTCAAAATTCAAGAGGTTTAAATTCTCTTTTAGCATTAGCTGATTTTGAACCGTAAAGTGTTTAAAGCAGATGTTAAAGGACTCTACGTGTTCTCAAAAAAGCCCCGTGTTGTTATTGTTTTATCAACTTGTGCACTTTGGGTCTTACCAAAATGACTTAATTTACCAGTTTTAGTACCTTTCTGGGATGTAGGATCCGAAGTCCATGCATAATGATACGTAGCAAAAACCTGGTATCACAGGGCTAGCCTGTGTGTGGGACGTGAGTGCTTGACTGCCAGCAGCAAGATGGCCTGCTCCGTATTTATACACAGTAAGCACTGTGACTATTGCAGTGTTTACACCTCTATTTTTGGATTCCAAGATTTAATATCAACAATCTTCACTTTTGGATTCACTGCTACATTTCCAATTTTGGAGACAGTGCAATATAGTTGTCTCTCTGTGGGAAATATTTCCCGGTGATGGTTCGTGTGGGGATAATAGACTCTAGAGAGAATTAATTTAACCTGACTGTCAGCATTTCAGCAGGTAAAAAGTTGACTCTTACTTTGAGCAAAGTTTAGTCTTGAAATAGAAGCCTAATGGGAGTGGAGGGTTCGTGGTTGGAATTTGTGGGTAATAAGATGGAGTGGCAGGGATGGATCTAGATTACAGAGGTCTTGGCAAGCTAAGTAGAAGAGGTTAGACTTAATCTTGTGGACAGCAAGCAGAGAGTTGCTAAGGTTTTTGAATAGGAGGTGAAATGTAAACGATATTCTTATTTTTCTTTCTCCTGCCCCACAAAAAAAGCTTCCTGCCAGCTCCTTTACAGAGATTTTTGGCTGGCATATTTAACCCAGGATGGCTGGTGGCAGAAGGCTGTTGTCCTAATCTTGTCAGATGGTAGCAAAGGAAGAGGAATTGGAAAAGAATATATAAAGGAACTCCCCATCTTCTCTCTTTTTTCCTGTGCTCATAAAAGAACGTTTGGAAACCAGAGAAAAAAATGATCCATAGTTTCATTATTTAAATTCAATCATTGTCCACCTTTTGGCCAGTTTCCTCCTAGTCACTGTTTTAAAATGAGATTTTCCCCTTAAATAAAAAATTTTTAGATATGCTTACATGGAATACAATTTTAAGAACAGGGCTTAGGCAGTGAATGTTCAATGAATTTAACAATTCTATACACTCATGTAACGATAATGCCAGATCTAGAACATTGCCGTCACTTAAGAAAATTTCCTTATTCCCTTTCCTGTTTTCCCTTGTTAAAATTTTTTTCTAATCTTACTACGTATTTAATTTTGCATTAAAAATTTCTTTAGAATTATGATGTAAACATGCTTTCATGTCATTAAATATATTTTAAAAACATCATTTTAATGTCTGCCTCATACTCCATCATGTGGATATACCATTGTTTACTTAACGGTTTTCCCATTTGGGTACATTTAAACTGTTCTCAAATTCCACTATTAAAAGTAACACCGGGACTTCCCTGGTGGTCCAGTGGTTAAGACTTCGCCTTCCAATGCAAGGGGTGCGGGTTCCATCCCTGGTCTGGGAGCTAAGATCCCACATGCCTCGTGGCCGAAAAACCAAAACATAAAACAGAAGCAATATTGTAAGAAATTCAGTAAAGACTTTAAAAATGGTCCACGTCAAAAAAAAAAAAAAAAAGTAACACCACCATTAGACCCAAGAGACATTGTGAAGGAATAAATAAAATGACTTGTTGATAAGTTGCATAAAGCAGATAGCGGAGAGGAAGAGTTAAAGAAAATTCCAAAGGGTTAGACAGATGAGAAAGGTGAGAAGAGAATTCTCTTTCAGGGGGAAGTAGAGGATGTGATTGGTTTTGACTAGAATGAATTTGAGATCTAGTGAGATGTCAGAATTGCTCTGTACATAATTGGAAATAATGGAGTTAAGGACATCCTAGTGCCCTGGAAACAGAAGTCATAGAAGAAGAGATGACAGAGAACTGAGTATTGAGACAAGAGCATCATGCCAAGGATTCAGCTTTGCTCGACCTTGAGTTGTAGTGCTGATTTTTCTTTTGAGATTTGTGTACTTGTTCATTGGGTGAAATTGATGACTTTGAGGCATTCATTTGACTTCTTTATTCAGTATTCCAAGATCCAGAACGTGCTTGCTTTCTATTTTGATTCACACTAAGACCTTTTACTGTGATTGGTGCTAATTCTGAGAAAGAAAAGTTGATGTGGGCATCTCTCACTTTACCTTGGCTGAGGTTAGAGCAGCTGCCATTTAGTTTTCTTGTCGTTCTGCTGGATTCTTTCCCACTAATGGGGGATTGACATTTTTGCATAAGAAAATTAAATTGCCTGAATTAGAAGAAGTTACTGGAGAATGGAAGAAATAATTTAATAGGAAACAATTGCTAACTTTTGAGTAAATAGTGCGAATTGAACACATATATGCGTATGTTTACTTCCTTTATCTCCGAACCCACACAAAAATTACTGAAAGGAAATAAAGCCCACAGGAACAAAGCAAAATGGAGAGGACATCTCAGACTCAACATTTTGGAAACCAGAAAGCAAATGAACTGGTGGTCACTACCTTGGCTGATTAGAGACAGTTGAACCCTAAGCAACAGCAAGGACAGTTCAGAAGTAGCCAACTCATACCGTATTAACCCCTGGAAGGTGCAGAAAGGTACTTTTCAAAGTAAGGGTGCATGAGGGCAAAAATAGGAGACTTGGTGGAAGGTCTGTGTAAGAAGTAGCTGGAACTCCTGATCCTACCCACTCCCCCCAAACCAGGCAGCCAGATGACTGCACCTCCCAACTCCCAGCAGAAGACTGAAGGGCTCCGCTCTGGAGAGGCTAAACTGGAGGGAATCTAGACTCAGGGATATTGGGCACAGTTCAGAGCAATCGTCCCTTTCTGAAAGCAGGGAATCATGCTGAGTGGAAGGATCCTTAACCCTCTTCCCCATCCCAGCTCCCAGATCCCTTTTGCTGCTACTCTGGAGATGGATGTTTCATTTCTGGAGAATCAGACAAGCCCAAGAGAAAAGACCCAAAGGCACCAATAAAAGGAGAGCTCCTGGGAGGACGAAAGGGGGGTTGTGGTAAGGAAATGGCCCGGCCGGTCTCAATGCCACCCTCTCATACAGGGCTCCCATTTTAATATGCCCGGATGTGGCACTGTGAGTAAGAGCGCTGATTTTGTGGGTTTGAGTCCTCTCTCCTTGCTCTGTACTGGCATTAATGCTATTAGTTAGTTTTGTGAGATTTTGAATTTTATATAAGTGCACATGGAGGGGGCTCTGCTCAGATATCCTCCTCTTTCCCTTGCATCCCCCTACCCTCCCGATCTCTTTTCCTGCTATTGGCGCATTGCTGTCTTCTGATGGGCATGTGGTAGTTCAGAGAGAATGGAACAAAAGACAGAGACCTTTCCTTCACGCACTTTCTCCCTTTTGTCTCCTTGTAACTAAATGTTGATGTTATTCCTCAAAACTGTACCTAGTATTTACATTTGATATGTATTCAGATTCTATTGATTCTCTGGTCTTAATCTCTCATGGACAGATCCCTTTCTTCCTATGCAGTTGTCAGTGCTCTGATCCTTCTAGAAACTGATTGTCTAAAGGGATAAAATTATTTTCAGAAAACTCCAGTTACACCAATTGATCATAACAATTATCAATTAAATACTGCCACCACCAACAGCAGCAGTAATAACATCAATGAAAACAGGTTTTTTTTTTTTTGAAAGAAATACTGAATGAAGGAACTATAAGTAAAAATGATGGTATCCTTGTGACTTAGGAAAATAGTACATGACCACAATTTCTGTTACTTTAATCTTGTCTTTTGAATTTGTCTACATATTTAAAAATTCTAATTGGGCAACATAAATTTTTAAACTTCCTTTTTTGTTGTTTGTTACTCTCTTTCTTCAACTGACTGCTAAGCTTTTCATCATTTTAAGATGTTCTTTCTGCCTCATTTCAGAAATCAGGTTTAATAGAATGGCTGCTATGTCCTAGAAAGCCCTGTTAATACAGACTTAAGGTATGAAAGTGAATGGATAACAATAATTAGGTTGTAATCATTGACTTTAGAAATCTTTTAAATCCTCGTCTAGATTTCCGAATGTTGTAAAACAAACCTCACAACTGTCACAAGTACGTGTTTCTTAGTCACGTGGAAACAGTGCTCTCTGTCTTTGGTTCTGCTTCGGTGAATATTTTCTGAAAGGTATAGAGCTTTGTCCACAAAGGTGGTTTTATGATAAAAACGTGAACAACCTTGCTGCAGTAGCTTGACACACCTGTGTATCACAATATTTTAGTCCTTATTGTGTCGCTAGGACCTGTGCTTGTGGCACACACCAGCATTGCCGAGGTGGTTTTGGTTCAAGGAATCATATTTAACTCAAGTGAGCATGTTTGAGTAATAACTTGTGGAAACGCTTGTCTGAACATTTTAACTGTATTGATATTACATAGCAATGACAGTTACATGTTTAATATATTAGAGAATAAAGTGACACCTGCAGTGGATGGCTCATAATCTAGGAGGTTGTCATACTGATTTAATTAAATTTCTGCTCTTTAGAGTTAGTGCTAAGGACTTGTCTTTATGCTAGAATAAGGGATTTTAATGGTTCCACAACTTTTAAACAACCTCATCCATTCACGTAGACAGTGAGGTTTAAAAAGAGAATTTATACCTAGTCTGAAGACTACGGTAGATTTATTGTGGTAATTAAAAGACATAGTTTGGCTTTAGAAACAAATTATTGATTGAACAAATTGCCAGTGAATTAAATTAAGTGCTAATTGAAAGTTTGAAAATGTTGCCATTTGTTTCCTAATCAGAGCATCAGCTTAAAAGACATTTATCTGCTCTAAATTCCTTGAGGGTAATTACAGGTTCTTTGGGATTTCCCCCCTTGTTTTTATTTATGAGTAATTATTTATCTATAATTACTTTAAAAGGGGTTGAGAGTCAGGTTTGAAAGGTTCTTTATCATTGGGACCATTAAGAATTCTTAAATTTGGTGCTACCAAAAGTAACTTGACATTATGTGTATAAGCTATTTATTACTTTGATGTTATAAAACATACATAGCATAGCAGGGTATCTAGGCAAATTTTATTGGAATTTTAGTTCTTATTCTTAGAGTTTGAATATTTAATACAAATCCTAGTATGTTTGGAAATAGTCTCCTCTGTTCAAACGTCTGATTTAGAGATTTAAAGTAAGTTTTGTTTATGTTCACACTTTTGTTTTAGATGTAATTGTTTTTGAAAATTGCATCCATGGTAAATGTTGATGAACTACTTATGAGATTTTCCTATTTTCTTTCAAGATTTAGTTTTACTGTATCTATTTAGAGGCATCTATTGGGCTAACACAAAATACTATGAAAATAATACATGATGACCTAGCTTCAACATTGCATTTACTGGGTCCTCCCTCTGATTATAAATGCTGGATTAAATCATTTGTTTCTTTTCAATAGATGATGGATTATGGAATGAATGAATGAAGAACTGGATGAAAAACTCGGGGATATCATTGAAATTGTTACTTGCATGAGGTCTTAATACAAATAGTGCTAGAGGAATAATGGCACTTTGAATTTTGCTTGAAGGTTCTCTATTTAACATTCTTCATATAGTTCTTTTTTGTTAGAAAATTTGCATCTTAGATAATCCCAAGGAAATGTATTTTATAGCTATGATGTCATTTTTATATTTACAGTTGGTATACTTGCAGTATTGCATAAGTGTATGAAATTGTAGTTTCACAGATGAAAGAGGGAGAAATATTTTTGATATCAACAGGTTCACCTGCTTTTATCAAAGAAAGATGGTAGTTAATCATCTAGAAAATATTTTAAAGCACAGGGAAGACGATTTAAGTTGCCTTGTTATGCTGTGGTGAAAGTGGTCCCTGATTACATTACATGCCTGGTTTTCCCAAGCCTTAAGTATTAATAGTGCTAACAAATATATAACTAAAGGAAATAAAAAGTATTCCTTTAATACCTTTAAAAATACTTTTTAATAGTCCTTTAAGTTACATAGTTGTGTTTTTTTTTTTTTAAAGTAATACTCACTCTATTGTCCTTACCTTCTGTTTTGTTCTTTATTAATCCTGGCAGATGTTTAGTGACTAGCTACTAGGTGCTAACACATTCTGTTCTTTTATAATGTGCTAGTTATTTTCCTTAAGCAATAACAACAGCAAGATGTCAGCCAAAATCGTGGTGTAAAGTTAGTGGTTTCTATGGAGAGGAAGGGATGGAAGACAGTGAGTTTTTATTTATTTATTTATTTTTCTGCAGTGTTTTAAGTAACTAAAATATTAGTAGTTGTATTTTAATATCACAAGTTAAAAAGTAATAAGTTGTTTAATCAAAAACTGATGAAAATATGCCTAAACACTTCTTGCTCTTTTGCTTATCGGGCCATGCACTTAGGAACCTTTTAGTCTTCTCTTTCACGTTTGGCCAAGACTTCAAAATTTATTTTTTTATGCCATAGTTAACAGTAATCAGCAGGAAACTAAAGAACTGAAAAGTAAGAGAGCAGCCAATCCTTCAAAGCAAGCCCCTGTTAGGTCCTAGGCCTTGCCCGCAACAGTATCCCCCTCTCCTCCTCTTCCCTCGTATGTTACAGCGCCAGTCCTGAGTCACAACTGAGTTGTAACCAGTAGAGGTTCTTAATTAATATTGGTGTTATTTTAGGGTTGTCGGATTTAGGAAATAAAAATATAGGGCGCCTAGTTAAATTTCAATTTCAGATAAACGATGAATAATTTCTTTTTCCCCTTGCAGTATGTGGGACATACTTGAGCGAAAAACTATTTGTTTATGTGAAACTTAGACTCAACTGGTACACTGTATTTTATCTGGAAACCCTATTTATTTCCATTCATTGTATATCAGGCTCTAGGCATTCAGAAATTAGTAAAGAGCCCCTGAGGGGCTCAAAATCTAATTGCGCAGGTGAGAAGAAGGGATGTGAGGAGCAGGAACACCAGAGAGGAAACCACTGCCGTCATCAAAGTGTTTGATGATGCGGAGCTGAACCAGACAGCAGGCGTGCAGAGCGTGTTTTATTTCTCTGTTAGTGCCGAGCAAGGTCATCAGCTTAGGCCTGAATGCTCTCCGGTAAACAGTGCCCATGGATGCCATTGAGGGCCACTGACAGGCCAAAAACCTAAGAAGGGGGTGATGGGAAAGGAGGATGGGAAAATGAGAGAGTAATAAAAATGATAAAAAGAAATGATGAGGGGAATCAGAGGAAGAAGAGAGGGAGATATAAAGAAGTTGTGTCCATACATGGTCTTCAGGGGTTGGGGTGGAGGTGATGTGTCAAGGAAAGAACCCCCAGAACTCTCTGTGCAGATCATGGCACTGTGTTACCTTGAAAAACTCACAAGCTCTTTGGACGTCACTTTTCTTATTTCATACAAATGGAGCTGGATTAGGTAGTCTGTAACATGATGTGATTCTAGAAGCAACTCAGTGGAATCCTTAATCCTAGGTTTGCTGTCTTTGAGGAGGGCTTTTAACATTCCAGATTTTAATACCCATTCCTCCCATTCCCCCAGCTTTGCTTTCTGTCCTTATCGTCACTTTCTGGAGGCCAGGCCAGTGCCTTCAAGCCTTCAGTTTGATTCCAACATTCAGTGTTTATTGGAATATCATTGAAATGAAAATGAATTAGACTACCTCAAGGACACTTCTTTCTTTCTTTTTTTTTTGTTTTTTCTGGCATCACAGAAAGATTTTTATTACTTTTTATTGTTGTTGAACGAGAAGGAAAAAAATTTAAATGGTTCAAGTTTAAATGGATGGTTCTTAAGTAATCATTTGAAAGACCAATATATCATTTTACACTGTGAACTATGTGCACATATGTGTGAACTGGAAACCAAGGAGAAGGGACACTTATTTCTTAATTTTTTTTCTTTGCATTAACCCCAGTGTAGATTAAAATAAAATAGTTGAAAAATAAATTCTTCTAACATACTTTAAAAACTTATTTTGTTCATTTTTTAAAAAATTGGAATATAATTGCTTTACAGTGTTATGTTTTTACTTTCTACTGTACAGCCAAGTGAGTCAGCTATAGTATACATATATCCCCTCTGTTTTGGATTTCCTTCCCATTTAGGTCACTGCAGAGCATTGAGTAGAGTTCCCTGCGCTATACAGTAGGTTCTCATTAGTTATCTATTTTATACATACTATCAATAGTGTTTATATGTCAATCCCCATCTCCCAATTCATCCCACCCACCCGCTTCCCGCTTTGTATCCGTACATTTGTTCTCTTCGTCTGTGTCTGCTTTGGAAATAAGATCATCTATACCATTTTTTTTTAGATTCCACATACACGTTAGTATACGATACTTGTTTTTCTCTTTCTGACTTACTTCACTCTGTATGATAGTCTCTGTGTCCATCCACATCTATGCAAAAGACCTCACAACAGTGAGAGGCACGCGTACAGCAAAAAAAAAAAAAGTGAATCAGCTATATGTATACATATACCCGCATATCTCCTCCCTCTTGCGTCTCCCTCTCACCCTCCCTATCCCACCCCTCTAGGTGGTCACAAAGCACCGAGCTGATCTCCCTGTGCTATGCGGCTGTTCCCACTAGCTATCTATTTCACATTTGGTAGTATATATAAGTCCATGACACTCTCTCACTTCGTCTCAGTTTATCCTTCCCCCTCCCCATGTCTTCAAATCCATTCTTTATGTCTGCGTCTTTATTCCTGTCCTGCCCCTAGGTTCTTCATAACCTTTTTTTTTTTCAGTTTCCATATATATGTGTTAGCATACGGTATTTGTTTTTCTCTTTCTGACTTACTTCACTCTGTATGACAGACTCTAGGTACATCCACCTCACTACAAATAACTTAATTTCGTTTCTTTTTTATGGCTGAATAATATTCCATTGTATATATGTCCCACATCTTCTTTATCCATTCATCTGTCGATGGACACTTAGGTTGCTTACATGTCCTGGCTATTGTAAATAATGCTGCAATGAACATTGCAGTGCATGACTCCTTTTGAATTATGGTTTTCTCAGGGTATATGCCCAGTAGTGGGATTGCTGGGTCAAATGGTAGTTCTATTTGTAGTTTTTTAAGGAACCTCCATACTGTTCTCCTTAGTGGCTGTATCAATTTATATTCCCACCAACAGTGCAAGAGGGTTCCCTTTTTCCACACCCTCTCTAGCATTTATTGTTTGTAGATTTTTTGATGATGACCGTTCTGACTGGTGTGAGGTGATACCTCATTGTAGTTTTGATTTGCATTTCTCTAATGGTTAGTGATGTTGAGCATCCTTTCATGTGTTTGTTGGCAATCTGTGTATCTTCTTTGGAGAAATGTCTGTTTAGGTCTTCTGCCCATTTTTGGATTGGGTTGTTTGTTTTTTTGATATTGAGCTGCATGAGCTGCTTGTAAATTTTGGAGATTAATCCTTTGTCAGTTGCTTCATTTGCAAATATTTTCTCCCATTCTGAGGGTTGTCTTTCCATCTTGTTTATGTTTTCCTTTGCTGTGCAAAAGCTTTGAAGTTTCATTAGGTCCCATTTGTTTATTTTTGTTCTTATTTCCATTTATCTAGAGGGTGGGTCTGAAAGGATCTTGCTGTTATTTATTTCATAGAGTGTTCTGTCTATGTTTTCCTCTAATAGTTTAATAGTGTCTGTCCTTACATTTAGGTCTGTAATCCATTTTGAGTTTATTTTTGTGTATGGTGTTGGGGAGTGTTCTAATTTCATTCTTTTACATGTAGCTGTCCAGTTTTCCCAGCACCACTTATTGAAGAGGCTGTCTTTTCTCCATTGTATATTCTTGCCTCCTTTATCAAAAATAAGGTGACCATATGTGCGTAGGTTTATCTCTGGGCTTTCTATCCTGTTCCATTGACCTATATTTCTGTTCTTGTGCCAGTACCATACTGTCTTGATTATTGTAGCCTTGTAGTATAGTCTGAAGTCCGGAAGCCTGATTCCTCCAGCTCCGTTTTTCTTTCTCAAGATTGCTTTGGCTATTCGGGGTCTTTTGTGTTTCCATAGAAATTGTGAATTTTTTTGTTCTAGTTCTGTGAAAAATGCCATTGGTGGTTTGATAAGAGTTGCATAGAATCTGTAGATTGCTTTAGGTAGTATAGTCATTTTACCAGTGTTGATTCTTCCAGTCCAAGAACATGGTATATCTCTCCATCTGTTTGTATCCTCTTTAATTTCTTTCATCAGTGTGTTATAGTTTTCTGCATACAGGTCTTTTGTCTCCTTGGGTAGGTTTATTCCTAGGTATTTTATTCATTTTGTTGCAATGGTAAATGGGAGTGTTTTCTTAATATCTCTTTCAGATTTTTCATCATTAGTGTATAGGAATGCAAGAGATTTCTGTGCATTAATTTTGTATCCTGCTACTTTACCAAATTCATTGATTAGCTCTACTAGTTTTCTGGTAGAATCCTTAGGATGCTCTATGTGTAGTATCATGTCATCTGCAAACACTGACAGCTTTACTTCTTCTTTTCCAATTTGGATTCCTTTTATTTCCCTTTCTTCCCTGATTGCTGTGGCTAAAACTTCCAAAACTATGTTGAATAAAAGTGGTGAGAGTGGGCAACCTTGTCTTGTTCCTGATTTTAGAGGAAATGGTTTCAGTTGTTCACCATTGAGGACGATGTTGGCTGTGGGTTTGTCATATATGGCCTTTATTATGTTGAGGTAAGTTCCTTCTGTGCCTACTTTCTGGAGGGTTTTCATCACAAATGGGTGTTGAATGTTGTTGAAAGCTTTTTCTGCATCTACTGAGATGATCAAATGGTTTTTCTCCTTCAATTTGTTAATATGGTTTATCACATTGATTGATTTGCGTATACTGAAGAATCCTTGCATTCCTGGGATAAACCCCACTTGATCACGGTGTATGATCCTTTTAATGTGCTGTTGGATTCTGTTTGCTAGTATCTTGTTGAGGATTTTTGCATCTATGTTCATCAGTGATATTGGCCTGTAGTTTTCTTTCTTTGTGACATCTTTGGTTTTGCTGTCAGGGTGATAGTGGCCTCATAGAATGAGTTTGGGAGTGTTCCTCCCTCTTCTATACTTTGGAAGAGTTTGAGAAGGATAGGTGTTAGGTCTTCTCTGAATGTTTGATAGAATTCACCTGTGAAGCCATCTGGTCCTGGGCTTTTGTTTGTTGGAAGATTTTTAATCACAGTGTCAATTTCAGTCCTTGTGATTGGTCTGTTTATATTTTCTATTTCTTCCTGGTTCAGTCTCAGAAGGTTGTGCTTTTCTAAGACTGTGTCCATTTCTTCCAGGTTGTTCATTTTATTGACATATTGTTGCTTGTAGTAATCTCTCATGATCCTTTGTATTTCTGCAGTGTCAGTTGTTACTTCTCCTTTTTCATTTCTAATTCTATTGATTTGAGTCTTCTCCCTTTTTTTCTTGATGAGTCTGGCTAATGGTTTATCAATTTTGTTTATCTTCTCAAAGAACCAGCTTTTAGTTTTATTGAACCTTGCTATCGTTTCCTTCATTTCTTTTTCATTTATTTCTGATCTGATCTTTATGATTTTTTCCTTCCACTAACTTTGGGCATTTTTTTGTTCTTCTTTCTCTAATTGCTTTAGGTGTAAGGTTAGGTTGTTTATTTGAGGTGTTTCTTGTTTCTTGAGGCAGGATTGTATTGCTATAAATTCCCTCTTAGAACTGCTTTTGCTGCATCCCATAGGTTTTGGGTCATTGTGTTTTCATTGTCATTTGTTTCTAGGTATTTTTTTGATTTGCTCTTTGATTTCTTCAGTGGTCTCTTGGTTATTAAATAGTGTGTTGTTTAGCCTCCATGTGTTTGTATTTCTTACAGATTTTTTCCTGTAATTGATACCTAGTCTCATAGCATTGTGGTCGGAAAAGATACTTGATATGATTTCAATTTTCTTAAATTTACCAATGCTTGATTTATGACCCAAGATATGATCTGTCCTGGAGAATGTTCCATGAGCACTTGAGAAGAAAGTGTATTCTGTTGTTTTTGGATGGAATGTCCTATAAATATCAATTAAGTCCATCTTGTTTAATGTATCATTTAAAGCTTGTGTTTCCTTATTTATTTTCATTTTGGATGATCTGTCCATTGTTGAAAGTGCAGTGTTAAAGTCCCCTACTATGATTATGTTACTGTCGATTTCCCCTTTTGTGGCTGTTAGCATTTGCCTTATGTATTGAGGTGCTCCTGTTTTGGGTGCATAAATATTTACAATTGTTATATGTTCTTCTTGGATCAATCCCTTTATCATTATGTAGTGTCCTTCTTTGTCTATTGTAAGAGTCTTTATTTTAACGTCTATTTTGTCTGATATGAGAATTGTTACTCCAGCTTTCTTCTGATTTCCATTTGCATGGAATATCTTTTTCCATCCCCTCACTTTCAGTCTGTATGTGTCCCTAGGTCTGAAGTGGGTCTCTTGTAGACAGCATATATATGGGTCTTGTTTTTGTTTCCATTCAGCCAGTCTGTGTCTTTTGGTTGGAGCATTTAATCCATTTACATTTAAGGTAGTTATCGATATGTATGTTCGTATTCCCATTTTCTTAATTGTTTTGGGTTTGTTATTGTAGGTCTTTTCCTTCTCTTGTGTTTCTTGCCTAGAGAAGTTCCTTTAGCATTTGTTCTAACGCTGGTGTGGTGGTGCTGAATTCTCTTAGCTTTTGCTTGTCTGTAAATCTTTTAATTTCTCCGTCAAATCTGAATGAGATCTTTGCTAGGTAGAGTAATCTTGAATGTAGGTTTTCCCCTTTCATCACTTTAAATATGTCCTGCCACTCCCTTCTGGCTTGCAGAGTTTCTGTGGAAAGATCAGCTGTTAACCTTATGGGGATTCCCTTGTATGTTATTTGCTGTTTTTCCCTTGTTACTTTTTTTTTTTTTTTTGCAGTATGCGGGCCTCTCACTGTTGTGGCCTGTCCCGTTGCAGAGCACAGGCCCTGGACGCGCAGGCGCAGTGGCCATGGCTCACGGGCCTAGCCGCTCCATGGCATGTGGGATCTTCCCGGACCGGGGCACGAACCCATGTCCCCTGCATCGGCAGGCAGACTCTCAACCACTGTGCCACCAGGGAAGCCCTCCCTTGTTACTTTTAATATTTTTTCTCTGTATTTAATTTTTGATAGTTTGATTAATATGTGTCTTGGTGCGTTTATGCTTGGATTTATCCTGTATAGGACTCTGTGCTTTCTGGACTTGATTAACTATTTCCTTTCCCATATTAGGGAAGTTTTCAACTACAATCTCTTGAAATATTTTCTCCATCCCTTTCTTCTTCTCTTCTTCTTCTAGGACCCCTATATTTTGAATGTTGGTGTGTTTAGTGTTATCCCACAAATCTCTGAGACTGTCCTCAATTCTTTTCATCCTTTTTTCTTTATTCTGCTCTGCAGCAGTTTATTCCACTACTTTATCTTCCAGGTCACCTATCCGTTCTTCTGCCTCAGTTATTCTGCTATTGATTCCTTCTCGAGAATTTTTAATTTCATTTATTGTGTTGTTCATCATTGTTTGTTTGCTCTTTAGTTCTTCTAAGTCTTTGTTAAATGTTTCTTGTATTTTCTCCATTCTATTTCCAAGAGTTTGAGTCATTTGTACTATTGTTAGTCTGAATTCTTTTTCAGGTAGAATGCCTGTTTCCTCTTCATTTGTTTGGTCTGGTGGGTTTTTACCTTGCTCCTTAATCTGCTGTGTGTTTCTCTGTCTTCTCATTTTGCTTAACTTAACTGTGTTCGAGGTCTCCTTTTCATAGGCTGCAGGTTCATAGTTCCCGTTGTTTTTGGTGTCTGCCCCCAGTGGGTAAGGTTGGTTCAGTGGCTTGTGTAGGATTCATGGTGGAGGGGACTAGTGCCTGTGTTCTGCTGGTTGAGGCTGGATCTTGTCTTTCTGGTTGGCAGGACCGCCTCCGGTGGTGTGTTTTGGGGGTGTCTGTGACCTTATTATGATTTTAGGCATCCTCTCTGCTTATGGTTGGGGTCGTGTTCCTATCTTGCTAGTTGTTTGGCATAGGGTGTCCAGCACTGTAGCTTGCTGGTGATTGAGTGGAGCTGGGTCGTAGCGTTGAGATGGAGATCTCTGGGGGATCTTTCACTGTTTGATATTAGGTGGAGCCAGGAGTCTCTGGCGGACCAATGTCCTGGACTCAGCTCTCCCACCTCAGAGGCACAGGCCTGACACCCAGCCGGAGCACCAAGACCCTGTCAGCACACGGCTCGGAAATAAAGGGAGAAAGAAAGAAAGAAAGAAAGAAAGAAAAAAATAAATAAAGTTATTAAAATAAAAAATAATTATTAAAAATAAGAAATTTAAAAGTAATAAAAAAAAGAAAAAAAAAGAAAGAAGAGAGGAGCCAAACCAAAAAACAAATCCACCAATGATAAGAAGTGCTAAAAACTTTACTAAAAGCAAAAACAAAACCAAAAAAAAAAAACCGGACAGACAGAACCCTAGGACAAATGGTAAAAGCAAAGCTATACAGACAAAATCACACAAAGAAGCATACACATACACACTCACAAAAAAGAGAAAAAGGGATAAAAATATATATATATATATCATTGCTCCCAAAGTCCACCTCCTCAATTTGGGATGATTCATTGTCTATTCAGGTATTCCACAGATGCAGGGAACATCAAGTTGTTTGTGGAGATTTAATCTGCTGCTCCTGAGGCTGCTGGGAGAGATTTCCCTTTCTCTTCTTTGTTTGCACAGCTCCCGGGGTTCACCTTTGGATTTGGCCCCGCCTCTGCGTGTAGGTTACCTGAGGGCATCTGTTCTTCCCTCAGACAGGACAGGGTTAAAGGAGCAGCTGATTTGGGGGCTCTGGCTCACTCAGGCCGGGGAAGGGAGGGGTATGGATACGGGGCGAGCCTGCGGTGGCAGAGTTTGGCATGATGTTGCAACAGCCTGAGGCATGCCGTGTGTTCTCCCGGGGAACTTGTCCCTGGATTACGGGACCTTGGCAGTGGCGGGTTGCACAGGTTTGCGGGAGGGGAGGTGTGGATAGTGACCTGTGCTTCCACACAGGCTTCTTGGTGGCGGCAGCAGCAGCCTTAGCATCTCATGCCCGGCTCTGGGGTCCGCGCTGATAGCCGCGACTCGCGCCAGTCTCTGGAGCTCCTTTAAGCAGCGCTCTTAATCCCCTCTCCTCGCGCACCCTGAAACAGTGGTCTCTTGCCTCTTCGGCAGGTCCAGACCTTTTCTCGGACTCCCTCCCGGCTGGCTGTGGCGCACTAGCCCCCTTCAGACTGTGTTCACGCAGCCAACCCCCACCTTCCCCAGCGGGTGAGCAGAGAAGCCTCTCGGGCTGGTGAGTGCTGGTTGGCACTGATCCTCTGTGTGGGAATCTCTCCGCTTTGCCCTCCGTGCCTGTTGCTGTGCTCTCCTCCGTGACCCCGAAGCTTCCCCCCTCTGCCACCCGCAGTCTCCGCCCGCGAAGGGGCTTCTAGTGTGTGGAAACCTTTCCTCCTTCACAGCTCCCTCCCACTGGTGCAGGTCCCGTCCCTATTCTTTTGTCTCTGCTTATTCTTTTTCCTTTTGCCCTACCCAGGTACGTGGGGGAGTTTCTTGCATTTTGAGAAGTTTGAGGTCTTCTGCTAGCATTCAGTAGATGTTCTGTAGGAGCTGTTCCACGTGTAGATGTATTTCTGATGTATTTGTGGGGAGGAAGGTGATCTCCATGTCTTACTCTTCCGCCATCTTGAAGGTCTCCCTCACATGTTTCTTTTTGAATTATGGTTTTCTCTGGGTATATTCCCAGTAGTGGGATTGCTGGATCATATGGTAGTTCTATTTTTTTTTAATTAATTAATTAATTTATTTATTTATTATTTTTGGCTGTGTTGGGTCTTCGTTTCTGTGCAAGGGCTTTCTCTAGTTGGGGCAGGTGGGGGCCACTCTTCATCGTGGTGCGCGGGCCTCTCACTATCGCGGCTTCTCCTGTTGCGGAGCAGAGGCTCCAGACGCACAGGCTCAGTAGCTGTGGCTCACAGGCCCAGCTGCTCCGTGGCACGTGGGATCCTCCCAGACCAGGGCTCGAACCCGTGTTCCCTGCATTGGCAGGCAAATTCTCAACCACTGCGTCACCAGGGAAGCCCTATTTTTAGTTTTTTAAGAAACTTCCATACTGTTCTACATAGTGGCTCTACCAATTTACATTCCCACCAACAGTGTAGGAGGGTTCCCTTTTCACCACACCCTCTCCAGCATTTATCGTTAATAGATTTTTTGATGGTGGCCATTCTGACTGGTGTGAGATGATACCTCATTGTAGGTTTGATTTGCATTTCTCTAATGATTAGTGATGTTGAGCATCTTTTCATGTGCTTCTTGGCCATCTGTATGTCTTCTTTGGAGAAATGTCTATTTAGGTCTTCTGCTCTTTTTTGATTGGGTTGTTTCTTTTGTTTATTTTCTATAATTTGTTTTTGAAGGAATAAAATAGAAGGCTTAGGGCTAGAGCCTCATATATTTAAATATATTAATAGAGATAGTTTGTGACTTTATAAATACCTGGATGCATTTTCTTCTAGCTATATAGACTCTTTACAATACTGCTCTGTGGTGAGGAGTGATGCTGGGTGGTTACTTTTGGTCATGATACATTTTCATAGCATGCAACTACCATTACCTATTTAATAATGTTACCTATTTAATAATCCATTTAAAACTTGGGCTATAAATCAGAAGTGGCTGCCATGATAAAGGAAGATTTAATGGATGCAAATTTATTATTTTGTACCATCGTTTTTAACTATTTTTAGATCTTCTAAGTCTTTTGAAAATCTTGTGAAGTCAACTGGATCTTTTCCCCAGTTGGGCTCACACATACAAAGTGTTGCAGAAAATTCAGGGGATTTAGAGGACTCCCCTCTCCCCCACCCCTTTCCCCCAGCCCATTCAAGGATGACCCAATTTTAAACTCATGACTTTGGAGCTCAAATGTATAGTTAAAGTGGTCCAGTCATTCAGTCCTTCAACCATTCATTCACGAGCTAGACTCTAGGCATTGTGAGAGGCACTGATTTTTAACTCTCCTGACGGTAATAATCTTGTTCAAATTCAAGAGCGCATTTTCATCTTGAAATTAAAAGCATAACTCACATACTGCATGTTGATAACTTATGCTTTTTATGGATTTAGGACTAACTTGGTGTGTCCCAGGAGGATAAACAGCAACTACTGGGTTTCATCCATATTTCTCTTGCTTTAATACAGCTTTTCTTAATTTCCCTTTAGTTATCCATTTTCATTCTTATCTTTATAATTATAGTCACACCGTTATAGTCACATCATCTTTCCCCCTAAATCTTTATTTCTAACATTTCTTTGTGCTTCAATATAGCAATCATCTTCAGTGCTACACAGTGTTCTACTAAATAGATGTACGTCTCTAATGTTGGACATAAAGGTTATTTCCAATTTTACACTCTTTGGAGAATGTTGCAAATGACTGCTTTAAGTAGTTTTTTCAGTCTTGTCTTAGATTAGTTTCTTAGGATAGATTCTCAAGGATGAGAGCAATGGTTCATTCATTCATGACATTTTTATTAAGCACGTGTTATGTGCTAGGCAGGGTCAAAGGCTTGGCCTTTTCCATGACACTTGATTTGCTTTGACATTCTTTCCATTTGTGATAGAGAACTACTTAACCAGTTGAGTTGACTATTAATTGTCCAGCCTAATAGATCCTTGCTTCCTCATTACTCATGGTGAATGTTTAGAAGTACACTAAATGTTTAGAAGTATACTAAAGCATTGTAAGGAAGGCAGATCTGAAGAAATGGCAGTGTGTGGCTAAGTGAGATGTACATGCCTTTAGAACTATTTGCTGTTTGGATTATTTACACAATTCAACATTCTTTTGATGTGATGATAATTGAGAGATGAAGCTTTGACCAAAAGAGAGGTTTAGAACACTGTGCAGAGTTAAACATCTTAGGTTAAATAACCTAGGTTTATTTAAATCACTCAAAAATGTAAATTGAAATTTGGTTAAAGCAAAACCAAAACATACAGTTTTATTATATATCCAAACCTTTATTTTGTGAACATTTATTGGATGCCCCATATGTGCCAAGAAAACCAATGTGAATATGACATTGCATATTCCTAATAAGTGGGAAGAGACATATATGTAAGCAAATACTTGCTGCAGCCCATGGTGGGCACCATAAGAGTGTTAATGTGTCAGAGAGTTCAGAGGAACAGAAGTTTGTGTCCTTTTACCCAGATTTTTAATTACAGAAGACATTCTTCTCCTCCCGTCCCCTCCCCTCCCCTCTCCTCCCCTCCCCTCCTCTCTCCCCTCCTCTCCTCTCTTCCCCTCACCCTCTCCCTCTCCCTCTCCTGTTTTCTCTCTCTCTCTCTCTTTTTTTAATTAATTTTTATTGAAGTATAGTTGTCCTTCCTCCCTCCCTCCCTGCCTCCCTTCCTTCCTTGGTTTACTTTCACATCTTGGGAGAGGAAAATAAAACTTGTTACAGAGTACAGTAAGTATAAATGATGCACTTGGGATGAAAAACTCAACTCAGTTTCTGAAATACACATATAGTTTAATGAAGATTCAGAAAAAAGTAATTAAAAGATCTTTGCTCTTTTGATTACAGTATGACTGGCTGGTTGAAGAGAAGTCATTGGTTGATGGTTATTTGAAAAGCCACCAGTTTCTTTGTAAACATAATTTTTAATAATCATTGGCAGGGACAAAAGTAAAATAATATAACTGTGCATGCTGTAATTAGCCATAGAAAAAATATTCTAATATGATAATTTTTTTTCAGTCATCTAAGCTAAAGGAGAGCAAAAGAGGTAGTCTGCCCACTTTTCTAGAACACTATAGTGGAGCCTGACAGCCTGGGTTCAGTCATAACTGCTGGTTACTACTGGTAACCTCAGATCTCAACATCCATGCTTCTAGTTCCTCAGCGGTAAATTGGGGAATGATAGTACCCACTTCAGTGCTGCTCTATGCTCATCTTAGTCTACCTCAGAACAACATTTGCTGCTGTTGTCCTCTTTTTCCTTCTTAAGACACTCTTCTCTCCTAGCTCCTAAGACCCCCAAACTCTACTGTTTTTTTCTCCTACCTCCTACTCCTTTTCATTTGCCTTTCTTGGCCTTTTTTTTTTTTTTTCCTGCCTGGTTTCTAAATGTTGGATACCTCAGGGTCTTTCCCTTCTTTCTATTCATTCCTTTCCAAGGAGATCCCTTAGTCCCATGGCTTTAAATATCATCTACATGCTGATGAGTCCCTGTATGTCTCCAGTCCTGACCTATCCAGCTCTGAGGTACAGATTCATGTGTCTGATTGGCTCCTGGATATTGTTCCTTTAACATATTTCTAACTGGATCTCTGGATCTCCCCACCAAGGCCAGGAAACAAAGAAAACTTCCCTTTCCCAGTCATCTCCATCTTTGGTAAATGACCTTATATCTGTGACTCATCCTCGAACCTTTCCTTTCATTCACCCCATACATCCAAGCCAGCAGCAAATACTACCTCCAGAATATATTTTGAATCAGTCTATTTCTGTCTTCTCTGCTAGCCATCATCGTGTCTTGCCACTTCCACAGACTTCTAACTTGTCCCCTTCCTCTTGTCTGTTCTATACATAGCTGCCAGAGTGATTTTTTTTTTTTTTAAGTAAAATTCAAACCATGTCACTTCTCTGTTTAGATCCACTGGTGGCTTCCCATTGCGCTTAGAATAAAATCAAAGAAAGCTTCTTTCCAGAGCTTACACATCTGGGTTCAATTTCCATATCTAGAAAATAGGGATAATCATGACTTTAACTAGAATATGAACTCCTGGAAGGCACAGATTTTTATCTGCTTTGTTCATTGCTATTGTCCCAGTGCCCAGACAGTGTGTGCACATAATGGGCACCTAATAATTATTTGTTGAATGAGTAAACACATTCAGATTATATGGGCCTCCAGAAGCCTTTCTTTCTCCCTCTTTCAGAGCAACATATCATAGCTTTGTATTTTCTACTTTATACCGAAAGCCCAGTAAAGGCTTCTGGTGCAATCTCTCCCCCTGTCCCTCCTTTTTTTTTTTCTGGCCCGCAGCGGCGGCTTGCAGGATCTTAGTTCCCCAACCAGGGATTGAACCCTGGCCCTCCGCAGTGAAAGCTCAGAGTCCTAACGACTGGACCACCAGGGAATTCCCTCCCCACCCCTGTTTTATTTTTTAGATCTGAGGATACATTTGGGTCATTAGGAGAGGATAGATAAATAATAGAACAAGAAACAGAATAGAAATTGGAAGGAACCCTGGGTAGGTTACTGCAAAATAGTAGCAATAGCATTTTAAAAATAAGCATTTTACTATAGAAATCTTGGAATATGTACAGAAATAGTAGAATAGTATAATGAGTCCTCGTCTCTTCATAGCCCAGTTTCAACAGTTATCAACTCATGGCCGTTCTTTGAGCATCCAGGATTTAATCTGGAAATTTCCCATGGTAAAGAAATACCTGGTCTATAGAAATTTGTATTACAGATGTATCTTACCCTGGACGTTGTTGCTATTTTGTAAACCAACTGAGAACAGATTAGATATGATTTCAAGAACTTCAGGTTCTGAGATATCTTTTCTGATTTGCTTTTTGTAGATGCCTGAAATTTTACTATTAGTATAACTGTAAATTTGCAAATCGTGAATAAGCCTGAGAAGGGAAATACATGAAGCCCATTAACAGTTATTTATATTTTAGTGTAAACTGATTAATTAGGAGCACGCTTGACTGGTAAGTAACGAAGCACAAGCTTTGATAGAAGGCATAAGATCACAGGGACCTGGGGGCGGAAGGCCTTATAAGGACTACAAGTACTGGTCAAGAGGGTGCTGCTCGGCTATTTTCCATCTTTTCCTGGAGGTGGTTCTGGCCTCAAAGCCTATAGAAAGAGTTCTCCTTCCAGTCTGGTGGTGTTCCTGTCATCTGTCATCTGGGTTCCCTTCTGCTGGCCGCAAAGACCTTGTGTAAGTCTGCTGAGGAGGTGATTCCATTCCAGCTAATTCTGCTGCTTGTTTATTTTTAGGTGTCTTGCAATATATTCAGAACTCTCCCTCCTAGTGACAGCAATGAATTTGATCCAGAAGAAGATGAACCTACCCTTGAGGCGTCGTGGCCACACTTACAGGTACTTTGAACTACCATTTGTTATAAAAGAAAGATCCATTAACTCATTAGCTGATTAGCATGGGAATTCCTTGAAGGCCTTATTCACCAAGAAATCAAATTAGAGTACATTACTGGAAAGCTAGAGAATGCTTTTTATGTTTCTTACTGTTGATAATTAGGATGCCAAAAGAATAAAATAATAAGCATTATAATGCTTTAGGGTGGGCCCTCCTGGGTTGCATGCTCAGCCAGCAGTTTTTATTAGAGCTTCTATGTGATCCTTCCTGCTGGAGGCTCAAACAAGAACAGAACTATTTTCACATTAATATTAGTTAGATGTGATTAGATCACAGAGTACGTACCTCGTTTTCAGCAGTTAGGTACCCGGGGGACTTTGAATGCCTGTCTTCATGATAACCACGAATGTGTTTCTTTAGCCTGGAAGGGCAAAATCAAATTGCAATAGCTATTTCATAGTGTTGTAAGGAAGAGCAATAGCTGAGAAGAATCTTGTGCAAAGGCCAATTTTGCACTCTTGCACTGAGAAGGCCATCTTTTCCAATCATCCTCATGTGCCAGGACAGATTAGGACCACCCCTGCATCTCCTTTCCCAGCACCAGGCCCATTTGTACTGTATTTACTTCTCCATACCAGCCCCTTTCCATCCTCCTTTCCTGGCTGCCTTCTTTCAAGGCCAGCATTTCTCAAATGAGTAGAACAAGGAAATGTGAGTGCAATGAACCTCAAAGCCATTTTTCCATTCAGTTAGAATGTCCTCAGAGGCTGGGTGACAGCTAGTGAGGAGGGAAGGGAGGGTAGAGAAGGAATATGACCTTGTCCATTTTCACCCTAAGGCAGAAGTCACTGCATCTTTGTAGAAGTGTGCTCACGGTTACTAGTTGACTTTCTGAAGGGCAGGAAACTATGCAGCAGGGAGATAAGGCCTAGAGATATTCTAAGGGTTTATTTTTTTCCCCACTTCAGAATTATTGACATAAATTTGCAGCTTTCCCTGTCCTGCTTTGGCAGCTCAAGGTTGCTGCAGATATACATGTAATGCTCTTTCCCCTAGTTATGTGGAGAGCTTTCAGGGGCTGTGTTTTCTCAACTCTTACCTAGGTATGTTATACATATGTATTCCTGCTACCAATGCCAAAATACAGAGTAAATTAGTTAAAACATTGTAGTTGATTTACTATCTTAGATGCTTGATTTTTTTTATAAGGTGCCAGACATACTATCTGTAATCTAAGAAATTTGCAAAACTACTTGTGCTTTTCATGGTGTATTCCAGATTGTGACAAAAAGTCCAAAAAGAAAACAAAAAATGGAATTACTGTTTTGAATGGATGGACTTTTTGTCATGTCTTATTCTTGATGCTTGGCACCAGTTCACAGAAGTGCAGTATAGTCTGGAAGAAATTTAAAAAACAAAGCAAACAAAAAAGATACTTTTCTCAGAAAAGTCCTGCATCTTGTGGTTGAAAAGACGGAAGGATGTGTCTTCAAAGCTTCAACTTGTTGTCTTGTCTACATCTCGAAGAAGAGAGAGTAAACCATTCTTGCCATTTGCAGGAGCTTTTTGAATATTTTAAATCATGATCGCCATAGATATAAATTTCCCCTAAAGTATGATAAACTTTATCATACTCAATATTTAACTCAATATTTCAGTTAATCCTTCCTAAGCTTAATGACTCTATAAAATATGGGTCTAGGGTTTCCCTGGTGGCGCAGTGGTTGAGAGTCCGCCTGCTGATGCAGGGGACACGGGTTCGTGCCCTGGTCCGGGAAGATCCCACATGCTGCGGAGCGGCTGGGCCCGTGAGCCATGGCTGCTGAGCCTGCGTGTCCGGAGCCTGTGCTCCGCAATGGGAGAGGCCACAACAGTGAGAGGCCCGCGTACCACAAAAAAAAAAAAAAAAAAAAAAAAAGGGTCTAAATTAATTTCTAAAGCTATTAAGCAGAATTCTGCCACCAAAAATCTTGAGCTTGCACTGTGTCTTTACTACAGGAACATTAACCATTAGTTCATCTGCAACGCTTAAAACCAAAGCAACAGTGAGGAGTGATGATGAGACCTGTACCCTTAATGGATCTAAAGTCACAAACTGTATTCCAAAACAGGCTGGTTTCATCTGTGTTGACATCTTGTTTTAGCCTGTAGTCCTCTCTCCCCTTCTTTAGCTCAGGGGGAAACATGACATAGGCTGGATCAGGTAAAGAAGCCTGTAAGAGAAAAGAATGAATATATGTATATGTATAACAATCACTTTGCTGTACACCTGAAACTAACATAACATTATAGATCAACTATACTCCAATAAAATTAAAATTAATTAAAAAAAAAGAAATCTACTCTTAAAATTCACAAATCAACCTTCATTCATAGCAAAGGCCAAGTCAGAAGGCACTGTCTTTTGCTTTATGGAAGTATTTGTACTGGCTCCTGACTTGTCTCACGAATTCTGTGTTTTCTTTGTATATTCTGACTCCACAAATCAGTCACCTTTCCATTTTCACTAATAAGTGGTTTTAGTACTGGCAAGAGCCCTCGTTGAATGTTTAAGAAAACTTCTTTTCTGTTTGTGATAGGTCGTTCATGTCGTGGTGACCCATCACTAAATTCAACATTTTACTTTATGATTGATCCAAGAATCGATTTTTCCAGACCCAAACAGCACTTTCTTCAGCCTTTTCACTTTTTCTTAACTCCAGCATTAGCAGTGTGCTGCTGATTCTGGCCCACATTTTGCAAGGAAGCACGGTGTTTATTACCAAATCTCTGACAATAGTAAAGAACAACAAAATCACATTATGGTTGTTGGGTGGTTGGCTAGGCTCATTGCCTCACTAACTGTCTGCTCCTGCACACTCTGATTTTAATTGCGGCTTGTATAGAATTACTCATTACAACAAATCATGGATCTTTGAGGATATTTAAAAATAAGAAAAAGTATTAAATCTACAAATTTTTAGTTCACGTATGTCAAAAGGTCTACTGTATGTGTGTCATTTGGTCTTTTCTATTATCTGCGTTGGTATCTTTTAAACTGGTATCCCATGGTTACCATGGTTATTTTTTGCGTATTTTTTGAAATTGGGTCTATTTTTCTAGTAGAATACGATTTTGTAGGACTTCCATTTACAATTAAAGGATTGTTTTTAATGCTTTACGCTGGAGACTGAAAAACCAGAATACTAAAGTCTTTTTACTCATGTTCCTTGAAGAATTCACTTATGTCACCTTGAAAAGTAATTTATCCTCCTCAGTCCCTAGTCTTTCCCTTTAGAAACTCAAGGGAGATTTTTGATTCTGAGGTAAAATCTGTCTCTTAAAGTAGAGAACACTTATGCATATTAATTAATATGTCTGAAGTGTTTCCATCAAATTTTTAAAACCATAACTGCTTTCAAGGGACCAGAGGAGAGAGGACATTTTGCCAATCCCACTGGAAAGCCCTGCTTGCCCACAAGTCAGGCCTGGAAGATGAGAATCTCTCCACTTTGTGGGAATCAAAAGAGAGATGAAACCCCTTTTTATGGGTTATTTGAACAAGGCTGATGTTCTGTTTGTAAAACCAAGAGTTGAAAGATTAGTGTATTGGAAAAAGAACATTTCTTCTAGGGGGTGTTTGAACTCAGGCATTATTATGACTAGAAGTACAACTTGGCAATGTTCAGATCACTGGGAAAGAAGTTTCTTCTGAATTCAGAGTTCCAGAGAGAAAAATACAGTTTTATAAAGAAGTAAAATCCTAATGTGAATACCTAATATTAAGTGTTAGAGTCTGAAGTCACAAGGTCACTATGTGACACATTTAGGTTAGTGTTATCTGTAAACCCTTAGGGGGGGCCTGAGACCTAATTGTCAGTGGCCTGCAAGGTCAAAAGTAGTTTTATAATAATACTGTATTATTTGCCCCTTTCACTGTGTTGACATTTGCATTAATATTTGTAAAAGCAGTGGTGGTTGAAATTGCTGTTGTGTCAGCACAAATAAGGCAGTTGTGCCCAACTGGTCTAGTAGTCATATTCTTCACTGCCATGCACTTACAATTAAAAAAAAAAGCCAATTTCAATCAAGAATGTCCTTGAAGAAGCAGCAAAAAATATTAATTTTATTAAATCTTGACCTTTGAGTACACATTAAAGATAATATTCTTCATGATGAAATGGGAAGTATGCATAAAGCACATCTGCTGCATACTGAATAGTTGTCTTGTGCTAAAACATTTGTGTGATTGAGCTGCAAGCTAAACTAGCTGTTTTTTCATGAAGTGTCATTTTTACTTGAAATAATACCTGACAAACTATGGTTGTTCTGACTTGGGTATTTGGTGGATGTTTTCTCTAAAACAAACAAACAGTTGTTTTACTACTGATAAAATTAAAGCATTGAAGAAAAATTTAGAATTAGAATTTTGGAAAACCTTATCTTTCCTTTATCTGTTACCTTGAGCTTTACAGCTCCCCAAAGCTTAAAGCCTTTTTTAAAAATAAAGTTGGAGATATTAAGGAATGTGACTTTTATTGATACTATGTAATGAAATGTGTCAACATTTGAAAAATCTCCATAACTCAGTGAACCAATATTTTCCAGTTGGCCAATGAATGATGTTAGGCAGTCATGCATGGGTAAAGATCATCCAAAGTGCAAGATAAATGATTGGAATTTAGTTTAATGGTATGAAAAATTCATTGATACAGTTTCAGATTCTACAACTGCAACTTTTCTTCAAGAAATGACTGTCAAGTTCTGGTGTAGTATCAAAGAAAAGTATCCACAATTATGTGAAAAAACTAAGAACATACTCTCCCTTTTTCATACTAGTAGATTTGTGAGAAGCTTGATTTTCTTTATATACTTTAACCAAAACAGTATATTACGACAGCTTGAACATGGAGACAGATAAGATTCTGTCTTTTCATATGCTGTTAAAGAGATTTACAAAAATAAAAAAACAGTGCTTCTCTTCCTAGTAACTTTTTTGGAAAATAAATTTGTTTTTCACAAAAATATGTTAGTTATGTTAATATGTGATATATTTTATTGTTCTAAAATAATAAAAATATTAAATTTTCTCAATTTTTATTTCTACTTTCATATATATATCTCATGTAAACAGAAAGCTTTTTTGAGTCTTCAGTAATTTTTCAGTGTAAAGGAGTGAGACTAAAAAGTTTGAGAATACTGTTTTAGGCAATAATGACAGTAAGGACAGTGGTGATATGTGTTAATCACTGTGCAGAGAGCAATATATTTATAAAAAATCACATTTAATCTCAGGGATTATCATCCCCATTATACAGTTGAAGCAACAGACTTTTAGAGAAATTAACTTGCCTAGGGTCACACAGTTAGTAAGGGGTAGAGCTAGGCTTTCAACCCAGTGTCTACCTGTCTCTTGAAAGTCCTGGTTTTGATATACTGTTGTATACTACACCAGGATTTAATGTATACTTTAACATAGATTTATTTTGCAAAGAGCGTAAACAGTGATCCCCCACGGTTTATCAAAATGGTTATTTGAGGTTGACTCTGCAGATGAGAGTATTCTTACTCTTTGCAGATGAGAATATCCTGATACACCATCATATATTGCTTAGAGGAGTGTAAATTGCCGTAAACTCTCTAAAAGGAAATTGGTAATGAATGTTGAAAATCCTGACATGTTTGGATATCTTTTGATCTAACAATTCTACTTTTAGAAATATTTCCTCATGAAATAATTGAACACGTGCACACTGATGCATGTTATATAATGTACATTCTGGCATAATTTAATAGAGAAGTAATTTAAAAACTACTTAAGTGTCTAAGCATAGGATATTGGTTAAATTAATTATGAGTATTGGAATTATTCATTATAAATGTATAATAGACTGCTTGTAGCTTGAGAATGATGGCTTAGATATTGTTGGCATAAATTGTCCACAGTATATTGTTTAGATGGTAAAAGTAGTTTTAAAGCTATATTATTTATATATATATATTTATTTATAGTACTTTGGTATATTTTAGAAGTATAGAGAAAAATTGGGAGTTTTATACATTAAAGTGTTAACAGTGGTTAACTCTTAATGGTGAGATTATGGGAGATTTTTATTTGCTCTCTTTGGCTGTGTTTCCAGATTTTAAATTTAAAAAGTCAAAAATCATAACAGCAGCTGTGAGCTACAAGAAAGGCTGGCACTGCTAGTTGAATGATATTAAAACCTACTAAACCCCTTGTCAATTTTAGTATTAGAGCTTTTTAAAGTTTTTGATACTATTCTCAGTGAATTATATTTTGAAATTAACAATAACCTATTTGTTGCAGCTTGTATATGAGTTTTTCATACGATTTTTGGAAAGCCAAGAATTCCAACCCAGCATTGCCAAAAAATACATAGATCAGAAATTTGTATTACAGGTAAGCACATTATTGTGGTTGCATGTATTTGTTTTTCAGTTGATAACACTTTATCTCATTTTCTCTTGATGTTTGTTACAAAATCTTACAGTGACAGTTATATCACCCTGTAAACAAATATATACACATAAGTTAGTTTTCATTATTGCCCATTAAAAGTAATAGATACCTCTTTAATTTATTGTGCTGGAAATTAATTACATTTTAAACAACAAGGAATGCTAATGCCTAAATCCCTGCAGTTTTCTTTCTTAAAGTTTAATTATAAAGGAATTTCATTTGTGTAACCCTAGTTTGTGTGAATCTTTATGTAAGCTTGAAAACTTTTATTTGCTTAAGGATTTTAAACTATTTCATACATCTGTTAAAACTGAGTAGGCATGGTCTAGAGCATTGGTAAGCTTTAATAAATAATCAAAGTCAGGGTACTGGTGAGCTTTCACAACTAGGAAGTAGCACAGTTTAACACCTTAAGATTCCCTTGAAGAGATTAACTCTCATCTATCTGTTTGGAACTTTTCAGGATACCTACGTACTTTTCTTGATTTGTCATTTTACATTTTATAACTGTAAATCATATATTTTTACCCCGGAATTGGGTACTTTCATGGCCCTGAATATTTAAGTAGTATCTCCTTGCTCTTGTTAACATTCATCTATAAAAATGCATACTTGAGGGCTTCCCTGGTGGCACAGTGGTTGAGAGTCCGCCTGCCGATGCAGGGGACGCGGATTCGTGCCCTGAGCCGGGAAGATCCCACATGCCACGGAGCGGCTGGGCCCGTGAGCCATGGCCGCTGAGCCTGCGCGTCCGGAGCCTGTGCTCCGCAACGGGAGAGGCCACAACAGTGAGAGACCCGCGTACTGAAAGAAAAAAAAAAAAAAAAAAAAAAAAAAGAAAATGCCTACTTGAGCCAACTGATGTATGGATTGTTGTAACTCCTTTCTAAGTGATTAATGAGATGCCTTATGTGGAAAAGAATAAATATCTCCTAGTGAGCCAATCTGCAGAACTTCAAATTTAAAGCATTACTTTGGAGAAAATTGATCTCCTATGCCTTACTTGGATAAAGGTTGATAACCTCAGTGATGACCTCATTCCTTAAATTAATACATTTAGAATTCTGGACATACTAGGTTGAGAAGCCTTGGAAAAGTGAGATTTGATATATAGCTAGAGAGGTAGTAGATAAATAGGTAGATTCATGGATCACTGGGAAATTGATCCAGATCCAGATTGATCCAGACCCTTATCCCAAGTAGGTAAAATGCATTTCAGGCAAAACAAAAGCAAGACATAACAGGTCTGTGTTTGTATTGGAAAGTCCTTGCATTTCTGTAGCACTGTATAGTTGTCAGAGCACCTTTACATGCATTATTTAATTTGATTTATACAGCGATCTAGAGGAGACATGGCTAAGTTTTGTGCCCATTTTATAGATGAATAAATCTGAGGTCTAGAAAAGTTATCCAGGTTTCCCCAGCACATTTTCTATTCTGGTTTTCTGTCCATTAAACCATGTTGCCTCCTTGTGATTCCCTTTGCCATAACTTGGAATGACTCCAACGCAGGAGTAGCCCCCGTCTCTCAACACTGACGAAAAACAAGGTTCTCTTACATTTATGGTAAATTAAAGTGCCGGAGAGGATCAGATAATGATTCAACAGTAGATACTGTGTTTAGTTGACATGGAAACAGTAAATCCTGCAAAGGGCCCAGTCAGTGTGCTCTCCGTGGTTGATGGGTACTGATAAAGCTCCTAAAATTAAAACAACAGAGAAACCCAGACTTGGAAGGGACATTTTGGGTTGTCTCTTCTAGTTCTTTACGCTGTGAATCAGTTTTCTTTGAGACCCTGATGAGGGGTGACCTCTCCTTGCCCTTTTTCAGTGAGGAAGGGCCACATACTCAGGTAGATTGTTCCATTTTTGTCAGAAAGTTATTTTTTATGTTGAATCTCCCTATACCTGATAGCTTTTGGCCTTATTTCTTCAGAAGAGTCCCTTAGTATATCACTAGCCCAGGCATAACCTTTCAGGTCTTAGAACACAGCTTTTGTATTTACCTCTTGCCTCTTTTTCTCTAAAACAGCAGTTACAACCCAAATGCCTATAGGCTCCTTTATAATAGTCTGGTGGCCAGATGTCAGACAATAGGAGGCAGACCAGCTCCTACTGAAGGGAGCTTTGACTATACCTCTTTCTTCAGTATTGCCAGACTTTTTTTTTTTTTTCCAAGAGAAATTTTTTTCTCCCAAATTCAGTTTTTTTTGTGAAATTTTCTGATAGTTTCAAAATCCTGTTCAGAATGAATTAAAGCCATCTGCCTTCTGGATCTAGCCTACCAGCTGTCAGTGTGTGTTCTCTGCTCTAGACTGAGCCCTTCGTTCTGTCAACCCTGTCTCATTTGTCAGTTTTTGGTCTTCAACATGTGTCCATTTGTCTTCAAGGATGACATCTATGTCTGAACACAGTGCCCTGAGCCTGGTCAATCCAATGCAGCTTAGAGTTGGGGGTCTCCATTCGCTTGTCTGGATGCTAGGGTTCTTAAAGGGGAAGTCTCATTAGCTCTTCTTGCTGTTCCATGACACTGCTAACTTAGGTTAATAAGCTTGTGATCTTAACTGACTTCTAATTTAGTTTTACACATGTTGTCATAAACCCGTTTTCGTTTTCCTTGTTCATTTTACAGTTTGCTTTTTTATCTAGGTGTAGGATCTGACATGTATTCCTATGGAATATCTTATCTCCCCAACCTTCTGACGTCTTTCTGGATCTTGCTTCTGTCATCCACCTTATTCACTGTGCCTTCCAATCACATCTGTGATTACTAGCGATTGGTCTCATGGAAGCCATTGATTAAAATTGTTAAACTAACCAGGACTCAGGATAGAGGCCTGTGGCATGCCTTTAGCAACTTCCCTTTATTTTAGGACAGATTCACTAATAACAGTGTTTGGATTCCCTCCTTGAGCCGGTTAGAAATTTACCCTAGGATGGGGGCTTCCCTGGTGGCACAGTGGTTAAGAATCCGCCTGCCAATGCAGGGGACACAGGTTCGAGCCCTGGTCCAGGAGGATCTCACATGCTACGGAGCAACTAAGCCCATGCACCACAACTACTGAGCCTGCACTCTGGAGCCCACAAGCCACAACTGCTGAACCCATGTGCCACAACTACTGAAGCCTGCACACCTAGAGCCCGTGCTCCGCAACAAGAGAAGCCACCACAATGAGAAGCCCGTGCAGCACAATGAAGAGTAGCCCCCCCACCCCCGCTCACAGCAACTAGAGAAAGCCTATGCGCAGCAACGAAGACCCAATGCAGCCAAAAATTAAATAAATTTATTTTTTTAAAGTATCTTTAAAAAAAAGAAAAAGAAATTGACCCTAGGATGTCCTCATCCTCGCATTTAAAATTTTTGTTTATAAGGAGAGTGTAGAGACTTCATCAGATGTGATGGTAGAAGCCAGGACTTCATGTTTACAGCATTCCCCTCCTCCATGGGCCTTGGAACTTTATCATAAAAGGAATGCCAGAATTCCCTGGCTCTCCAGTGGTTAGGACTCTGCACTCTCACTGCCAAGGGCCTTGGTTCGATCCCTGGTCAGGGAACTAAGATCCCTCAAGCTGCGGGCATGGCGAAAAAGAATAATAATAATAAATAAAAAGAAATAAAAAGGGACGCCATTCGTCTGCCACGGGGCATTAGTGAACTTCTGGGGGCTACTATTGGTTTCCTGGTAATGTTGCCCTAAGTACTTGAAAATCATGGCATTGATCATCTGTCCCCAAGTTTTGTGAGAGACAAGTAATAAAGTATAAATAGTGAAGCTCATCTACTTATGCTTTATGTTTTCAGTCCCTGCCTCATTTTTTCAATTTTTTTGCCTTCTTTATCTTCCCTTTGCTGGATCTGTTGATGAACTTAGCCTTTAGACCAGGGCTCACCTCAGTGCCTGCATCAGTTACGAAAGGGTCAGTCAGGGTATTGGTGGAATTAACCTCACCACTGAGTGGTACTTGAATGTAATCATGTGACTAACCAGTGCACTATATTTTCATGTTGGGGATAAGCTCTGGTTGCCTATCAGCTGCCATCTTCCAAATTACCCTGTTCATTCATGTTCTTAACCTGTAAAGTTGGCCTCCTATTCCTTTTCCTTCCCTAAGTTTGCCCCAACACCTTCTAGGAGTGGGGACTCAATCCCCTGCCTGCTTCTCCTAAGCTTCCTTCTTCAAGAGCTTTGGTCCTGACTTGAGACCTGATGGCAATGGGTGAGCCTTTTGGAGGTTGAGCATCATTGCTGAGATTCTATCCTGTTATCCCCCATCCCACCCTACCGTCCTTTTCCTCTGAACACCATGCCTTAACTGTCCTTGAGCTGGCAGGTCCTTCGTATGTCTGTACCGTCTAGTCAGCTCATTCATTTTGCACACCCTCAGTTTTCCCTCTTTTTTCTCTACCGCAGGGACTCCCAGGGTGCTACCTGGTCCTAGCCTGGTTTTCTTGTGCCATGGGAACCCTCATACTTTTCCCTTTTGCAAATCAGGAAGACATTCACCTTATTCCTTTTCTTTAAGCAGATTTCTTATTCTCTGTGGATTCTCAAAGATCTCAAAAAGAGTTTTCAACTCAGAACTCTTTTATTTAGTAAGACATAATTTATTCTAGCCACAAGATTTACACTTACTTCCTGTAGCAGCTAGCTGTATTCTTTAGAGTCTGTTCTGACTCTGATTCCTGCATCCCCAAAAGCAAAATAAGAATTGGGCTATTTTGGGCTTCCCTGGTGGCCCAGTGGTTGAGAGTCCGCCTGCCGATGCAGGGGACGCGGGTTCATGCCCCGGTCCAGGAAGATCCCACGTGCCGCGAGCGGCTGGGCCCGTGAGCCATGGCCACTGAGCCTGCGCGTCTGGAGCCCGTGCTCCGCGATGGGAGAGGCCACAACAGTGAGAGGCCTGCGTACCGCAAAAAAAAAAAAAAAAAAAAAAAAAAAAAAAGGATTGGGCTATTTTAACAGGATGTAGTGAAGAGAAACTTAGAAGGCTCTGGATGGGAATCCTTACTCCCCTATGTACTCTAAGTATATTTTAGGAGCTAAGAATATGAGCTGTGCGATAAGAAGAAACTGCATTCAAACCCTGGCTTTTCTGCTTACTTGCAATGTGACTTTCGGCAAGTTAATACACTTGCTACCAAGCACGAGTTTCCTCATTCATGACATGGGGATAACAGAATAAGTGAGATACTGTTCAGTAACATAAGATATACCCCCAAACTGACAACTGTTAAATCTTCTTAATTGAATTGGCACTATGGATACAAACACAGGCTGCCTACCTTCAGTCTTAAACAGGTCCTGAAAACTTGGGCAGATAATTGACTATTCTGAGCCTCAGTGTTTTCTTCTGTAAAATGACAATAACAGTCGTCTTTCTTACAAGTTACAAAAAAATAGGCTGTTATGATGATAAAATGACTTGTATAAATGTCTGCTGGTAGCATATATGGGGCCTAATAGTTGCTTATTAAATATCAATTCCTCTTTTCACATCCTCATATTATATTACCTGTCCACATTGGTAGGATGTCTTATTTTTCTTGATTCCAATATTAGTTTTAAAACCTCCACCTTTTGAAACAAAATTTTAAAATTTATGTGAAACTTACAATAAAAATTTTGCAAAGAAGTCTTGAATAAATGCAGAAATGTAACGTAATCCTAGGTGGGAAGACTTGCCATCATAAAAATGCCCATAGGCTCTCCAAATTAATCTGTACATTTAGTGTAATTCTAATTAAAATTTCAGTATTTTTTCTATTTGAAAATTTCAGAGTTCATGAAATAAAAAGTTTTTGAAAAAGAAAACTAGTGATACTTTATTAGACATTAAAACATACTGTAAAGGTACATTAATTAAAACAGCATGGTATGGGTACAGGAGACTGGAACATAGTAGAGGCTTGGGTGGAAAAGACCCTTTTTAGTATGCTATAAAACTCATAAAAAATATATGAATAAATAGATACGATAGATACCTACCTACATACATATATATTAAATTGGTATAATGCTCTGAAGAGGAGATCTGATAGAATTCTATTGACTCAGACTGTGACTGAGCAATTCCATGAGAAGTAGATGTGTACACGAAGCAATATGTACAAGGATATTGAATGTATCATTGTTAATGATTATTAGAAAATTGGAAACAATTTAAAAGTTCTTCAGTAGGGGTTGGTTGAATAAACTGTGGACATTCATATGATGAAATATTCATCAGTCTATAAAAAGAATGAGATAGAGCTACACATGATCTGTTTTTAAGTGAAACATGCACATTATGGAGCAGTATGATATTTTGAACCTGAGTCTGTTATTTTAGGGAAAAGGAATGTTTGTCTCTGCACTAAAAATTTTGGAAGAAGATACACCACGTTTTTATTAATTGTCTGGTGGGGTGTAAGATTATGTGTGATGATCTTTACTTTCTATTTTTTGCATTTAAAAAATAGTGAACATGTATGTTATAATCAATAAGAATAGTCAAAATATTTCAATTACAGCTACATTCTCATTTTGTTGCCTTGCATTTTTTGTAAAACTCAGCTGATTCTGTTCATTAATCTTCCTAAGACTATTTTTAATAAGACTATGCCATTCTTTTATACTTAACTTTTTTTTTTGTATTTCCTTCCTTTTATCATTTGTGCATGTCCTTTTAAAGTCTGAAGCTCCATGGCAAGCTTCCTGTGTTGCCTCAAGGGCCTCTTTCAATACCTCTCGTTTTAATTCCTCAGCAGGAAGCAATATAGATTAGTTGTTAAGTGTATAGACTGGTTTGGATTCAGACTCTACCATTTTTTAGTGCATGACCTTGGGCAAGTTATATAACTGCTGTATGCCTCAGTTTCCTCATCTGGAAAGTAGATGCAAAATATCCATTATATGATAGTAATTATGTTGTAAGGTTCTTGTGCAGATTTAATAAGTGTATACATATGTAAGCACTGGGCTCCCCTGGTGGCGCAGTGGTTGAGAGTCCGCCTGCTGATGCAGGGGACACGGGTTCGTGCCCCGGTCCGGGAAGATCCCACATGCCGCGGAGCGGCTGGGCCCGTGAGCCATGACCGCTGAGCCTGCGCGTCCGGAGCCTGTGCTCCGCAATGGGAGAGGCCACAACAGTGAGAGGCCCGCATACCGCAAAAAAAAAAAAAAAAAAAAAAAAAAAAACCATATGTAAGCACTAAGAACAATTCCTGATAATAGTAACTGTTCAGTAAATGTTACACTGCTGCTGTCACTACTATTTTTATTAGGATCAGTTCTTGTGTTTAAAACTTTTTTTACCATTATTTTCTAGAACAGCCTCAATGCAGGAAGTTACGTGATGTTAGTCTGTCATGTCTTACCTAGCATGTTATCAATTTTTTGAAATCTAACTTTTATCATTCTAAAAAATCAAAAAACCCTTTGGACTCTGCTTATATGGTCCTTCGTGGGCTGTTGGGATTTTTAAAGATGTTAAATATGGTCTCCTGTCCTTGAATTCTCATCAGTTCCACTTCACCAACTGATTTCTTCCAATCAGTGTTAGAAGTAAATGTTTAATTAGTGCCAGGAGCATGTACTTTTTAGTGTGTAAGAACCAGGGAAAGCGCATTCAAATCTTTACAGAGGCCAGACAAGTGATACATAATGAAGTAGTCTGGGTGTAACAGAAAGGAGTTGATGGAAACAGTGGTGACCTAGAGAGCTCGGACCCTGCTACCAATCTGTTTCTGTTAACTGTTGGCTGATTGCTAAGTGGGCCAAGTGTTGCTAGATTCTTCTGATTTTTTAAGAGAACCTGGAAATCTAGATTTTTGTATGGGCCAGTCAAAATCGTCAGTGACTTGTACCTTTGAAGGGTTTGCTCTTTTTTATTTCAGAATGGACTAGTTTATTTAAATTTCGTAGTAATTTTTGTTAAATCTAGATTTACATAACCTTTAGCATTTCTTATGTGCTTAAGTCTTTACATAAGGAAGCTGTCAGAGACTTATCAAAGATAGTCGATTGATTAAATAGTGCCCTTGTGTCCATGGTAATGTTGTTGATTTTAGACTTAGGTAACTTAGCTATAAGTGTGTTGGCTTGCGTAGGCTTTGGAAACAGCCTTGTCTATTCCCAGTAAAGATAATTTTCATCTGCCTTAGGGTGGTTGGGAAAATGGTTTCTTTATGACACTTCCCTCCCCCAAGACCAAAAATGAATTGCCAAACCTTGAATTATGTCACTGGGTGAATTGTCGTGGTAAGAGTTTAGTAGCATATCTCTAAAGACTGCTTTCAACCACTCTGCAAGTCTGAAAAGTAGTCAGTGGTTGCTAAGAGATGTACTATTCAAGTATCTCCATAAACATATGTACTGCTGGAGATGGCTCGTTAGTAATTTGTACTTCACATTTGTGGTTATATTTAGTTGAAAGGTACTGTAATTATCATGCAAATTATGCAAATCATCCAGCCTGTCCTTAAAAGTGACCTTTTGTTATTGTGTTTTAAAAGCTGAAGACAAATTGGACATGATACAAAACCAACCCATGAAAAAATGTTAGGTTCTTAACTGAAATAAAATTCACGAGGCCTTGAATCTCAGCTCTAATACAAAGAACTATTTTCCAAACAAGTTCCTTGAATATGTCAAAATGCTTACATTTCTCTCTCAGAGTCTATAGCAAATAAAACTTTAGAGAGTTTATTTCTACCAGGAATTTTATCAGATACACATTACCAGTTAACAATAAATTGCCCCATCCCATCCTGTCCAACCTATAACTCAAAAACCTTAAAAAAGGGCTGTACTGCTCTGACTTCTGCATCCAGAGCCAGCTTGGTAGGCAAGCAACTCGTGGAGGGCGGCGGGCCCTGTGCTTAGAAGGATGTTGTTCATGGTTTAATGCTTTGCTGTTGCTGTCTTGAAATTCTTAGTACTTTTTGAACAAGGAGCAGTACGTTTTTGTTTTGCGCTGGGCCCACAAATTATGTAGCTAGTCCCTGCCTGTATCCCACTAAGTGCATCATTATGTACCATAACAACTGTTTCTTGAAATGCTGACCGAATTAAAATTTTAAATCACAGGGTTTTCTTGAATCAGTTGGAATAAATGCTTGAGGGAGAATAGAATGGACTTCTCTACTTTGTAGGAAAAATGCTGAAATTAGGAGAGAAATAAAAGCCTGTGACTTGGCAGAGTTGTTCATGTTTGTATGACTGACACCTTTGAAATTTTTATACCGAGTTATAGGGGTCCTGAAGTCAGAATTGCTAGAAGCTTATAATGTGCAACCTTTTGATTCCTTGTCCATGCTGTGCTTGCTCAGTGGTTGCCCACAGGTCAGTTCATTTCATACGTTGGTCCTCTTGAGTTGTTATGATTCATGGGAGTCAGGCTGCCGCTGGCTCTTCTTTCTTGGTTCTGGGCTATTTTCTCCAGGTGCTTTATTACTTGATCGAGGTGAAGGTATTAGGAAGATATTTTTTTTTCACCTAGCGGAGTAGCTTAAGTGAAAAACAAAGCAAGACATGTAGAGATCTGATTTTAGTTTGGTTTGAAACATTGAGAATACTAATTTCATTGATTATTTACTCTTTCTTTACGTGAAATAGCTCTGGGCAGTTGCTTCTTTATGTAGAAGAGGGTAATGGGCTTTTTGTTTCAAGTCTTTTGCTCATATGGTTTATAAAGAAAAATAGCCAGCCCTGCCTGGGGCTTCCTTCCCCAACCCAGAGTCTCATTCCCTATAGGTAACCACATTCAAGTCTTCTAGCCGTTTCCTCATATGTATCTCCGTACTTCTAAATAGCACTCTTACTGCCGTTTGTTGATTTTTTTCATCTGTTCCTACTATAAGCCATTACATGTCTCCCTCTGTATCTCCCTCCTTTATGTCTTTCCAATGCAGTTATGTCACAAATTTTAATTCAATCAAATTGTAGTGTTTGCATTAGTATGACTGTGTATATGTTGTTCAGAGCCAAGGCACACATTATGCTATAATTACATTTCTTTTCTTGTAAGGCTTTTTTTTTTTTAACCCCTAGAATTAATAGTTGCCTTATTTTTCACTTGCTTGCTTTCTTATGTAGTCGTCATTAGTTCATCCCTTAGTTCTCTGAGAGCACCATACAACTCTTCCCAGTCTGGCCCACACTGATAACTAGTCTTTTTTTTCTTTCTCTTGGAAGCCTTTTTTCTGGAGCTCCAGTCATCCTGGTCTGGTTGGCACTGGTTGCTTTCTCTAGGCTGTATCTGCAGTGGCCATCCAGGGACTTACCTTTTCTGGACTATGTCTTTATTTCCTTGGTTTCCTCTCTTTCGTTTTGGTGGGAACATACTCTAAATGCTTCCTAAGAAAGCATGAATGGGATGTAAATTTTTTGAGCGCTGCTTCTCTGAAAATGGCTTTATTCTACCCACGTACTTGACTGATGTTTTGGCTAGGTTTGGATTTCTAGGTTGGAGCCCATCCTCCCTCTGCAGTTTTAAGGAATTGCTCTATTGTCTTCTAGCTTTCAGTGTTGGTGTTGAGAAGGCCTGTGCCAGCTGAATTCCTTATCCTTTATAGTGACCTGTTTTCTCTGTAAGCTTTTGTGATCTACTCTTTGTCCACAATGCCCGGAAACTTCAAAGTGTTGTGCTTTGTTGTGAGTCTTTGTTCATTTATTGTGCAGAGGACATAATGGCCCTCATCTGTATTGAAACTCATGTACTCATGTCCTTTTTTCCTGGAAAATTACATTGAATTATTTCTCAGATAATTTCCTTCTCTTTATTTTCTCTGTTTTTCTGTCTCTGTACCCATTTAAAATGTCTGTTAGTCATGTGTTGGACCTTTTGGATTGATCCTTTAGTTTTCTTATCTTCTTTCTTCTGTTACAATCTTCATCGTTTGGTTATACTTTCAGCATAGATTTGCTCATTTTAATGCGCCAGTCCTTCTGAAACTTTTATTTCTGTTACATCTTGAATTTCCAAAAGCTATTTTATTTTCTGAATATTCATCTGTAATAGCATTCTGATTTTGTTTCAAGTATCTAGTAGATTTGTTTATTTCTGGGGATGTTATAGGTTCTTTTTTTGCAGTTTTTTTCTGCTCCTTGCAGTATGGCTATTTCCTCTGAGTTCTTTATGATGGTTTGTTTTGGTCTCTATCTTTTATGTTAGAGTGTTTGGTGATCTTTGACAATATTCATAGTTATACGTTAGTCCAAAAAAAGCCTCCTAGAGGGCTTCCCTGGTGGCGCAGTGGTTGAGAGTCCGCCTGCCGATGCAGGGGACACAGATTCGTGCTCCGATCCGGGAAGATCCCACGTGCCGCAGAGCGGCTGGGCCCGTGAGCCATGGCTGCTGAGCCTGAGCGTCCGGAGCCTGTGCTCTGCAACGGGAGAGGCCACAACAGTGAGAGGCCTGCGTACCGCAAAAAAAAAAAAAAAAAAAAAGCCTCCTAGAACCTGTGTGTGTGAGTGTGAGTGTGTGTGAGTGTGAGTATGTGTGTGTGTATGTGTGTGTGTGTACGCGTAAGTGGGAGACACTTGGCACATTAGCCAGAGGCCTTGCCATTTCATTGAGAAACCTTCAAATATTAGTATATCTGCAGGTGTTTTCCTCTTGAGGCTGTCAATTTCCCCAAAAAGGGACCGTCTAATCTCCTGCCTCAGTCAGAACTGAGAGCTTAGTCAGGGAAGGGCCTGGCAAAGGTCATGTTCTTCAGCATGCAGAATTTTATTAAATCCCATTATTTTCAATAACTGTTTTACTTTAGCTATATCTGATGTCCCCAAGACTAGAGACTTACTCATTTATTCCCTCCAGACCTTGAGTTTAAGTCCTCAGCACACTGCATGGGACAGAGGATCCGGGAGGTCTTGTTACTCTTTCTCCAAGCTTTCAATCAGTTCTGCTGTTTCAGCTCCTCACACCCTTGACATCAAATATATCTGGTGCCTTCAATTCTTATGCCTTTTAAGGGTTCCCTGGTGTGAATTGGCTTGCTTCTTGTTGGCGTCCCTCCCTGCTGGCAGAATGGAAAGACATTTAGCAGAGTGGAGAAAGAGGAAACCTAAGATAGTTACCCCTTGCCATCTACTTTCCATCTCTGAGAGACGTGCGAATTTGTCTAATCTGCTCTCCAATCCTTTCTGCCCCATGGATTTCTTCCATTTTTATTCTTTTTACTCTCACTTCAGAGAGTGTTCAAGAGGAGAGACGTTCAATCCCCCAAGTCTAACTGAAAGACCCTAACTACCTTTTTCATTTTGCCCTTTTAATTTCACTGTAGATTTATTATGAGGTTCAGGGGAGGTTCTTTGGCTAAATCACTAGGCAGTTCATCTCTGTCTGTTAGCTTCAGGAAGGCTGATTTTGTAAACTAGGAGACAGCATGTTGACAGGTCTGTCTTTGCTCTGTAATCACCCTGGAAACTCCAGCTTCGCTTCTTTGACAACAAGTTGCCTGTTACATTGTAGGGAGCATAGTCTACCTAGGCATTTACAGATACGGGATTATATTTTTCATTGCTTTTTCTTTGTGGGGAGTGTTTGAAGTGTATATATGACTAAGCACACAAATATTACTTTGTTTTGGAAATTAGAGCTCATCCCACTCTCTCCTCTTTTTGGGTCTATGAACTGTTCTACCTTTTCTTTTGTCTCATACATCATGAAATCATCAAGAGTGTGTTCTGTAGAGCAGCAGAGAAGTAGTTTATATTACTGCAATTCATCTTTCTCAAAGAACATAGAATATATAATATTTGTGGCTTTAAAACTCACTCAGGTTAGGTGCCTGGTAATACATTTTCTTTGAGGGCCTAATGGAAACATTAGTTAAATAATTTTTGTTTAATTATTATGCATTCATTAAACTCTTAAAGGTTAACAGTACATAAGCATGGTTGATTCAAGTTTTGCTAAAAGTACACCCCCTCAAACCTTCTCCTGCGTTAGTTGCAAATTACTCATTAAGCCCTTTTACAACACTTGAAAATAGAAACCAACTAAAAACATAGAACTCAAAGGTTAATTATTTCTATTAACAAGGAATGGAATGAGTAGGTTAGAAATCTTCTGTCATTTTATGCAGGCATTAGGCAAGAGATACCTAGCCGGTGGGGCCTTTTTTGCCCATAGGGTTCACATTTTTCTTTCTTAGACCGTTTCTTGTGGAAATGTGTCGTTGACTTGCTCATTGCTGTCCTGTGGACTCCAAGTTTGTTCGTGTGTGTGTGCACGCGTGCGTGCGCGCAGCAGAGAGGACAATCCCTGGTGCGTGCAGATATTGACTGATTGGTTGATTGATTGCATGACAAAGTAGGCAGAGAGATGGCAGGTATTTTAACCACATCTGCTGTTTAGATAGGCTGCTGGTGAAGGTATGTGTTATTGAATCTATCATGAACACTTCCTTCACCTCTAACTCCTAATTTCTTCATGGATGTCACTTCCTATAGCAGCCTTCCCTGATCACTCCACTTCTCCCAAATAGAGTAGATGTGTCTGCTATGTATTTATATAGTATCCTGAGCCACTTACCATGCTGCTTATTTCTCTGTATCCCTCATTGCGTTAGGCTCTGTAAAAGCAGTGCTGCTCATCATTGTATCCCTGACACCTTGCCCAGTGACTGGCGACATACTCATTTGAAATATTTATTTTTTGAATGGATGCATGACATTGTGCAGTCAAAAATTTTGTTTGTCTCACTGCCCAGTTTTGAAGACTATTCTTCGGTTTGTGCTTTCTGCCATTATGTAAAGGGCTTTTTTTTTTTTTTTTTTTTTTTGGTCTGTAACTCTGTCTTTTGTTCAAAGAAAAGCACCAATGTAGATGATTTATTTGATTACTGCCCACTGAGTTCTTCTGCTGTCGGTCTCAGCCTCAGTCTTAATCACCTGAAATCATGCTTTAGTCCGTCTTGATAGCTTTTTTTGGTAATTAGGGTAGTCTCTTCATTTGTATGCTATCTATATGCTCTTGAAATGTTTTGCTATAAAGTCAACATTAGAACTATGAGTTTTGTTTTATTGCAATGATAATGAAGGTATGAAGAAATCCGTAAAATTCAAACCAGTCTCCAAGTTTGTTCTTCAGCTAGAGGAACCTGCCCACTATTGTTTAAAAAAAAAAAATAGCAGCCTTATTGAGATATAATTCATATACCATAAAATTCAGCCTTTTAAAGTTTACAGTTTGATGTTTTTTAATATATTCCACAGAGTTGCGTAACCATCACTGTTACATAATTGCAGCACACTTTTTATCATTTCCCAAAGATACACCATACTCATTAGCAGTCACTCCTCATTCTGCTCTCTGTCTCTATGGATTTGCCTCTTCTGGATATTTCATATAAATGTAATCATACAATATGTGGCCTTTTTGTGTCTGGCTTCTTTCGCTTGGCATGATGTGGTAACATATTTTTGTACTCCATTCCTTTTTATGGCTGAATAATATTCCACCGTAAGCACACTTTGCAGCAGTTGATGGGCATTTGGGTTATTTCCACTTTGGGGCTATTACGAATCATGCTGCAGTGAACATTCATGTACAAGTTTTTGTGTTGACATATGTTTTCAATTCTGATAAGATGTGATCTTATCAGGATTCAGTTATTGCCTTTAGATTACAAATGATTGGGACCTTAAAAATAATGTTATTCATGTATAACATAATATGGAAATCGTAAGTGTTTACCTCAGTGGTGAACACACCCATGTAATAAGAGCCAGGATCTAGAAAGAGAACATTGCCAGTACTGTTGGGAACTTTGATGCTTGCTTTGGTGTGGGTTACTAAATTTACTTGAATGCTCTGGCAGAGCTGAAAGCTTAACTATATATTTGGAACATAAGCTCACTAGATGGCTTATTGTATAGAATTGTGGTGATTGAGGTAATGGACTCTAGGGTCTCAACTGCTTGGGTTCAAATCCCAGCTCTACTGCTTGAGACCATGGGCAAGTTACTTAGCATCTCTCTGTCCCAATTTCCTCTTCTGAAAAATGGGAGTAAGACTACCTCATAGGGAGTATTAATATAAGTAGATTGCTTAGAAAATTGCCTGATGATCATACTAAGTGCTGTATATGTGTTACCTATTATGATTATTGTTATGATTGTTATTATTGTGTATGTCTTCTCTAGAGTATAAGCTACCCTTGTCTGACTTATTTATCACTGTATTCCCAAAGACTAGCACTGTGCCTGGCACATAATAGATTTTCAGTAATTTTTTGAGGAAGGAAGGAAGGAAGGAAGGAAGGGATTTTAAATGAGTGGCGGAATTCCTAAATCCTTTTCTGAAACTGCTTTTGACAGCTACACTGTCTTTTATTTACAACAGCTTTTGGAGCTGTTTGACAGCGAAGACCCACGGGAACGGGACTACTTGAAAACAGTCTTACACAGAATTTATGGCAAGTTTCTTGGTCTTAGAGCATTTATCCGAAAACAGATTAACAATATTTTTCTAAGGTAAGTGGAGTGTGGGGGGAGAAGGAGAAGCAAAGTTGGTGGTTTTATAGAAGTATTAAGTCAACCTGAAATATTTGACCATAGTGTACTGACTTTTTCTCTTTTTTCTTTTTCTTTTCTCTCCTCTTCTCCCCTCCCCTCCCCTCCCCTCCCCTTCCCTCTTCTTTTCTCTCTCTTTTTAGGTTTGTTTATGAAACAGAACACTTCAATGGTGTAGCTGAACTGCTGGAAATATTAGGAAGGTAAGCACATTTTTATCTAATTGCTAATCTCAGGTGAATGTCGTTGTGACAGGTTCAGGTGGCACAGGGAAATGCTACCCCAAATCCCTTGCTTGTATGTACATCGGGTCTCATCTGTGCTTATGACATGTTTCCCAGCTGACTCTACAAGACACAGTTTTGTGTTTCCCTTGTTCCATAATTATGAATTGCTATTTTTTTGGGATGACTGAAAAAGCTAACAGTTTATTCATTATTCATCTAATTGCAGTCAGGCCAGTTACTCCAAAACATCTTATTCTTGTCAGTTTCGTTTCTAGGCTACCTCTCCTCTGCCATAATTTTTGAAAGTAAGTTTATAATAAGTTAGAAAAATTGCCATTTTCAAAGGGTCCATGTACCCAGGTGAAGTTCTTGAACAGCTGCTGCCTGGAGTAGTGGAATGAATTGGAAAGAGACAGCTGTTGTGTGGGTTTCTACACACAAGAGAGCTAATGTAACTGGACGATGTGATTACTTAGTCTCTCCTCCTAATATGAGGAGAGAGGGAAGGTGGAGCCACACGGTTCTCTCTGGGACTTCCCATAGTTGGGCTCTTTACCCAGGGGTATTCTTGGCCTGGGCCAATTTCAGGAATGGGAAGGAATGGTGTCTGGAAATGGAAAGGGTCATCAGTGAGCAAGGCAGGCGATTATTTGGGGAAGGAAAAGAGGGAAGGAAAAATAAAGAGCTGTTGATACAAAAGCTTTTGGGTACTATGCAACTAGGTGTAAGAGCTCAGGAGCCTTTGCTGGGATATTAGAAGCAAATTTCCTTCTTACTTAAAGATACTCTTTTTTATTTTTTTTGCGGTACGCGGGCCTCACTGTTGTGGCCTCTCCCGCTGCGGAGCACAGGCTCCGGACATGCAGGCTCAGCGGCCATGGCTCACCGGCCCAGCCGCTCCGCGGCATGTGGGATCTTCCCGGACCGGGGCACGAACCCGTGTCCCCTACATCGGCAGGCAGACTCTCAACCACTGCGCCACCAGGGAAGCCCCTTAAAGATATTCTTTAAAGCAACTAAGAAGTCTTGAATGCCACTGGGGTGGGTTTTGGGTTGTTCTGGACTAAACATAAACTGATTAAGATTTAACCTAATCTCACAAGAACAGTGTCTCAATTTAGCTTGTTGTGGTAACCTTGCTAATTCATGTCTCTTTTCTTTTTCCTAGTATTATCAATGGCTTTGCTTTACCTCTTAAGGCAGAACACAAACAGTTTCTGGTGAAAGTGTTGATCCCTTTACACACTGTGAGGAGCTTATCACTCTTCCACGCCCAGGTAGAATTTTGCACAACTACTTCTGGAAGCAAAATAAAGTTTGTAAACCCAGTGTTTCATTGATATTGTTATTTACTTAATTTACACAAACAAAACACTTGTTAAAGTTTAAAATATTCCCCAAGGCAAATAAAAATGTGTATATATTTTCCTATGTATAGGAGTGTCCTGGGAATATTTTTCAAGTGGGAGAAGCATTTGTTTAATCATATCATTTTACAGAGAGAACTTAGATACTTGCCCAAGTTCACACAATTATATACTGAACAGGTTGCATATAATAAAATGTAATGGGCTTTTCAGATTTGTACCTTTGGACATGTGTAATCATTTTGGGATGTTCTTGAATCTTTTAGCTCATCCTCATTTTGCATTAGTCTATCCTTGCCCTTTGCCCCCTCTTCTAGTTCATTCACCATTTCTTTCTCACTTTCTGTATACAAATAACACTCTCACAAGTAAACAAATCAATCAGTATTTTCACTTACTTTTATTTTTAGCCTCCATTACTTTAAAAAGCACACCCTGTCTAGTCCCCACTCTCATTTCCCTGCTAACACTGCCTTGCATGGTAAGCGTGTCACTAGGAGGTAGATAAATGATCTAGTGGCATTTTAATTTTACCAGTTCAAACCTCTGGCGCCCTCCTCCTTGCAATGGGAATGTTTTGAGTTTGCGTAAAAATGTAACACATTTTTCAGAGTGGTGTTCCTCTTTAAATGTGAAATGCTGTGTTTTGAGGAAAAATTAGTCCATATGCTTCTAATTTAGAGCACCATCAAAATGTTGTTTTGCAAGAGCGGATTTCTTGTCCAAGAATCTTTACGAGCCCTTTTGCAGATCTTGTCTCTAGTTTTTGAAACAGGATATCACACTTCATGATCATTTACAAATTCTTACCTCGATGAGTTAGCATCAGATGTAGAACTCTTCGTGTTTGTCCAGGGCTCTACCTGTGGCAGGTACAACCTTTTATCTTTCCATGAAGCTGCTTCAGTTTGCGTGTGCCATTTCATGCCACCAGCAGTGTTTTTAGTAAGTGCCTGCTTCTCATATAGGACTCTTCTGGAACCACAGTAAAACCCAATACTGTTGGTGTTCCAGCAAAGAGAAAAGAAGCCCATGAGATGTAGCTCAAACTATATGTAGATGAGATACTTTCAGAATATACTGGATGTGCTGTTTCACCTCTGCTTTTCATTAGCTGAGTATTTCATGTCCCAATATTCTTTTTAAAAAACTTTCCCTGGAGCCTTGTTAGTGTCAATCTTTGGCTTGAAAAAGTAGCTTCATATTTTGCTTTATATATATTTTATTTTAAAAATGAATTGAATGTGAAGTTATTAAAACCAGACTCTGGAAACTTTTTAGGGCTTTTTAATAATACATCTTTGAGCCCTGAGTATATAGAATTTCCAATTTTGTCTTTTGTCTGTTTGTTTCTCCAGCTGGCATATTGCATAGTACAGTTTCTGGAGAAAGATCCTTCACTCACAGAACCAGTAAGTATTTTTCCCATAATTTCAAAAAACTTCAGAAAGACCACTTTTCATGGCGTATATAAGAAAATTAAATGCAATTTGTTTTTCTCCTTTTCATTTTAGGTTATTAGGGGATTAATGAAATTTTGGCCCAAAACATGTAGTCAAAAAGAGGTAAGTGCTCAATGTCAGTGTGTTAATAGCTTACTAGAGCACTGAGATAATTAGCATGTGTAAAGATGCATTATCTCCTCTTAATCCTCATTGTAACTCAGCAAGGTAGGACTGTAAATATTCTCATTTTACTAGTTATGAAACTGCTATTTAGAGGTTAAGTAGCCTGCCTGGGTATGCTAAGTACAGGTGATTAGGCCACAACCTGCCTCCCTGATTCCTGAACCCTGGGCTTTTACCCTGGGCTGCTCAGCCCTGGGTAAGCCCAAGGCAGACCCCAGTCATGTGTCCAACTGTCTAACTCTACTGATGTCCCCTTCCTAGTGACCACCTACATAATATGAAGGTTTTGCTGTCACTGTTGATAGATGCTACAGTAAGCTGCCCCAATACCTACTTTAAAGCATCATGTAGGTGGGATCTTACTATGTACAATCTTAAAATATATTGCAGACCTTTAGTTTCAGCTATTCACAAGTGGCCCTGGAAATCTCTGATCTACAATCATTTGTACTTTTGCCAAGACCTAAGTGAGCATGTGCTGTGTGAGGTTTCTGTGGAGGAAGTGAGGCTCTTAGCTTCACAGTGAGCCTAGCTGGGCACCAGATCTACACCCACTTTTCTGAAAGGTTAGAAACCATATGGAAAATGACCCAGAAACAAAGGTCAGCTGTTAGTTTTTCATTTGGAGAGTATTTTGGAAGAACTTCAGAATGTTTCTTAACAAATGGCAAGGCTCAACTATATTTCGCTTTTAACAGAAACACCCTCCTTCTCAAATCAGCTACAATTCTCCAAAACCCTACTTTACACATTTTCAGAAAATCATCTAATTTCTTAATACCTGTTAGGTAAGATTAAACTATGCATTGCTACCCAGAAGCATCTCGAGATATGAAAACGTCATGTTTCATACTTTAATTGCAGGCTTAATTTTTTTTCTAGGCAGTTATTTCTTCATACCTAAATAGGAAAGTGGTTTTTTATTTCTCTGCCAGTTTTCCATTATATTGAAAACGAGTGACCCTACTATTGATTTGACTCCATTTTGTGATCTAAAAGCTCTGGTTTCGGAGGCAAGTGGTACTGAGGTCACAAGATTCATTGTGCTCTGTAGTGAGTGAGTGTGTTCATATGTATATGTGTGTAAGTGTGGACATTGGGTCTGTGTGTGCTGAGGGGTTTAAAGTGGTGTGTGTGTGTGGCTGAACCTCCTCATTTGTCTCTCCGACTTTGTGTGTTCTGCGAACTGGCGTCTCTTAGAGGAGCGCCTAGCACATAGCAGGGGCTGTAAATGTTTGGCAAATATCTGCATGTGCTGCCGCTGTGAGCTTTGTCCATCGTGCTGGAGGGCCACTTGCCCACTGTTTTAAAAATATGGAGGAGGGGAGGAGAGCCCCAAAGGGATAGTCCTGTTTCCCAGGGCCCTGCTGCAGTGTGTAAGTACCCCTCATTCTGTATAATAGATGTAGCACATAGAGTATTTTTTCCAAAGTAAATAGAATCACATTTTCAATGCTGTAGGGAATTTGTTCTTAACAAGTACTTTCTGGTGAATTCCTTGTGAAATCAACATCTAACATAAGTTAAACCCTGATTTGTTTTGTTCATGTTTGGTTTTATGTATAAATTTTCATTATATTAAAACTGTACAAAACGCTCATTATTCCTCATTGTCCATATGGATTTTTTAATCAAGCACCTGACACTTTGTGTTTTGCCTGTACTTCCAGGTTATGTTCCTTGGGGAGCTGGAAGAAATATTGGATGTGATTGAACCTTCACAGTTTGTTAAAATCCAAGAACCTTTGTTTAAACAAATTGCCAAGTGTGTCTCTAGCCCCCATTTTCAGGTTAGTAATAAGAGGGCATGAGCCAGAGTGGCTTATACAACATGTATTATTTTGGTAAAGTTTCATTGGTATTGAAAGAAATGTAATGGACACTAGCTACCTGTTGTTTTTATTGGCTGTTTTTTCACACGATAACAATACTTTTGGTAATCACCACCTTCATCTTGAACACTTGTTACATGACAGCCGCTGTGATGGTGCTTTCTGTCCAGTAACTTGAATTCTCATGACCACTCTGCAAGGAGGGCATTATGATTTTTACAGATGTAAACACTGACCCTCAAAGTGGTAAAATAACATGTCTCAAGCAAAAGGGCTGAATAAGAGGTGGACTGGTAGGGCTTCTATAGTGTGTAAGAGAGAATGCTGAATAAAGCTTAAAAGAAAAAGAGAATGCTGATATTCTATACTGTGCTAGATATTTTACATACATTACTCCTAACTTCAAATTATCCTCTGAGGCTTCCCCCCCACTTTCTAGATGAGAAAAATGAGGCTCAGAGAATGATTTGCTCAAGTTCCCCAGTTAATAGAGAGTGGGGAGTCACATAGGCGTCGCTTCTGGTGAAAGCCCGTGCCCTTCCTGTGGCACCACTCTGCCTCCTTGTGGCCGCTCTGGGAGAACACAGGGAGGGTGAGCCTGGGCAACCCTTTTCTTGACTGGGGACATTTTAGCAGGGCTGTGGGACCTACACTGGAGAGAAGAAGGTGATCTTGGGTGAAACACGTTAGGTTTTATACTTTGGCTGTCTCACCAAAGGTCCAAGTTACAGACCTAGAGAATTGACTCTATATACTGCCTGTTGATTTGAAGAGACTGTTCAGATTGTATTTGGCAGCACAGGACCCCATTGCTAACATGGGGGACTTGATGGTGGACTTTTCTCTGAGCTGTCATTATCCTGCATAGTTAGAGACACTGGCTGTAGTTGTTGTTTTAATTTTTGACCTAAAGACATCTTAGTATGTCAAGTCAGTGATCTTATGACAACTTTGCAATTGTACCACAAAGCCAAAACAAACAAAAAAACAAAAAAAGAGTAGAAACCATTACATGAACCATTACCTTCAGATCTTATGACACATCTAGATTTTTTTAAAAATGCGGGACACTATGTAGATGTTTTACATATTACACATGGCCTGTGGTGCTCAAATACCTGGATTGTTTACCTTATTTTTCAGTTTTTATCATGTGTTTGTGGTAATGGAGGGCAAAGAGCAGGACTCTCTTTTCAAATGAGTACCACCAGGGAGCCTTAAATGAAGCTCAGAAGCTTAGAAAGGAGACAGTGTCATAATTAGCTAGGGCTGTGTCTTAGGGCTACTCTAACAAAATACCACAGACTCTGGTGGCTTATAAACAACAGAAATTTTTTCTCACAGTCCTAGAGGCTGGCAGTCTGAGATCAGAGTGGCAGCACCATTGGGTGAGGGCTCTCTTCTGGGTCGCAGACTTCTTGCTGTATCCTCACATGGTGGAAGGGGCTAGGGAGCTTTTGGGAGCCTCTTTTTTTTTTTTTTTTTTTTTTTGCGGTATGCGGGCCTCTCACTGTTGTGGCCTCTCCCGTTGCGGAGCACAGCCTCCGGACACGCAGCCTCAGCGACCATGGCTCATGGGCCCAGCTGCTCCGCAGCATGTGGGATCTTCCCGGACCAGGGCACGAACCCGTGTCCCCTGCATTGGCAGGCGGACTCTCAACCACTGCGCCACCAGGGAAGCCCTGGGAGCCTCTTTTAAAAGGCACCAATCCCATCATCTTTGGAGGTTAGGATCTCAACGTAGGAGTTTTGGGGGGACACAAACATTTAGACTGCAGCAGCCTTCCATAACAAAACACCCCACACTGTGTGGCTTAAACAACAGGAATTGATTTCTCATAGTTCTGTAGGCTGGAAGTCTGAGATCCGAGTGCCAGTGTGGTATGCTTCTCTGAGGGCTCTTTCTGGCTTGCACATCTTCTCACTGTGTCCTCACATGACCTTTCCCTCCTGCATGCTTGAGGAAAGAGAAGGAAATCTCTCTCTTCCTCTCCGTATAAGGCCACCAAGCCTATCATATTAGGGCCCCACCCATGACCTCCTTTAATCTTAATTAACTCCTATCTCCAAATGCACTCACACTAGGGGTTAGGGCTTCAGCATTTGGGTTTCCTGCAGGAGGGGGAGACGGGGATGGAGGTAGGGGGGTGGGGACACAATTCAGTCCATAGCAGAAAGAAAAAGAATTTTAAATTCCTTGACAGAAGTAAAACTGAGAACAAAAGAAAGAAGGAGAGTAAGGAGGCTCTTTGTTCATTCATTGAGTGTTCATTGGTTCATCCAACAAACATTTATCGAGTGTCACTCTGTGTAGTCAGATGCCGCTCACTACTTGCCCAGGTGTGGCATTGGGGTTAGAAGGCTCTGAGCTAGAGACACTGCACTGTGTGTGTGCAGGAAGACAGTGGGTCCCAGGAAAGTAGTGGTTCTGTCCTGCTGTCAGACATGCTAGTTTTCACTTTGCATAAGCAGTGCCTTTCCTCTTTAAAGGGCTTTGCTGGATACTGACTTTCTTTCTGTAAGTGATTTTACATATTGATAAATAGATACATAGAGCTTAGGATACTTATTAGCATTAAGTAACAGGTAAATATTAGACTCATAGTTGGATCTAGGAAAAGCCTAGGTCTCTCTGCCTTTACTAGCATCCTCTTGTGGTCTCTTTAAGAATTTCTCCTGTGGGTTGTTTTCAGAACAGCCTCATCCCATTCCTCCTGTTCACCCTGCCCTTTCCTTACCTTGTGCTCTACCTGCCTCAGCCACATGTGCTTCATATTTCTAGACACATTGTCCATGTTGGTACCCCTGCCCCCCTTTCCTGTAATTCCTTTGGCCTGGAATGCCCTTTGCTTCTTTCCTTCATCCTTCAAAGCCCAGCTTAGATGCTATGGCCTATGGTACATTTCTGCCACCCTTCCTCTCCCCCGAGTCATCTGGATTGTTCTTTCTGCTCTCTCCTCTGGCACTTTATTTCTAGATCTGATACAGCATCTATCACAGTTCATGTTGGATTGGGGATTGTGGAACCCCCTTTCCCTACCAGCACACAAGCTCCATAGGGATAATAGAGTGAAGAGGTTAAGCAGGGACTTAGGGTGCTGTTACTTGTAGCCATGTGACCTTGAGGCAATGGCTTATCTCCTCTGAGCCTCAGTTTCCTCATTTGCAAAATAGAAATAATGGTACCTACTCTGTGTGTTGGTTGTGAGGATTAAATGAGAAAATATGTAAGTGAAACACTTACCACAGTGCCTGGCATATAGTAAACATTCAATAATAGTGAATTATTTTCTTTGTACTCTCAGTGTCTAGTGCCTTATGAGACCCAGGATTTTTTTGTGAACCAAATTGAATAATGTAAATGGAAAGGTTCTAATTTCTCAGAGTCTATTGGTGGGCACAGGTTGTACCATTTTATTAAATTAAATGGTTACATTTAAGTTAAATTTAAATTTATTTAATTAAAACATAATTTCTTAATCTGTATGAATAAAAGAAGCTGCTCTTTTCCCCCTTTCCCCATATAACAACTCTTTTTAGAGGTTTTTAGATTTTTTTTTTGAGACTTTGGTTTATTGGAATTATTATTGTTATTTTAGATTAATTTTTAGATTTTTTTTTTGAGGCTTTCCTCTGAATTCAGAGAGTCAGTTGATAAATGTAGCAGTCAGAAAAAAGGGGTCTGAGATAGCAAGCGAATGTACATACAGCCAGTGTCCCTGAGTCCTAAACTGAGTGACTTCCTCCTGGCTTAGCCAGTTCAAAGGAAGGGACCAGAAATGAACTCTAGAAAGAGTCTGGGCACTAGACTCACATCCCAGTTTATCATTGACTAGCAGTGTGACTGTGGCCAGGTTCCCAATCTCTCTGAACCTCAATGCCCTCTTCTGTACAGTGGTTCCCACTCCTTGGATGGTGGTAAGGATGACACATTCTGCCTGCAGGGTGGGCACAGTGCCTGGCCATAGGAGGTGCTTAGCAAATGCGCCTGCTCTGCAGGGATAGGCAGCTGGGTTTTCTTCAGCAGCTACTGACTGAAGGCCAGCCACGTGCTGCGCCTTGTGGTTGATCTACAGTGTGTGGGATGAAAGAGGTGATCCAGGAAGGGGATTAAAGTGATGGGGAAAACAGTGTAGCATATAGAAGTAGGGTGAGGGTGTCTGGAGCTTGCGAGCTGTGTAGGGAAAATGTGGAATCAGATGAAATGGGCATTGTTAAAGGAGAATATAAATAAGTAGGTAGGAAAACTTCTTTTTCTTCCCCAAATTGATGAACCACTTTGGAACTTTCTGAAAGATTTTAAATCCACAAAAATGTAAAGTGTGATTAATATTTAATTTTATACTTGATTGAATGATATTAAGATAGTCTTAAAATACTTTTGTTTGAAGAGATTATAATTTTGTTTTATCTTTCTCTCTTAACATTTTATTTTTCTTTTCTCAAAGGTGGCAGAAAGGGCACTCTATTATTGGAATAATGAATACATCATGAGTTTGATAGAAGAAAACTCTAATGTCATCCTTCCCATCATGTTTTCCAGTCTTTATAGGATTTCAAAAGAACATTGGAATCCGTAGGTTTTCACAGTTCTCCCCCTCCGTCCCTCCCCCCTCCCCTTCCTTCCTTCCTTGCTTCCTTCCTTCCCTCCCCCCTCCCTCCATCCCTCCTTCCCTCCTTCTCTCTCTCCCCCCTCCTTTGGCCTCTCTTCCTCCCTCCTTCTCTTTTGCTTAATAAAATGTCTTGCATGTATGCTATGTGTCAGATGCTGTGCTTGATGCTGAAGATAGATATGTGAAAAGATAAAATCCCTACATTTTAGAAATTCACTGACTGGTTTGGGAGACCCACAAATAAACAGATATTTTATAAAACAGTGTTTTAAGTGCTCTTATATTCAGATGTCTGTTTACTTGAGGGCTTCTTGACCTGTCTGTGAATGTAGCTGAGGTATTTTGGGGATGCTGTGGATCAAGAGGAGAAGTCTGTGGATATTGCTAGGGTGATGATGCTCAAACTGAATCTTAAAAGAATTTGGCAGGTGGATGGGATGGAGAAGTCCATTCAGATAGTGGGTCTACCCATCACATAAAAAACGCACAAAAAGGTAAGAAGCACCTGTCATGTTCTGAGACCCGTGAATTTGGGAGGGCTGAAGCACAAGGTCATTTGGGGAGGTTGCTGGAAGGTAGGGTTAGAAAGTGGAGTGGTGCCCGCGTGAGTCTTCACCTAGTGGATAATGAAACACTAAAGAGTTGTAAGAAGGGAAGTGCTCTGAACTGATTTGCATTTTAACAAGATCGATTTCTTAAAAACCAGTTCAGTCACTATATGGGTTCTCTAGGGGGAAAAACATTTAAAAATGTTAAAAGAGGAGTTTATCATCTAGTCTTACGAAAGTTAAAGCATTCTGTATTTGAAGAGCTTTACATATTTCTCTGTGGAATAGAAAGAAAATTTAATGTGGCCTTAAAAATTAGAGATAATTTAGTATATTCGTAGTATGTCTAAAAGTTTTACATACAACTATAAAATACCATATTTCTTACTTTTCACATTTGTCAAATTTTATGACTAAAACTTATAAAGAGCTAGCAAACAAATCTCATTATGTAGATAGCCTCTTGAGAACCTAGAGAGTGGTTCTAGCAAGTGTCTGTAACTGCTCAGTAGATTGTATTTGGCTCTTCTCCGTCACTGCCCATCCTATTTGAGAAGGTCGTTCCCCATAAGTTTCCCTTTTAATGGACACAGGGCAGAAGCAACACAGCAAGTCCACTTTCTTATAAATGTTTTAGAAACATCAAACCCAGGGTTTATTATATGGCCTAACTTTTACCAATGCCTTCTTCAATGGTATTCGAAACACACTAAAGGGAAGTAATGTCGTGTAGTTTTGCAAAGGGCAGTGTTATTTAGACTCTAGTCTGAAGATACCAAGCCCATCACGGCAGAGTCCTCACGTTGCCAAGAGCTTTTTCTTCCACTTGATAAGCATAGGCAGCCGTTTGGCTCTTTAGCTGTTTAGTATTCCACAGCTGGTAGCAGCCATCACCAGCTTGCCAGTTACCTTACCAGCCTGTGTATTGGGTCAGCAAGGGGACTAAGGAGTGGATGGACTGATGCAAATCCCAACTGGAGACATAACTTGTATTAAACTGCCCAGCTTACAGAGGCTTGGTATCATCTTTGAATATGATTTATAGATATATAAAATTTGTTACCATGGGAACAGCCTTTGATTTTGATGAATTATGTATATTATCACTTTAAAAATAAAATTCTATGCAAATTCAGGTCTCGAAGTTTGGTCCTACCACAGGTGCTCATTTTTAGGGTGAAGTTGCTTTATTTTTTATACTTGCCTTTTTATTAAATTAAATTAACAAGTGCCCACAGGCAAGTCTATTCTGGGTACCCATAATCAGGAGGGCAAAATTAGATTTTGTTTTTCTAATCCTGCCAACCCCTCAGAAAGATATCTTACCTAAAGAATGTAGCTCTCTTGATGTGGAAGTGAACTGTAGGTCATTTCTAGTTGTTCCAACTAAAAAGGGATGGAGATTGCAGTGTGAGGAGCTCATTCAGATAAAGGCTGTACATCCGCTCTCTTCATTCAGCTTCCCATTGTGTAAGACTAACCAATACGTTCCCTTCTCTCTGTGCTTCCAGGGCTATCGTGGCATTAGTGTACAATGTGTTGAAGGCATTTATGGAAATGAACAGCACCATGTTTGATGAGCTGACAGCCACATACAAGTCAGATCGTCAGCGGTAACTTTTTAAAGCTTTTTTGTCAGCCGTGCATAATACTATTGAGTTCTTTTTTTGCTCTTTGCTGAAGTTGCCTAATTGTACCTGAAATCCTAAGCAGCGAATTTTATTTATTTCCATATTCATTTTCACATGCTCATTAGCTGTGACTTTATTAGTCTGCCACTGGGTAACAAAGTGTCACTTTGAAAAAGTCTGCTTTCCCTCCTCCCTTCCATAATGTTTCTCTTCTGCCTCAGGGTTAAGAGCCTGGCACATAACTGGTATTTCAGGTCCACTTAAGGGGACCATCAGGTAGTTTGCCATCTGGAGTCACTCCCATTCTGAACTAGATTCTGAACTGATTTGTACTTCACTCCAGCAGCAGGAGAGATGAGGCACCGTTTTTGTTTAGCTCTTTGGCCCAGAACTTACTTTCTATACTAAAACCCAACAAATTCCTTATGATTTAGAGAGCAGTGAAAAGAAGGAGTAGGAGGTAAAGTGTATTATACAGATCTTGAAATGTTTAAGATCAAAGGAGAGCAGAAACCAGTTGAACTCTTTATAGTAAATGCTCTGGTTTAGTAGGCCTTTCTTGAGTTCATTTACATGATTCTTCACTTTTGTTATTTCTTGTTCAATGTGTTCACTTTCCAAAAGATGTGTCTTAGTCCGTTTGGGCTGCTATGACAAAAGACCACATTATGGGTATTTTATGGGTAGCTTATAAAGAACAAAAATGTATTGCTCACAGCTCTGGAGTCTAGAAGTCCAAGAGCATGGCACCAGCATGGTTGGATGAGGGACCTCTTTCTGGTTCATAGCTGGTCTCACTATGTCTTCACATGGTGGAAGGGATGAGGGATCTCTGTGGGGTCTCTTTTATAAGAGCACTAATCCCATCCATGAGGGCTCCACCCTCATGACCTAATCACTTCCCCAAAGCCCCACCTACTAATACCGTCACCTCTGTGGGTTAGGATTTCAGCATATCAATTTTGGGGGTACACAGATATTCAGACCCTGGCTTGATATACTTGGAGAGATTGAGGAAAGTCTGGAGAGCTTGTTAGTTGAGCCTCTGGGTTGGCTTTTCTTATCCAGAAGAAAATGTCAGCTTTGTGTATATCATAAAACCACGGACCTTCAAGGATCCCAGAGTTTTCATGCTCAACACCTGGCTGAACCTCCTGAGCAAAACTATCTGTGGTTCCCTTGCATCTTTGCCCAATTTTTAATGTGTTACTTGGATTTTAGATAAAAAGAGCAATGAAAGGAAAGGTTTGGTGGCAGGGACAAAGGACCTTCACAGTGATTTTTTTTTTTTTTTTTTTTGGTACGCGGGCCTCTCACTGTTGTGGCCTTTCTCGTTGCGGAGCACAGGCTCCGGACGCGCTGGCTCAGTGGCCATGGCTCACGGGCCCAGCCCCTCCACGGCATGTGGAATCTTCCTGGACCGGGGCACAAACCTGTGTCCCCTGCATGGGCAGGCGGACTCTCAACCACTGCGCCACCAGGGAAGCCTATTTTTTTTTTTTAATTACCAGGATGCAGTATAGAAAAGCGACTTAATTGTGGAATATGGCAAGTGTTTAATGGTAGAGAGAAGAGACTGAGATTTTTTATGCCACATTGAAATAAATACCAGTTATTGGATATGTTGTACCATACCTAAAGAACTTTTAATTTACTATACAGTATTTATAGTTGCTGCAGATCATTAAATTTATAGTAACCCTCCATATTCCAAACTTAAATTAAAATCTTTAAAAAAATGTTATTTAAGTAAAGGAGATACAGGACACATTTTTATACTGTGACATACAATTAAGGAGTGCATTGTACATAATATCCTTTCTTTTATGGTAAGTAAAAACCCATTTTTATTATCCTAGTTGAATAAGGATTAAATCTGTAGAATTCCATTAAGACTATTAAAGACCTTATTTCTAAAATATTCAGATCAATTGAATTAAATTCATTCATTTCTGTTGAATTTCAGAACTGTTTTCTGATCATTTATCATTTAAACTAAATAGGCCAAACTCTTGAAAAAGATAAGAATGAACCAAGGGGACCAGGAATAGACACTATGAAGCTGATTGTGATAATCTGGTATATTAAAGCGACTTATAATGAGTGGACTTTCTTAATGACAGAGGGTTTTTTTAAAGCCAGGGTAATATTTTGTCAAGTGAGCAATAGAAGGTTGTATTGAATAGTTGGAAATACTAGTCTTTCCATGGATGTGGGAAGAGAAAAAGAGACTAAAGAGATTTATTTGGTATTGTTAGACAAGAAATGAAAGGAGGATTTCACTTCCGGAAGGCAAGAAGTAACTAACTGTTTCAGTTCAGATAAAGATTTTTTAAGTATTACAAATCTGAAAACAGGTGGGTGGAGTAAGTAACAGTGATAGATATTGATACATATGCCACCATTAGTGCTCTGTGAAATTGAAACTGGAAGAGAGTTTGACATTATCCCTAGTATGACAACTTGGTGGAGTTTTAAATTGCCACCTACAGGGAGAGAGAAAAGTGGGAAAGAATGGGGGTGACAGAAGCTATCTCAGAAATATTTAGGATTTTTGAAGATAAAGTTGTCAGTGTAAAAGATATATGATAACTCAGCAAGAAGTTCATCTGGAAGAAAAGCCCCACAGGATAGACTGTGATGATTGCCATGCAACTCTTGATCAAAGACTCATGAAATGCTTCAGTAACAAGATGAGTGTTTTAATTATGTCAGCACTTAATTTAAACTGCAGATTAGGGCAGTAAGAACCTAACGTATGTTTAAGCTGTTTTTTAGTTGGATAAGTTCTCTAAGCCCTTGCTTACCATCTTCTTCCTCCTCCAAATAGGAAGATCAATATGCATTGAAACTCAGCAGGATCTGTAGAATATACTTTTAAATCAGTGTTCTGTGATAACATTTATTTAGACCTAATATTATCCCCAGACTGTACTGAGAAACCAAAAGTGATAATTTACCAAACAGCTTGCTTTACAGTTAAGAATCTAGTATCCATAATGGTTGGAGAATTATCTAATCTTGCCCTTGTTACCCTATAAATAAAGATTTTCAGGATCAAAATTACCAAATAGGTAATTGTTTGAAAAACTATTACACTCACTGAAATTCATATTGTGTAGATTGTATTTGAGCTGGTTGGAACTAGTTGTAGTAAACAAGGCTTAAATGACCAAAATAATAATTATAAAATGATAATATTAATTACCATATTATATAATTAAATGTTCCCTCAATACTCTAGTGGAATGAGGTTATAAAATTCCTTAGATATTTCTAGAGACATTTTGGCGGGGGGATGAAGATTAATTTCTGTTGCTGTAGATATCAATATAACCTTTTAAAAATTGGTGACAATAAAAAATATGAGGCAATGGAATTATATACACATTTCACTTAACCTATGTGGATTTCCTTCCCTGAGTACATATTGTACTGTAGTAAAGTACAAAATTCTTACTAAGTGAAGTTAAATTCTTACCAAGTGAAGTTGCATAAGGACCATAATCTTCTATGCCTGGGGTGGCAGAGCCCCTGTTTTCAGGATTTATCTGAATTTATGGATTCACAAATGTTATCTGGGTCTGCTGTTTACTGGTTCATCACAACATGAAGAAACTAGGGACAGTGTAGTGAATTATTTTTAATAAATATGAAATTATTTAATGTATAGTATAGCCATGTGTTCCTGGTTTGTGTACTTATTACTTCATTGATGTTAAAGTTAACATTCTTTATTTTATAAAAATATGGTAATCTAAAAGTGTCCTTGGCAAAATAAAATTTGTTTACCCTATCTATCTATCTATCTATCTGTCTATCTGTTTATTTTTGGCTGTGTTGGGTCTTCGTTGCCACGCACAGGCTTTCTCTAGTTGTGAGTGGGGGCTACTCTTCATTGAGGCGCGCAGGCTTCTCATTGTGATGACTTCTCTTGTTGCAGAGCACGGGCTCTAGGCACACGGGCTTCAGCAGTTGTGGCTCGCAGGCTTTAGAGCGCAGGCTCAGTAGTTGTGGCTCTGGGGCTTAGTTGCTCCATGGCATGTGGGATCTTCCCGGACCAGGGCTCGAACCTGTGTCCTCTGCCCTGGCAGGCAGATTCTTAACCACTGCTCCACCAGGGGAGTCCCTACCCTATTTTGAACATCTAGTTTTTTGGTAAATTTTACCAAACAGTGAAATCTGAAAAGTCTGGAAGTCATTAGTCAAATTGATATTGAGCCAAATTTGAAGGCTTGGAACATTAAAAATTTAATACCCAATAATATCAACAAAGTTCTGTCCAGAATTAAAACTGAAATCACAGAAGAATGTTTAATTCGTCCATATATATAGGTATAAAATAAGTTAGTAATGTGGATTTTGTGGTTTAAGACTTATAAGAACAAGATTCTGCTAAAAAGTTTACATATACATAATGTAAGAAAAATGGCATAATAAAGAGGAAGTACATTTTCTTGACCTACTACATTCTTTGTATCAGTGTCGTCTCTAGCAACCCTTTTGAGAAACTATTTGGAGACAAAAAGAAAATCAGATTTGAACTAGACCAAAGTAAAAATGAATAATGTACCATTGGTTTTAGGATAACAGATACATAAAAGTGATCATCATTTTTCTTTCTTGGTAATTTTGAAGTTAATTTTCTTTATTAAGCTAAGTATAAAGGAATATTAATGTGAAATATTAAAATATGCTTGTCATCTCCTACTCTATTTTATGTCTATATAAGTGTCAAGAAAAAATAAAAAGCAAGAGAGAGAAAAACTAAAAATGCCAAACTTTTCAGAGACCTTTTAAAAAGTCTGGGGAAAAGTATGTCAAAGGGGCAGTTATTGTTGGATAATCTCTTTAAACTTTCTCAGTTGTTTACCTATTATTCTATTTTTTCCCCAGTGAGAAAAAGAAAGAAAAGGAGCGTGAAGAATTGTGGAAAAAACTGGAGGATCTGGAGTTAAAGAGAGGTCTTAGACGCGATGGGATAATTCCAACTTAACAAAAATAATGACAACAACCTTACTAACCTGTGGAGTCACACATTTATGTAGTAGAAGATGGAGCAGCAGTTTTCTGTATTGTGCAACTTTACAGTAGATTTCACATTTGTTTCATTATTACAACAGCACTGTATATACCTGTCTCTAAGTAAAGGAAAAAAAAAATAAGGACTTCAGTCCAAAGTTTGGACAGTAGATGGACTTCTCAGAACTTGGCAAACATAATCATTGTTCTAACCCTCTTTTAAAAAAAAAAAGCAGTCTTCAAAGATCTGTCAATGAAATTTGTATATTAAAATTCCATTATTGGGAGTTCCTTATTTATCATTAGCAGAGAGTATGAAACAATTTTCAAATGTGAACAATCTTAAATTTAGCTTGTCTTTCTGCTAAGCTGTTAAGTGTATTTATAGTAAAGGAAGGGGAAAAAAAAGACTGTCATTTCCTTATAAGTTTGTATAACATCCTCCTCTGGGTAACTTGACTGTAATTTGACCTCTTTTCCTTTTGCACATCTTCATGAGTTGAATGTCCACGTGGAATGGGGCCGTGAATTATAAAGGCCCCTGATAAAAGTTTTGTTCACTGGAGTGAACATCTTTCCAGTAAGCAGGTAGTCCTGGTACTCCTTTAGTTTTCAAATTAGGAGTAAAAGAGAGCAGGTGATAAACATAGTAGGGAAGGGAATTTTGGATTCACGCATCAGTTTATGGTGACTCCAAATCAATGTCTTGAATCCTTTGAAAACAGGCACTGGGACATCATAGGGTTCAGTACCTGACCAGTATTAGTTATGTATGTCATTGAACACACAAACCAGAGATGTTTTAGAAATGTCAGAAGACATCCTTTTGGACCATTTTGAAATAAGAAAGACAAACACTAAACAGTACAACCATGAAATTGATCACCAGGATTGCGAATCTAATTGGGAATAGAGTTGAGCAAACAGCTTGGACTGTTTGGAGTTGTTGCCTTACTTTTTAATATGTATTTATAAAGTATTCCAGCAAAAGAGGATGAAGCCTCTGGGAAAAAAACAAACATATTACAGTGTTTTTTGTAGATTCTCATTCTATATCCCATCACAGCGCCAGCCCTGTTTTTAGCCAGAAGGGATTCAGGATAAACATTATTATGCATTCTGAATTGAATGCGTATTCCTAACTACTGTATTTGTTACCAAAAGTGGTTCTACAAATGCTACTGAAAAAATCTGGAAATTCCTAATGTCCTGAGTATTAATAATAAAGTTTAAAAATGCTTTTATATCAAAGGTGCATTGTGACCAAATTGTTTAAGAAAAACAAAAAACAAAATCTAAGGCTGTATTATAGATCTATCTTATTGGCTCTCTGTTTTGTATTTAAAAGAGGAAGCTTACATCTTGGGGAGTTAAAATGCTGATAAAACTTGTGTACATTATGTACTTACCTAAAGCAGTTGCATTATTATGTACTGAAAGGTATGTGTTTTGGGATTTATTTCCAGGATGCTTTTGCTTGTTATGGACTTGGCAGCAGTGAGTTGATAATCCTAAACAATCCCTTCCAGCAGTATTCGTGGTATAGAGCTGATTCTGCGTTCATGTGTTGAATTGTGATAGTAGCAAACAGGAACATATGAACTGTTGTTGCTCTTAATAGAAATATGGTATCAATATGGGCTTGTATATTTTCTTCCTTCCATTTAAAATATAAGGTAGAATATGCAGTTTTATTCTTTATAAGAAAAAAGGAAAAAAAGAAGCCACTGACCTTTCTCCCCTATTAAGTGTTTCAGGATTATCAGGTCACAGTTTATGCATAAAAGTCAGCTGATTATGGATATTGTCATCTCAATAACTTTGTAAAACAAAAACAAAATTTGGCATTGTTAATTCTGAAAAAGAAACAGCAGTAAAAGAGTCATATGCAATACCAAACACAACATGGTTTAATGGAATTAATAGATTTTTTTTTTTTTTTTTTTTTTAGAGAACATTAATGGGAATTCAATGTAAAGCTGGCAGAGGCTGCCAAAGATGAAAACAACTTACGTTAAAAGTACTGGAGCAAAGGTGCAAGTTCAAATGCTAAAGATAAAAATAAATTTGTAACAAATCATCTCCTTTAGCCCTTGAATTTTAGCCTGTTAGTTTTAACTCTACTTTACATTTAATTTTGATAATATAAACTTTTGTTTGCCATTAATTCATCTTTTTAGATTGAGGACATTACAATCACAGGTTTATGAAATATCTCTGCCCATTAGAATGAAATGCAGTCATTTGAAATGAGAAAGACGAGGATCCTTTTTTGCACCTTACCCTGTCCTCAGAGTTAAGGTGAGAGCTACACCGATATCCTTGATGTCAGTTTCATATGTTGATCATTCCAAACTGAAAAGAATAAAGCCAAATTTTAGACACATTTAAAGAAGTTATTATAGATATATGTCTAAAATTCATAGGGCAACTTCTGAGAAGAAACACTGTCTTTTCTTTTTTAACTGAAAGTGACAATGTGGCATTTGTCATGTTGTGTCCAGTGATGCACAGTAACTGAGGTAATCTGACTGTTGCACTATGTGACATATTTAAGGACGTACTTGCTGCATTTGCAGCAGCCCTCTCTTTGTCCTTTCCCACATTTCTGCTGTTGCTGCAACTTGAGTTAATTGTGACAAATGCATCTTTGTGTTATATTTTGTTTGCTTCCTAATTTCCAGAACTATATATAAATATATTTTTTAAATAGCAAATATTGTAGTTAGTGAGTGATGATCACTCCAACCTTATCCCTACCATATTGGTTTCAGGGGTAGGATTAAGAGTGTCTTTGGAAGAAAAAACAAAAAACAAAAACAGAACCCTGTGGTTTAGAAGGATGCTGAGGCCTTAGGCTGTGGGCCTAGAACAACCATGTGAGTGAATTGACCCATCTCATACTTTGAATCAAGCATGCATTCCTTTTCTCATTGTGCAGGTGTCTCCAGTTGTTTTCCTTCAGTGTTTTCGTCCTTTTAAATTTTATTATATTTTGCTCTCCCTGACATCTGTTTTTTATAAAATAAAAAATAAAAAAAGTAAGACATAGATAATACCCTCAATGCCTCTGGATACTCACAAGCAGGGTTATGCTCCTTCATCTTGGGCTCACTTGCCTAAGTGGAAGGGTTTAATTTATTTTGTACCTCCTTCTATGCGTGGGACAGTCCAGGGTGCAGAGCTAGGAATTGCTTATAATTGCACCTGCTATACTTAAATGTATAGCCCTAGGCTCAATCACACTATGGAAAGAAAAAAAAAAGTATATTTAGAGCTTTAAAAGCTTTTTTATTTTTTTGTGGGGATTGGGGGGTGGGAAAGGGAAGATGTATGGATGTTATTGGCATTTTTAAATGTTCAGAGGTTTTTGTTTGTTTTGTTTTGTTTTGTTTTGTTTCTTCTGTTTTGTTTTTTCTTCCCTTTAATTGGATGCACTGACCTGGCCCAAGAAATGAAGGGATTCTCTCTTTTGATGCTATTACCAATGTTACAACAAAGTGACAGTCATCTATAGCAAAAAGGTGGCACCAGACATTATCAGTGATATTTTATTTGCACATCAATATTTTTATTTTTATATTCTGGCTCAGCTGCTTCTCTGAGTGGAGTTAAGGAATGAGCCACAAAGGATTTTTGTAGTAGCTATATTGGCAATGCATTTTATATTTCTCAGTATTTAATTTTGAAACTCTAAAAGGATTGTGCATCTTGAGAGAAAGTTGAGCAAATTTTAATCTAGTGTTAATTTGTGCTGCTTCTTGTGCACGATAGCAGCAGTAGTATCTCTCTTGGAAATAAACATCCCATATTATGATGTCTATGAATATAGGTTTCCTTTTCTACCCTCCCTCCCTCCCTCCTTCCTTCCCTCCTTCCTTCCCTCCCTCCTTCCTTCCTTCCTTTCTTTCCTTCCTTCCTTCCCTTCTCTTTCTTTACTTTTTTGGAAATCACTTATTGTATATAAGTTGTAATCCAGACCTCATGTATCAATGGGGAACTTTCAAATATAAATATTACCAATACATTTTCTGGTTGTTGTCTGATTTTTGATTGAGGTATAATGAGAATGACATGTCCATTGCTTTTGGTTTGAGGATTTCGCTTTAGCTTCATAAATCTTTTGGTATTTTAGTATTTCATTGTTTTAGCAGGAGAGGGCAGCAAAAGTTCATTTTCCCTGTTAGAAATGCTGTGGTTCATGATTGGTTTTAAATTTAGTTGTGTGTGTGTTTTTTTAAACAGCATCTGTTTGTGGGTAGAGGTAAAAATGAAACATTTTTGATATGAAAAGTTGCATATGAAAATTATAGACTGGTTCAACCAGACAGTGAAGACTTCTGATCCACATTAAAGTTAAAATGCCACAAAGCAATCTTCCAACGCTGGCTAAAATATGCTACTTCCTTTTCAAACACAACAAAATGCAAGCTGAGTCTTAAAACATTTGGATTTTTTAAATGTCTTTCTTTGAAAATGATTTGCTTTCTTCAAAGTGGTAACAGAAACAAAAATGAAGGTGCTCCCAAAGGGAAATGTAACCTTCCCCTTTCACAGGTGTGTGAGAGGTTCTGTACTGTGGGTGCATCCTAATAAAGAAGCAGTGAAGAGTTTTCAGGTGCCTGGCTGTGTGTATTTGTTTGTTTGTCTGTTTCTGATGTCCATGGCCTTTTTGAACCATACTAATGGTAGGTTTGATCAATGTAGCTGTGAGGCAGTGGGGTTGGTATGTTCCGGCTTTCAACTTGAGAAAATCAGTTTGTGATTAGGGAGCGGTCCAATGTCTATTGCTGGATAACAAACTACCCCAAAACTTGGTGACAGAACATTTGTTCACAAATGTATGGTGTGGGCAGGACTTGGCAATAATGTCTTGTCTCTGCTGTTCAAGTATCAACTTGGGTTTATCAAGTGGGATAGGAGAATTTATTTCCAACATGGTTCACTCATATGGCTGTTGGCAAGTTGGTGCTGGCTGTTGGCTTGGGGTTCAGCCAGAGGCCTCAGTTCTTCTTGACATGGGCCTCCTTATGGGGATGCCTTCTTGGGCTTCCTCACAGCATGACAACTAGGAATGAGTGTTTTAAGAGACAGGAAGTAGACACTGCCAATACTTTAAGGCCTGGGCCCAGAAACTCATGGCATCACTTCTGTAATATTTTCTTGGTCAAACAATGACAAGGTCTGCTCAGATACAAGCGGAGGGGACATAAGCCTCATCATGATGTGTTGAGAGGAGTGTCATCTGTAGCCAACCATGGGATACTTTCTTTGTAAAGCGTTTGATTTAGGTGTGCTTTCCTCTCGGCTAATTAAATCATATCAGATTTGGAACCATGTAGAGTTAACCAATTACTGTTTCATGTTCAGTTAAACTCTGACTTGGGGAGGGAAAAATCTTTGTAAATTTAGCAGTTTTGTATTTCAAAGCATGACCATTTTAACATCTGAAGTTTGTAAGTTATTTACCAAGAAGAAACTTGTAACAAAGAAGGGTTAAAAGAAATTTAGGGTTCAAAGAAATTTAAGAGTTGATTTTCATGGAATATCTAATCCTTTCTATAACATTGCCTCCTGCCTGTAAACACTATATTATAATGGAGGTAAAGTTAATGTACAGTCCAATTCCTGTTTCCTGGAGTTTTATATAATATTGTGTCCTGGTGGTTTCTCTGAGATGAAATTCACATTAGATTTTTTTTTTTTAAACAGAGACTAACTATGGGATAGTTAACCAAGACTAACTGTAGGACAAGGGGAATTAAAATTAGATTTTTTTCTGATTATGATACATGTTCAATGTATAATTTATTCTTGAAAAGGAAGATTTTAAAAAACAAGTTTAATAGCTACATGCTGTGCCCCATACCTAAAAGTCCACTGCAAGTCATGTGCATTCATTGATTGGAGCAGTGTTTATTGATTACCTCTGTCCATAGTCTTGCCCATTCTCTGATGTGCAGATTTCCTGCCTCTTTCATGTCTCATTTAATTTATTTCACCTCTTGCAATCAAAGTCTGAATTAATTGTACAATTTGAGTCACATTTTGCTGCTATCAGATGATATGAGGCCTCAGAACCAGGATGGATATCAGCCACGACCACCTTTGTCCTCCCCAAAGCTCTTCAGGCAAGATGTCTCTGTCTGGAGTCACCCAAGGTGATGGCCGTGGACTTGGAAATCAGAGACTCTTGGGATCATTTGGCTTCTGACATTTATCAGCTGTGTGACTTTGGGGAAATCGCTTGATCTAAGCCTCAGTTTCCTTTGTAAAATGCAGGTAAAATGGTGCTTATAGTGTTGTTATATTCCATTAGGTAATATATGTAAAGTAGTTAGCATAAAGCTTGGCACATGGTAACCTGAAAAAATATTAATTATTACCTTTAATAAATGCTTATTTTATTAAATCCAAAAGTTAAGCCCAAAGTTAACAAAAGGATAGAAGTAATAAAGATTAGAGCAGAGTTAAACAAAATAGAGAATAGAAATCAATGAAACCAAAAGTTGGTACTTTGAAAAGATCAGCAAAATGAACAAGCCTTTAGCTAGATGGACTAAGTAAAAGAAGACTCAAGTTACTAAAATCAGAAATGAAAGTGGAGGTATCACTGCTGATTCTACAGAAATAAAAAAGAGTATAAGAGAGTACTATGAATGATTATATGCAAAAAAAATTGGATAGCCTAGATGAAATGATTAAATCACAGTGAAATAGAAAATCTGAATAGACATGTAGGTAGTACGGGGATTGAGTCAGTAATCAAAAATCTCCCAATAAAGAAAAGTCCTGGTCCTGACGGCTTCACTGGTAAATTCTACCAAACATTTAAAAAAGAATTAATACCAATCCCTCTCAAATGTTTCCAAAAAATTGAAGAGGAGGGGACACTTCCTAACTCATTCTGTCAGATAAGCATAACCCTGACACCAAAAATAGACAAAGATACTACAAGAAAACTAAATGCCAATATACCTTATAAGCATCAATGCAAAAATCTTCAGCAAATTACTAGCAAACAGAATTCAGCAGCATATTTAAAGGTTTATACACCATGACCAACTGGGATTTATTCCTGGAATGCAAGGGTGATACAACATACAAAAATCAATCAATGTAATACACCACATCAACAAAATGAAGGGGAAAAACCCCCCACAAAATCATCTCAATTTATGCAGCAAAAGCATTTGAGAAAATTCAACACCTTTTCATGATAAAAACACTCAACAAAATAGGAATAGAAGGAAACTACCTCAACATAATATTGGGTGGGCCAAAAGTTTCGTTCCTTTTTTTTCCCCCATGAGATGGCTCCAGTAGCACTTAGTGGTCTTTAGCTTCATTCAAAACAATTTGTTAGATTGTGTGTGACAGCTATAATATCAGTGTGCATTTAAAAAAAGACATAAATATTGGTGAATTTTTGTGTAGCCATTTTGATATTGAAGATGGAAGAAAAAAACATTTTCAACATATTATACTTTATTACTTCAAGAAAGGTAAAAATGCAACTGAAACATACAAAAAGATTTGTGCAGTATATGGAGACGGTGCTGTGACTGATCAAACATGTCAAAAGTGGTTTGTGAAATTTCGTGCAGGAGATTTCTCTCTGGACGATGCTCCATGGTTGGGTAGACCCCTTGAAGTTGATAGTGATCAAATTGAGACATTAATTGAGAACAATCAGCTTTATACCATGTGGGAGATAGCTGACATACTCAAAATATCCAAATCAAGTGTTGAAAATCATTTGCACCATCTTGGTTATGTGAATCACTTTGATGTTTGTGTTTCACGTTAAGTGAAAAAAACCTTGACCATATTTCTGCTTGCGGTTCTCTACTGAAACAAAAGGAAAACGTGCGTTTTTAAAACAGATTGTGACGGGAGATGAAATGTGGATACTGTACAACAACATGGAATGGAAGAGATTGTGGGGCAAGCGAAATGAACCACCACCAACCACACCAAAGGCTTGTCTTCATCCAAAGAAGGTGGTGTTGTGTATATGGTGGGATTGGAAGGGAGTCCTCTATTATGAGCTCCTTCCGAAAACCAAATTATTAATTCCAACAAGTACTGCTCTCAATTAGACCAACTGAAAGTGGCACTCGACGAAAAGCATACAGGTTTTGTCAACAGAAAACACATAATCTTCCATCAGGATAACACAAGACTGCATATTTCTTTGATGACCAGGCAAAAACAGCTTGGCTGGGAAGTTCTGATTCATCCGCTGTATTCACCAGACATTGCACCTTAGGATTTCCATTTATTTGGGTCTTTACAAAATATTCTTAATGGAAAAAATCTTAATTCCCTGGTAGACTGTAAAAGGCACCTGGAACAGTTCTTTGCTCAAAAAGATAAGTTTTGGGAAGATGGAATTATGAAGTTGCCTGAAAAATGGCAGAAGGTAGTGGAACAAAAGGGTGAATATGTTGTTCAATAAAATTCTTGGTGAAAATGAAAAATGTGTCTTATTTTTACTTAAAAAACCGAAGGCAATTTTTGGCCCACCCAATAAAAGCCATGTGTGAAAAATCCACAGCAAACATCATATTCAATGGTGAAAGACTGAAAGCTTTTCCTCTAAGATCAGGAAGAAGGTGAGGATGCCCACTTTAACTACTTATATTCAACATAGTGCTGGAAGTTCTATCCTGAGCAATTAGGCAAGGAAAAGAAAAAGCATCCAGATTGGAAAGGAAGAAGTAAAATTATTTGTTTGCAGATGGTATGATGGTATAGAAAATCCTAAAGACTCCACAAAAAGTAGTTAGAACTAATAAATGAATTCAGCAAAGTAGTAGAATACTAAGTCAACACACAAGAATCAGTTTCATCTCAAAAAAATGTTTGGAATCTTAACCAAGTTTTTTTCAGAAAATAGATTTAAAAAAAATTATTCCCAACTTTTTTGATGAAGGTGACATTACACTGATACTAAAACTAGTCAAATGTATTAGAACACTACAGAATACTACAGAATACTACAAACTGTTAACTCTCATAAATGTTAATACAAAAATGCTTAATAAAATATTTGCAAATAAAATTCAGCAATATTTAAAGGAAAAAATCAGTTTCATCTCTATACACAATAATTTGAAAAGGAAATTACAAAAACAATTTCACATACCAATAGCATCAAAAAGAATAAACTCCTTAGGAATTAACCAAAGAGGTAAAAGACTTGTACAATGAAAACTATAAAACATTGCTGAAAGAAATTAAGATATAAATAAATGGGAATATATTCCATGTTTATGGACTGGAATACTTATTATTGTTAAAATGTCAGTACTACCCAACATGATCTACAGATAGAATGCAATCACTATCAAAATCCCCATGAAGTTTTTTTGCAGAAATTAAAAAATATCCATTCTAAAATTCATATGGAATCTCAAAGGAGCCTGAATAGCCAAAACAATCTTGAAAAAGAACAAAACTGGAGGATACACACTTCTTGATTTCAAAATTTACTATAAAGCTACATTAATCAAAACAGTGTGATGGTTTTGGCATAAAGATAGATATATAGACCAATGGAATAAAATAGAGAGTCCAGAAAGAAACTCATATATATGGTCAAAAGATTTTTAGTAAGTTTCCAAGACCTTTTGAAAAGGATAGCATTTTCAAAAAATAGTGTGGTGAAAACTGGATATCCACATGCCAAAGAATGATGTTGGACCCTTATCTAACACCATATACAAAAATTAACACCAAATAATAAAGAACCTAAATGTATGACCTAAAACAATAAAACTCTTAGAAACATAGGACAAAAGCTTCACAACATTGTATTTGGCAATGACTTCTTGGATATAACATCAAAAACACAGGTAACAAAAGAAAAAAAATAGACAAATTAGACTTCATGAAAATTAAAAAAAAACTTGTGCATCCTAGGACACTATCCACAGTAAAAAAGCAACCCACAGAAAGGCAGACAATATTTGCACATTATATATCTGATAAAGTGTTAATATCAAGAATATATAATTTTCAAAAACTCAACAATATAAATACCAAACAACCCAATTCAAAAATGGAGAAGGATTTAAATAGATATTCCTCCAAAGAAGATAAATGAATGACCAACAAGCACATGAAAAAATGCTCAACATCACTAATCATTAGGAAAATGCAAATCAAAACTTCAGTGAGAAAACTCCTCACACCCATTAGTATGGCTACTATCAAAAATCAGAAAACAATAAGAGTTAGCAAGGATGTGGAGAAATTGGAACTTTTATGCACTGTTGGTGGGAATGTAAAATGATGCAGCTGCTGTGGAAAACAGTATGGCAGTTCCTCAAAAGATTAAAAATAGAAATACCATATGACCTGGCAATTGCACTTCTGAGTATATACCCAAAAAAAGAGAAGTCAGGGTCTCAATGAGATATTTGTACACTCATGTTCATAGCATCATAATTCACAATAGCTAAAATGTGGAAGAAACCCCAGTGCCCATCAACAGATGAATGGATGAGCAAAATGTGGTATACACATAAAATGGAATATTATTCAGCCTCAAAAAGGAAGGAAATTCTGAGATATGCTACAACATGGATGAACCTTGAGGACTTTATGCTAAATGAAATAAGCCAGTCTTAAAAAGACAAATACTGTTTGATTCCACTTACATGAGGTACTTAAGTCAAAAATTACAGAAAGTGTAATGGTGGTTGCCAGGGGCTGAGAGTAGGAGAGAATGGGGAGTTATATTTTAATAGGTTTAGAGTTTCAGTATTATAAGATGAAAAGAGTTATGAGGATAGGTGGTGGTGATGGTTGCCCAACAATGTGAATGTATTTAATACAAATGACCTGTACACTTAAAAATGGTCAAAATGGTAACTTAATTTTATGTGTGTTTTACCTCAATAATTTAAAAAGTACTACCAAACCATTTTCTACAGTGGACATGACATTTCACACCCTCACCAACAATGTATGTGAATTCCAGTTGCTTCACATTCTTGCCAACATTTGGTGGTGTCACTTTTTATTATTTTAGACATTCTGGTGTATGCATATAGAGATGCCTTATTGTAGTTCTAATTTGTATTCTGATGACTAATTATATTGAACACTTTTTTTTCATGTGTTTTTTGGCAATTTGTTTATTTCTTTTGTGAAGTGTCTGCTCAAATCTTTTGCCCATTTTGCTTTATTGTGTTGTTGATCTTTTTATTATTGAATTGTAGGGGATCTTTATATAGCCTGGATAATAATTCTTTTCAGATAGATGTTTTGTGAATATATCACAATGTTTTGTGAAATTTTCTCCCTCCCTGATGAGCAAAAGGTTTAAATTTTGATGAGACCTAACTTAACATTTTTTTCTTTTTATGATTATTGTTTTTTGTGATGTATGAAGTCTTTCTCTTCCCCTGCTTCCTTTCCTCCCTACCTGCCAGACCGAATTATACTCTCTTATATATTCCCTTTAAGAGCTTTACAGTTTTTACTTTTATGTGTAGGTTCATGATTCACCTTGAATTTTTTTTTGTGCATAGGTTTTAATATAAAAATCTAGATTCTTTTTTTCTGTATGGATAGCATATTATTGCAGCATCAATTATTGAAAATTCTCCCCAAATAATTGCTTTGGTGCCTTTGTAAAAAAAAAAAAAAAAGGCTACCATAAAAGTGTGGATCTAAATTTAGGTTCTCTATTCTATTTCAATTGCTGACTTATTGATTTTTATACCAGTACCACAGTCATGATTACTGTAGCTTTAAAATAGTCTTGAATCAAATTGTCTAAGCATTTCAATTTTTTATTTCTTTTTCAAGATTGCCTATTATAGGTCCTTTGTATTTTAACATAAAATTTAGAAGAAACATGTCAATTTCTACAAAAGAAAAAAAAACCTTGTGGGATTATGATTAAAGTTGCATTGTATCTCTAGATAATTTTGGGAAGAATTGACATCTTCATAATATTGAGTATTATAATCCAGGAACATGGTATTATTCTTCATTTATTTAGTCTTTAATTTCTCTCAGCACTTTTTAAATTATTTTCAGCATAGATATCCTGTACATCTTTTGTTAAATTTATTACTAAGTATTTTATGTTTTTTGAAGCTGTTATGAATTGAATTGTTTTTTAAATTTCATTTTTCAATTGTTTGCTGTTAGTATATAAAAACACAGTTGGTTTTTGTAGATTAACTGCCATCATTAAACTTTGCTAAAATCAGTTATTAGTTCAATTAGTTTTTATAGATTGTTTAGAATCTCTATGTAAACAATTATGTTATCTGCAAATAGCAAGTTTTACTTCTTTATTAATGGTCACTAAATTTCTATTTGTTTTATTTCCTTTTTCTTGCCTTGTTGCAATGGTTCAGACTTCTAGTATAATATTGAATAGAAGTGTTGAGACTGGGCATCCTTGCCTGATCTTAGAGGGAAAGTGTTCATTATTTCTCCATTAAATATAATGTTCACTGTAGGTTTTTTGTAGATGCCCTATATCATATTGAGAAAGTTCTCTTCTATTTCTACATTACTAAGAGTTTTTATCATGAATGAGTGCTGAAATTTGTCATATGATTTTCCTGCATCTATTGAAATGATCCTATAATTTTTTCCTTTATTCTATTAACATGGTGAATTGCATTGCATTTCTGGGATTAAAGATATATATAGTTTATGCATTTATATAGTTGACCACTGAACAACCTGGGTTTGAACTGCACAGGTCCACTTATAAACAGATTTTTTTTTCAGTAAAAGATACAATACTATATGATCTGAAGATATGGAGGGCTGACTATAGGACTAGTGGATTTGGTTATCCACGGTGGGTCCTGGAACCAATCCCCTGCGGATACTGAGGGATGACTGTAGTTATATGTATCCATGTTAATTTCTGATGACAATGCAGTGTTTATTCAACTTGATATTTCTCTAAATATAATGTGTCATTTCTTCTGGCTATTTTCAGGATTTCCTTTATCTTTTGTTTTCTATTTGCTTCTGATGTGCCTAATGGTTTGCTTCATAATTATCATGCTTGGAGATCACTGAGTTACTTAAATCTCTACATTTATATCTGTCACCAGATTTGGTAAATATTTTGGTCATTATTTTTCAGATATTTTTTCTGTCCCATTCTCTCTATTTTTTTTCTTCTGTGATGCTAATTAATATGTACTTAAATCTTTGTTATTATAAGTCACAGTGGTACTACTGTTCAGTTTTTAAATTATATTTTATTAAGATAGAATTCACATAAAATTAACCATTTTAAAATATACATTTTACTGACATTTTGTACATTAAATATACTGTACAACCTTCATTTCTATTTCGTTCCAAATTTTTTTCACCACCCCAAAAGGAAACTCTGTATTCATTAAGCAACCACTTTCCCATTCCTCCCTCCCAATCCCACAACCACAAATTAGCTTTCTGTCTTTATGTATTTACCTATTCTAGATATTTCATATAAATGGAATTATATAATATGTAAACTTTGTGTCTGGCTTCTTTCACCTAGCATATTCTTTTTGAAGTTCATGTTGTTACATGTATCAGTACTTCATTCCTTTTTATTGCTGAATAATATTTCATTGTATGATATACCACATTTTGTTTATCCATCATCAGTTGATGGACATTTAGGTTGTTTCCACCTTATGGCTATTGGGTATAGTGCTGTGATGAACATTATGAGTTTTGTTTAAATATGTGTTTTCAATTCTTTTGGTAAGTAGGTAGGAGTGGAAATGCTGGGTCATATGGTAACACTATGTTTAACTTTTTGAGGAACTGTCAAGCTGTTTTCCACAGCAGCTACACTGTTTTACATTCCTGCCAGCAATGTATGGGGGTTCTGATTTCTCCACGTCCTTGCTAATGCTAGATATTTTCTGTTATTATTCTTTATTATAGTGACCCTAGTGGATGGTCTGTTCATCTCTTAAAAATATCTTTTTTCAATGTTCTTTAAATTGAATAATTTATTGATCTACTTCAGGTTCACTGGCTTTTTCCTCTGTCATCTCTATTAACTGTTATGCTCCTATAACAAATATTTTTCTTTTAGATACTGTATTTTTTTAGTTTTAGAATTTTCTCTTAGTTCATTTTTCTATTAGATTCTATTCCTCTGTTGAGATTTCTATGTTTTCATTCATTGTGAATATGTCTTTCTTTTTAAAATTAATTAATTAATTAATTAATTAATTTATGGCTGTGTTGGGTCTTCATTGCTGTGCACAGGCTTTCTCTAGTTGCTGTGAGCAGGGGCTACTCTTCGTTGCAGTGCACAGGCTTCACATTGCAGTGGCTTCTCTTGTTGTGGAGCACAGGCTCTAGGTGCACAGGCTTCAGTAGTTGTGGCATGTGGGCTCTGTAGTTGTGGCTCATGGGCTTTGTTGCTCAGTGACATGTGGGATCTTCCTGGACCAGGGATCAAACCCATGTCCCCTGCATTAGCAGATGGATTCTTAACCACTGAGCCACCAGGGAAGTCCCAATGAGTATGTTTTTCTTAATATCATTGAGCATAATTATAGTAGCTATCATAAAATTCTTGTTGGCAGATTCTAATATCTGGGCCATCTCAGGACCTGTCTCTTTTTTTTTTTGCGATACGCGGGCCTCTCACTGTTGTGGCCTCTCCTGGCTCCGGACGCGCAGGCTCAGCAGCCATGGCTCACGGGCCTAGCCGCTCTGTGGCATGTGGGATCTTCCCAGACTGGGGCACGAACCCACGTCCCCTGCATCGGCAGGCAAACTCTCAACCACGGTGCCACCAGGGAAGCCCAAGGACCTGTCTCTTTTAATGGTCTTTTTCTTGAGAATCTGTCACATTTTTCTGATTCTTCATATGTTGAGTAAATTTGAATTTTTGTCCTGGATATTTTGAATATTATGTTATGGGAACTCTGGATTATGTAATATTTCTCTGAAGAGTATTAATTATTTTGTTTTAGCAAAGACTAATTTGAAAGGACTCAAACTACAAACTCCAACTCTTGGGCAGTAGCTCAAATCTTAGTTCAATTCTTTTTTCCTTCTCCGGAGTTTGTCCCATGCATATGAGGGTTAGGCATTAGTCATAGGTTTGGGTTGAGTTATACACAAGATTTGGGCTCCTACTGTCTAGTGCTCTCCTTTCTGTGATATTACCCTCACTTTCCAATGGTTGTGGTTGCCCTGAACTCTGTCCTCTGGTTCTTCAGGGAACAAAAACAGTTTTTTTTATTGGTGTTCTCCTGCTTCACCTAGTATTGACTCTCAGGCTAAAACACATTAAAAGGAAGATTTATCCAGTGTCATCTTTTTTCCCAAGTGTTGACTTTCCTCCAGAATATGACTTTTAGTGCTTTCCAATTGTTTTCCTCTTGCTCTCGCTCTCTCTGTATTTTGGCTACATTTTCCCATTTTAATCTGCATGAGGAGGTCTAGCAGAATTTTAATCAGATATTCTTAAAGCAGATCTTCATTCAAGGGCTATCATATGGGGACACATGATTCCCTTCCTCCCCCACCCCAACATATTCTGCATATCAGGCATTGTACTAAGTTAAGATTAGTATTTCCCACACATCAGTGATTTATATATCACTGTCATGAATTTTGCCACTTGTAACATTACACTTGCAATTTTTTTTTTTTTTTTTTACCACGCTGTGTGGCTTGTGGGATCTCAGCTCCCTGACCAGGGATTGAACCTGGGCCATGGCAGTGAAAGCCCAGCATCCTAACCACTAGGCCACCAGGGAACTCCCTACCCTTGTGATCTGTTAGCTATTTTTAAATGAATCATATTTTCATTCAATTTTATTTATTTACTTGCTTTTTAAACTTTTTATTTTTGAGATAACTGTAGACTTGTATACAAGAGTTGAAAAATATTACCGTGAATTCCTGGATACCCTTCTCACAACTTCCCCTTATGTTAACATCTTCTATAACCATAGAACATTTATCCTTGGTGCAAGTATCCTAGGTATAACACTATCAACTAAAATACAGAATTTATTCAGATTTCACCAGTTTTCCCATTAATGTCCCTTTTCTCTTCTAGCATCCAATCCAGGACTCCATATTATATCTAGTTGTTACATCTCCTTAGTCTCTTCGACTCTGTGACACTTCCCCAGTCTTTCCTGATCTCTCATTACTGTCAGTTTTGTACAGCACTGGTCAGTTGCTTCTTAGAATGTCCCTCAGTTTGGGTTTTCTGATGTTTTCTTATGGCAAGGTTGAAGTTATATGCATTATTTCAGGATATTGATAGGATGATTCAGAGATGATGCTCCTCCCTCAGTGCGTGATATCAGGGAGTACATGATGTCACTGTTTATTATTAGACTATAGAGAATATTTATATACTCATATTAATGCAGTCCCTGATTATTGATTGATTAATTATTGATTATTGATTAAAATAGTGATATATTGGGAGAATGGGAGAGGGGAGACACAGGTTGTGCAAAACTGAGCTAAATCCTTGACAATGTCTATAGAATTTCCAAATCAAGAAATAGCAGAAGCCATTGGAAATGTGGAACCTATTTTACTGATAGCTTACAGAGGTAAAACTGGCTAAAAGTAGTCAAGGGGAGAGAGAGAAGAGACATCATGAAGAAGAGGCATAACTGTCTTTTACCAGAGTCTCAATGTCTGAGAAATAGGTCAAATAAATAGTGTGCATTCTTTTTTCAAAAGCTCAGTGGAGCAGACCTTAGAAAACCTCCCCAGCAGATTGAGACATGTCTGTTGGTATAAAAGGGGCTTTCTTCAGGCCAGGGTGATTACATATGTATAGATAAAGCAGGTCCAGGTCAAGCATTAAGAAGTAACAGGCCGGGCTTCTTTGGTGGCGCAGTGGCTGAGAGTCCGCCTGCTGATGCAGGGGACACGGGTTCGTGCCCCGGTCCGGGAAGATCCCACATGCCGCGGAGCAGCTGGGCCCGTGAGCCATGGCCACTGAGCCTGCGCGTCCAGAGCCTGTGCTCCACAACGGGAGAGGCCACAACAGTGAGAGGCCCGCGTACTGCAAAAAAAGAAGTAACAGGCCGAGCTGATATCCCCCAAGACACATAATTATTTTTTTGAGCTTTTGAGAATGCAGGGGTCAGGAATTGACCTCTGCCACTGTTTACTCTATCCCAGATTAGAAAAAAACCTGGCACAGATAGACTTCTACTTTGCTTGAATGAGGAAATGTGAACATCAGATGGTGTTAATTAGTTAGGCGTTTACAGGCTATTTCACTGACACAAAAAGGATATTATCGCTGTTCCCCCTTGCACTTCAGCACCTGGATTGACTCAGACAATAGTGAATTCACATAACAAGCAATCTGAAATGGTAAGTGATTATGATTGAAAAAATTGGGCTTGTGGAATCTCAAAGGCAGGTTCATTTCCTTGTTAGAACTCTGGAATAGCACTGTCACTTTAGAAAGCCTACTTCTGGTTCCAGAAGCTCCAGCAATCCAGGAGGGGGACACCTAGAGGGGCCTGAGAAGGGGCAGTCAGGAGAGGGAGAACTTTCATTATTGTTTCTGCAGACTCTGAAAATCTGAGGGTGCAAATGTCATGAGGCATCCTTGTGGGGGCGGAGTCCTGCACTCTTCTTATTGGTAATTTGATGGGGAATCATCACAGGGAGAAACATCTGAAGATCCATAAAACACCACATGAACAGTTTAGCTAAATTATAGCAGCGGGAGAGGGAAGGGAAGTGCTGGGGAGAATCATTTTAAAAGCTCACAAATAAAAAGCATATCAATTTTGCAGGTTTTATTTTCATTTTGAAATTATATGTACCCTTTCATTTTTACTATTTATTGAGGTATAATATCCTTGCAGAAAAGTGTACATGTCACACATGAACAACTCACTGCATTTTTACTCATTTCTTTTTAGAGATAAAAACAAGAAACCAAAGTGAGAAGTAGAAGACAGGTTGAGAGAGACTATATTCTGCTGTCACCATCTAGGGACAAGTGGCTTGATGCTCTGATGTATACCTAATGGCCAGGTGTGGCTGCATCTCCCTGGAATTGTCTCCACTCCTCTAAGGACTAATCAGGATTGCCTCAGGCATGACCCCGTGAGGATGCCCACAGCAACGGTAGTCCTGCCAACTTTGTGGCTGCACCCAGCAACACCTGGGAAGACAGTAAGTCTTCATGTATAGGCTATAAAAGAAATAGGACTATGAGTGATTAAGGGAATAAATACAAAGTCCCTGCTATGGTTTTTCCAGGAGCCTCATGGTTTGTTTCCATCCCATGACACATCACTGATTCAGATAAGTGAAAGAAAAGGCAGTGGAAGAAAAGGCAGTGGAAGCTGAAGAAAAGGCAGAGGATTGCTCTGAATATCAGATCATGTCGATCCCCTTCCAAAAAAGTTTCCATGACTGCTTGATACATTAGGAATAAAATCTAGACTCCCAAGAGTGGTCTACAAGGTGCCAAGTTATCTGGCAGTACCCAACTCTCTGACGTTCTCACCTGCTACTCCCCGTCTTTACTCACTGATCCTAACTCTACTGGTTGCCATCCTGTTCCTTGTTTCTGCCTCAGGGCCCTTGTACTTGCTGTTTCCTCTGCCCTAGGAACTTTGTATTGTTGGCTGCTTCTCACTTTTTAGTTCTTTGCTTAGATGTTACCTCATCAGTGGACTCCCCTGACTGGTCTACATAAATGAAAGAGTCCTTTCTTCCAAATCACTCCTATCTCATCATCCTCTTTATTTAATGAATAACTTACCACAGCTTGAAACTATCTTTTATTTGTTTATTTTTTCACTTGCTTCTTATTTTTATTGCCCCTTTCTAGAATGTCAGTTCCATAAGGGCAGGCTTTATCTGCTTCACTGATGGCTATAAATTAGCCCCTAGAAAAACAGTGCCTGGCAGTAGCTGGTGCTAAGCCTGTATTGAGTAAATGAGTAAATGAATAGTGAACAGTATGCATAATAAACATATCTATTAGGCTAAGGTATTTGCAAGGAATGAGCCGATGCTCTTCTTATCTTTGGAAGCCCCCCCAACTGGGGTGCTGAGCATAGAGATCTGAGTGCTGTGCTCTACATGTAGAATTCTGGAAAGCCCAGGCTTGGTTACTAAACTCTGTATTAGTTATCTATTGCTGTGTAACAATTTACCACAAACTTAGAAACTTTAGAAACTTGAATCACATTTATTAGCTCATAGTTCCTTTGGATTAGGAGTCTGGGCATGGCTTAACTGGGTCTGCTGCTCAGGATTTCTCATCAGGCTGCAATCAGGGTGTGGGCCTGGGTTGTGGTCTGTTCTCAAGGACTGACTGGGAAAGGAACTGCTTCCAGGCTCACGTGGTTGTTGGCAGAATTCAGTTCCTTGCAATTGTAAGGCTGAGGACCTCAGTTTCTGGCTGGTCATCGGCTGGTGCTGTCCTCAGTTTCTAGTTGGTTGTTGGCCAGAGACTCTCCTCGGTTCCTTGTTATGAGGGCCTCCCCAACCTGGCTGCTCGCTACGGCGAAGACAGTGAGGGAGAGAGAGTCTGCTACAAGATGGACATTACGATCTTACATCATGTAATCGCAGAAATGACAGCTCGTTTCTGTTGCCATATTCTAGTCTAAAGCAAGTTACAGGTCCAGGCTGCATGCTAGGGGAGGAGATGACCCGGAATGTGAATGCCAGGAAGCAGGGATCCCTGGGCCGTCTTAACATCTGCTTGTCACTGTCCAACTTCTGGCTCCCAACGGTTCACACCCCACCCCTGCGCATCCCTCCCACACACAAAATACATTCGCCTCCTTCCAAGAAGTGCCACGAGTCTCACCCATTACAGCATCTGTTCAAAGTCCAGCATCTCATTATCCAAATCAGAAACTGCACTCTAGGCAAAATTCCTCTACATTTATCAATTTTTAAAACTAAAGAGACAATATGGGAATAGAATCTAAAAAAGAGTGGATACATGTATACATGTAACTGATTCACTTTGCCGTACAGCAGAAACTAACACAACATTGCAAATCAACTATACCCAATAAAACTTAATTAAGAAAATGAGAGAGATAACTTTATCCACCTCTTGCCCCTACCCCCTATAACGGTGGAATATAGGCATAGAATAATAGCTACAGATATTCCTGTTCAAAAAGAGAGAAACGGGAGGTAGAAAGGAGTGCTAGGAATAATTCTCATTGGCTCTGTCCTTTGGGTTCTTGCTTTTATCCTCGGAATGATCCTTTTTTTTACTACTGTAGTAAAATGTATGAGGAGACAGGTGAATTGGATGGAAACTGTTAAACCAAGAAACAAGACTTAATGATTTTGAAAATTATTAGACTTATATGTCGAAAGATGTTAAAATTAAGAAATGTTTTCCTTGCACTGTCAGAAAAACGTGGCATGGAATAAAAGCCAAATCAATTTAGGTTTTCCCTCTCATGTGCCTCAAAATTCTTCCAGACTCCACACAGCTCCAAAGCCATGCTCATATTTTCAGGTATTTGTCACAGCAGCACCCCACTTCCAAAGACCAAAATCTATATTGATAAATTTTGTGTATGACTCTCACCAACCTGAGTTAAGGGAAGATGACAGTTGACTCACTTTGATTCCCCAAGAGCTGAGTAAAACCTACCATACTCCCAGCAGCATGTTAGGTGCAAGAAAAACTCCTTGGTGGCAGTTACCTTTTTGGGCAAGGTTGATTCTGTTGTCCTGACTCTGTTATTCCATCACTGTAGATAGATTTCTTTTCTCTGCACATTCATATGCCTGTGGGGTTCAGTCTGTCTCTCTCTGCTGAGTGAGTAGAGCAAATTGAAGCCAAACCACTGGGTGTAGATATGGGCTTGGGGTTTCCGGGAAATATTAGCAGCAGGGAGGACACAACTAGGTGAGAGTGGCTTAGAGGGGTATTAGGGATGGACCGTTTGGTGGTGGGTTTGTGCTTTGTGATCTTCAACCCATTTGAAAATGTGGATTCCCCAGCAGGCTATTGGGCCCCTGCCTGCATGTTTCCTCCAGCAGTCTGACCTTTGAGAGGATGAACACTTCCTATAATGGCTGTCCCCAGGGGTGGCAGCCAGAGTACCCAAGCATCCTGACACATGATAAAGATGCTTCAGGCTAGAAGACCCTACTGGCAACCCTGTTGTGCTGCTAACAAGCCAAGCTGGCAGGGGGACTCCATGACTTTGTCCACTTCTGGGGATACACCCTGAAGATGAGCCTTGGGATCCCAGCTGGAGGTCTCCCACAGCTTAAGAGTGTTGCTTGGCATTCATGCTTGGTCCCTACTAATCTGGAATGTTTCTCTATAGCAAATACCAGGATGACAAATATATAGACATTTGAGTGCCTTAAGGATCATGCCTGTCTAACTTGTTACGTATCTCATGAGCTTAATTCAGCATGATCTCATGAATGCCATGGGCATGCCTTATATCATAGTGTCTTAACATTTCACTTGACCGAGTGACTCATTCTTCTTCATGGAAAATTGCTACTGCATGTGCAGCATCCATCCTTACACGTTTCCATTTCATCTAGGTCAATATATTCCTCAATTCCAGCCAGGATCCTATTCTCCGCTGTCATGTAAATGTATTCTTTCTCTTTTGAAAGATTCATTTTTACTTCTTCTTTATTAGGAAAGTGCCCTCAATCATGGGTGGCCCTGCCTTATAATTATTCCTAAGAGCCTTTGTCCAACTTTCTGATAAACTCTAATTAAAACTCATTGTCCGTGTTACTTTTCTGGGTGGATGGGAGGCACGGTTCCCAGGGACAGGGTTGTATGGTAAACAATAGTTTCAGCTGATGTGGGAAACAGGCAGTCTTAGAGTCTCTTGCTAAGTAGAAAATGCTAATTCTTAAAAAAAAAAAAAAGACAAAGGTACTTTTTGTTTTATTAGCTCTGTTGGAGTAAGTTCCTATTCAGGTCAAGTTATATCACATTATTTTTGATCATCTAGCCTGGAGTGTCTCTTGTCCAGAGGCAAAGGATAAGCTGTTTTAAGCAGAGGCAAGTATACCATTTCTTCATCCTTGCCCGCCTCCCTTCAAGAGAAGTTAGCTCTTCTCACTTCTATTTTCCTAGTGTGTAGTGAGTTGTATTATGCCCCCACTCAAAGATATGTCCAACCAGAACCTGTGAAAGAATGACAGACAAACTGTTGTTATTTATTTATTTAACATATTTTTTAGAGTATAATTGCTTTACAATGGTGTGTTAGTTTCTGTTTATAACAAAGTGAAACAGTTATACATATACATATGTCCCCATATCTCTTCCCTCTTGCATCTCTCTCCCTCCCACCCTGCCTATCCCACCCCTCTAGGTGGTCACAAAGCACCGAGCTGATTTCCCACTGCTATGTGGCTGCTTCCCACTAGCTATCTATTTTACGTTTGGTAGGGTATATATGTCCATGCCACTCTCTCACTTTGTCACAGCTTACCCTTCCCCCTTCCCATATCCTCAAATCCATTCTCTAGTAGGTCTTCATCTTTATTCCCGTCTTGCCCCTGGTATTTCTGACCATTTTTTTCTTTTTAAATTCCATATATATCTGTTAGCATACGGTATTTGTTTTTCTCTTTCTGACTTACTTCACTCTGTGTGACAGTCTCTAGGTCCATCCACCTCACTACAAATAACTCAGTTTCGTTCCTTTTTATGGCTGAGTAATATTCCATTGTATATATGTGCCACATCTTCTTTATCCACTCATCTGTTGATGGGCACTTAGGTTGCTGCCATGTCCTGGCTATTGTAAATAGAGCTGCAATGAACATTGCAGTACATGACTTTCTTTGAATTATGGTTTTCTCAGGGTATATGCCCAGTAGTGGGATTGCTGGGTCCTATGGTAGTTCTATTTTTAGTTTTTTAAGGAACCTCCATACTGTTCTCCATAGTGGCTGTATCAATTTACATTCCCACCAACAGTTCAAGAGGGTTCCCTTTTCTCCACGCCCTCTCCAGCATTTATTGTTTGTAGATTTTTTTTTTTTTTTTTTTTGCGGTATGCAGGCCTCTCACTGTTGTGACCTCTCCCGTTGCGGAGCACAGGCTCCGGACGTGCAGGCTCAGCAGCCATGGCTCATGGGACCAGCTGCTCCATGGCATGTGGGATCTTCCCGGACCAGGGCACGAACCCGTGTCCCCTGCATCGGCAGGCGGACTCTCAACCACTGCGCCACCAGGGAAGCCCTGTAGATTTTTTGATGATGGCCATTCTGACTGATGTGAGATGATATCTCATTGTAGTTTTTTCTGTTTTCTTGTTTTTTTTTTTTAGTTTCTGCTTTATAACAAAGTGAATCAGTCATACATATACATCTGTTCTCATTGTAGTTTTGATTTGCATTTCTCTAATGATTAATGATGTTGAGCATTCTTTCATGTGTTTGTTGGCAATCTGTATATCTTCTTTGGAGAAATGTCTATTTAGGTCTTCTGCTCATTTTTGGATTGGGTTGTTTGTTTTTTGATATTGAGCTGCATGAGTTGTTTGTATGTTTTGGAGGTTAATCCTTTGTCAGTTGCTTCATTTGCAAATATTTTCTTCCATTCTGAGGGTTGTCTTTTCATCTGGTTTATGGTTTCCTTTCCTGTGCAAAAGCTTTGAAGTTTCATTAGGTCCCATTTGTTTATCTTTGTTTTTATTTCCATTTCTCTAGGAGGTGGGTCAAAAACGATCTTGCTGTGATTTATGTCATACAGTGTTCTGCCTATGTTTTCCTCTAAGAGTTTGATGGTGTCTGGCCTTACATTTAGGTCTTTAAACCATTTTGAGTTTATTTTTGTGTATGCTGTTAGGGAGTGTTCTAATTTCATTCTTTTACATGTGGCTTTCCAGTTTTCCCATCACCACTTATTGAAGAGGTTGTCTTTTCTCCAATGTATATTCTTGCCTCCTTTATCAAAGATAAGGTGACCATATGTTCATGGGCTTATCTCTGGGCTTTCTGTCGTGTTCCATTGATCTATATTTCTGTTTTTGTGTGAGTACCATACTGTCTTGATTATTATAGCTTTGTAGTATAGTATGGTCAGGGAGCCTGATTCCTCCAGCTCTGTTTTTTCTTTCTCAAGATTGCTTTGGCTATTTGGGGTCTTTTGTGTTTCCACACAAATTGTGAAATTTTTTCTTCTAGTTTTATGAAAAATGCCAGTGGTAGTTTGATAGGAATTGCATTGAATCTGTAGATTGTTTTGGGTAGTAGAGTCATTTTCACAATGTTGATTCTTCCAATCCAAGAACATGGTATATCTCTCCATCTATTTATATCATTTTAAATTTCTTTCATCAGTGTCTTACAATTTTCTACATACAGGTCTTTTGTCTCCTTAGGTAGATTTATTCCTAGATATTTTATTCTTTTTGTTGCAATGGTAAATGGGAGTGTTTTCTTAATTTCACTTTCAGATTTTTCATCATTAGTGTATAGGAATGCGAAAGATTTCTGTGCATTAATTTTGTATCCTGCTACTTTACCAAATGCATTGATTAGCTCTAGTAGTTTTCTGGTAGCATCTTTAGGATACTCTATGTATAGTATCATGTCATCTGCAAACAGTGACAGCTTTACTTCTTCTTTTCTGATTTGGATTCCTTTTATTTCCTTTTCTTCTCTAATCGCTGTGGCTAAAACTTCCAAAACTATGTTGAATAGTAGTGGTGAGAGTGGGCAACCTTGTCTTGTTCCTGGTCTTAGTGGAAATGCTTTCAGTTTTTCACCATTGAGGATGATGTCGGCTGTGGGTTTGTCATATATGGCCTTTATTATGTTGAGGAAAGTTCCCTCTATGCCTACTTTCTGGAGGGTTTTTCTCATAAATTGGTGTTGAATTTTGTCGAAAGTTTTCTCTGCATTTATTGAGATGATCATATGGTTTTTCTCCTTCAATTTGTTAACATGGTGTATCACGTTGATTGATTTGCATATATTGAAGAATCCTTCCATGCCTGGAATAAACCCCACTTGATCATAGTGTATGATCCTTTTAATGTGCTGTTGGATTCTGTTTGCTAGTATTTTGTTGAGGATTTTTGCATCTATGTTCATCAGTGATGTTAGCCTGTAGTTTTCTTTCTTTGTGACATCTTTGTCTGGTTTTGGTATCAGGGTGATGGTGGCCTCATAGAATGAGTTTGGGAGTGTTCCTCCCTCTGCTATATTTTGGAAGAGTTTGAGAAGGATTGGTGTTAGCTCTGCTCTAAATGTTTGATAGAATTTGCCTGTGAAGCCATCTGATCCTGGGCTTCTGTTTGTTGGAAGATTTAAATCACAGTGTCAATTTCAGTGCTTTTGATTGGTCTGTTAATATTTTCTATTTCTTCCTGGTTCAGTCTCAGAAGGTTGTGCATTTCGAAGAATTTGTCCATTTCTTCCAGGTTGTCCATTTTATTGGCATTTAGTTGCTTGTAGTAATCTCTCATGATCCTTTGTATTTCTGCAGTGTCAGTTGTTACTTCTCCTTTTTTCATTTCTAATTCTATTGATTTGAGTCTTCTTCCTTTTTTTCTTGATGAGTCTGGCTAATGGTTTATCAATTTTGTTTATCTTCTCAAAGAACCAGCTTTTAGCTTTATTGACCTTTGCTATCATTTCCTTCATTTCTTTTTCATTTATTTCTGATCTGATATTTATGATTTCTTTCCTTCTGCTAACTTTGGAGCTTTTTTGTTCTTCATTCTCTAATTGCTTTAGGTGTAAGGTTAGGTTGTTTACTTGAGATGTTTCCTGTTTCTTAAGGTAGGATTGTATCACTATAAACTTCCCTCTTAGAACTGCTTTTGCTGCATCCCATAGGTTTTGGGTCATTGTGTTTTCATTGTCATTTGTTTCTAGGTATTTTTTGATTTCCTCTTTGATTTATTCAGTGATCTCTTGGTTATTACGTAGTGTGTTGTTTAGCCTCCATGTGTTTGTATTTCTTACAGATCTTTTCCTGTAATTGATATCTAGTCTCATAGTGTTGTGGTCGGAAAAGATACTTGATACGATTTCAATTTTCTTCAATTTACCAATGCTTGATTTGTGACCCAAGATATGATCTGTCCTGGAGAATGTTCCATGAGCACTTGAGAAGAATGTGTATTCTGTTGTTTTTGGATGGAATGTCCTATAAATATCAACTAAGTCCATCTTGTTTAATGTATCATTTAAAGCTTGTGTTTCCTTATTTATTTTCATTTTGGATGATCTGTCCATTGGTGAACGTGGGGTGTTAAAGTCCCCTACTATGATTGTGTCACTGTCGATTTCCCCTTTTATGACTGTTAGTATTTTCCTTGTATACATATTTACAATTGTTATATCTTCTTCTTAGATTGATCCGTTGACCATTATGTAGTGTCCTTCTTTGTCTCTTGTAATAGTTTTGTTTTAAAGTCTATTTTGTCTGATATGAGAATTACTACTCCAGCTTTCTTTTGATTTCCATTTGCATGGAATATCTTTTTCCATCCCCTCACGTTCAGTCTGTAGGTGTCCCTAGGTCTGAAATGGGTCTCTTGTAGACAGCATATATACGGGTCTTGTTTTTGTATCCATTCAGCCATGGTGGGAGCATTTAATCCATTTACATATAAGGTGATTATTGATATGTATGTTCCTATTAACATTTTCTTAATTGTTTTGGGTTTATTATTGTAGATCTTTTCCTCCTCTTGTGTTTCCTGCCTAGAGAAGTTCCTTTAGCATTTCTTGTTTAGCTGGTTTGGTGGTGCTGAATTCTCTTAGCTTTTGCTTGTCTGTAAAGCTTTTAACTTCTCCGTCAAATCTGAATGAGATCCTTGCTGGGTAAAGTAATCTTGTAGGTTTTTCTCCTTCATCACTTTTAATATGTCCTGCCACTCCCTTCTGCCTTGCAGAGTTTCTGCTGAAAGATCACCTGGTAACCTTATGGGGATTCCCTTATGTGTTATTTGTTGTTTTTCCCCTTGCTACTTTTAATATTTGTTCTTTGTAATTAATTTTTGATAGTTTGATTAATATGTGTCTTGGCGTGTTTCTCCTTGGATTTATCCTGTATGGGACTCTCTGTGCTTCCTGGACTTGATTAACTATCTCCTTTCCCATATTAGAGAAATTTTCTCAGTCCCTTTCTTTTTCTCTTCTTCTTCTGGGACCCCTATAATTCGAATGTTGGTGCATTTAATGTTGTTCCAGAGGTCTCTGAGACTGTCCTCAATTCTTTTCGTTCTTTTTTCTTTATTCTGCTCTGCAGTAGTTATTTCCACTGTTTATCTTCCAGGTCACTTATCCATTCTTCTGCCTCAGTTATTCTGCCATTGATCCCTCCTAGAGAATTTTTAATTTCATTTATTGTGTTGTTCATCACTGTTTGTTTGCTCTTTAGTTCTTCTAGGGCCTTATTAAAAGTTTCTTTTATTTTCTCCATTCTATTTCCAAGATTTTGGGTCATCTTTACTATCATTATTCTGAATTCTTTTTCAGGTAGACTGCCTATTTCCTCTTCATTTGTTAGGTGTGGTGGGTTTTTGCCTTGCTCCTTCAGCTGCTGTGTGTTTCTCTGTTTTCTCACGTTGCTTAACTTACTGTGTTTGGGGTCTCTTTTGTGCAGGCTGCAGCTTCATAGTTTCCATTGTTTTTGGTGTCTGTTTGCAGTGGCTAAGGTTGCTTCAGTGGGGTGTGTAGGCTTCCTGGTGGAGGGGACTAGTGCCTGTGTTCTGGTGGATGAGGCTGGATCTTGTCTTTCTGGTGGGCAGGTCCAAGTCTGGTGGTGTGTTTTGTTGTGTCTGTGGCCTTATCATGATTTTAGACAGCCTCTGTGCTAATGGATGGGGTTGTGTTCCTGTCTTGCTAGTTGTTTGGCATAGGGTGTCCTGCACTGTAGCTTGCTGGTCGTTGAGTGAAGCTGGGTCTTGGTGTTGAGGTGGAGATCTCTTGGAGATTTTTGCCATTTGGTATTACGTGGAGCTGAGAGGTCTCCTGTGGACCAGTGTCCTGAACTTGGCTCTCCCACCTCAGTGGCACAGCCCTGACACCCAGCTGGATCACCAAGAGCCTGTCCTCCACACGGCTCAGAATAAAAGGGAGGAAAAAAGAAAGAAAGAAGAAGATAAAATAAAGTAAAATAAAATAAAATAAAGTTATTAAAATAAAAAATAATTATTAAGA